>NC_064634.1:482600129-482909851 GCF_023864275.1 Schistocerca cancellata
CGTCGATGCCATTTTGCAATCCAGAAACAAAGCGCCAGTCAGCTCAATGGAAGCACACAGATTCACTGCCACAACAAAAATTTCGGGGAACCGCCAGTGCTGAAAAAATGATGGTGTTCATGTTCTGGGACAGCGAGGGCGTAATCCTTACTCATTGCGTTCCAAAAGGCACTACGGTAACAGGTGCATCCTACGAAAATGTTTTGAAGAACAAATTCCTTCCTGCACTGCAACAAAAACGTCCGGGAAGGGCTGCGCATGTGCTGTTTCACCAAGACAACGCACCCGCACATCGAGCTAACGTTACGCAACAGTTTCTTCGTGATAACAACTTTGAAGTGATTCCTCATGCTCCCTGCTCACATGACCTGGCTCCTAGTGACTTTTGGCTTTTTCCAACAATGAAAGACACTCTCCGTGGCCGCACATTCACCAGCCGTGCTGCTATTGCCTCAGCGATTTTCCAGTAGTCAAAACAGACTCCTAAAGAAGCCTTCGACGCTGCCATGGAAACATGGCGTGAGCGTTGTGAAAAATGTGTACGTCTGCAAGGCGATTACGTCGAGAAATAACGCCAGTTTCATGGATTTCAGGTGAGTAGTTAATTAGAAAAAAAATCGGAGGCCTTAGAACTTGAATGCATCTCGTACACGAGTCGCATCCAGGGGCTAAGCTGCTGGATTATCTACCGGAGCGTCCCTCAAAGTTATTCAGTAGCGACGGTCTTGGTGAACTACCATCTTTGACAGTGGTTACAAGAGGATAGAGGCTGCACTGTGCAACTGGACTCAGTCTCCGATAGGTCTGTTATGGACTTCCACTGGACATGGATCTCGAAGTTAAGTATTTGTGTTCTTTTAATAAGATTGTGGCCTGCCGGTGTCACCGAGCAGTTCTAGGCACTTCATCTGGAACGGCACGACCGCTACGGTCGCAGGTTAGAATCCTGCCTCGGGCATGCATGTGTGTGATGTCCTTAGGTTAGTTAGGTTCAAGTACTTCTAAGTTCTAGGGTACTGATGACCTCAGCTGTTACGTCCCATAGTGCTCAGAGCCATTTGAGCCAATAAGCTTGTGCCTCTGCAAGAAAGCACGGTGGTTACACTGTTGAGCCATAACATTATTATTACCTACTTAATAGCGCTTTTGGCCGTTTTTGGAACTAAATGCATCACTTATTCTGTACATCAGGTATCAGACAGTTTGTTGGTATGGTTTGCGGAGGTATGTCGCATTAGATGTCTACCCACAGGTCATGTAATTGGAGTACAGAAAAGGCCACTGATGTACGTACGCGGTGATGGCGCCCGATAGCGACCCAGATGGGTTCCATACGATTTACATCAGGTGAATTTGGTCGCCGAGACGTCAACAGGAGTTTTCTATAACGCCCCTGAAACCACTGCAGCAGGGTTCTGGCTCCGAGACAAGGACAATTATACTGCTGGAAGATGACATCGCCGCTGGCTGGGGTGGCCGAGCGGTTCTAGGCGTTACAGTCTGGAACCACGTGACTGCTACGGTCGCAGGTTCGAATCTTTCCTCGGATATGGATGTGTGTGGTGTCCTTATGTTAGTTAGGTTTAAGTAGTTCTTAGTTCTAGGGGACTGGTGACGTCAGAAGTTAAGTCCCATAGTGCTCAGAGCCATTTCAACCATTTGATGAAATAGCCGTCGGGGAAGATATCAGACATGCAGCTGGTTCTCAGCTGTCAGCGAGTCTTCGATTACTCCCACAGGTCCCATGCAGGAGAATGTCTCCCGCAGGATAATACTGCTCCCACTAGCATGCGTCAATGGCGCACTGAACGTTTCGAACCGACGTTCACCTCGATAACGACGTTTGTGGAGAACGAACAACTACCCAGTGAAGCAAAAATGTGATTCATCTCAAAAGCTGACACGTTTCCGCCGACGGCAGGTAGAATTCAGATCGTTCCGTGCCCACTAAAATCGGAACTGACGACGTCGTTGGGTCAACACGTGAACACGTAGTGGTGGTCTGCTGCGGAAATCCATGTTTAACATACGATGACCAGTGTGCTCTGAACAATTGTACGTGTACCATCATTTTGCTCTTTTGACAGAGGTGCACAGATCACCATCTATCCTACTTTCCAGAGCACACAACCCTCCGAACCCCACCCTCTGTGAAGAGTCGTGGACGCCCAACTATCCAGCGCCGAGTGGTAGTTTCACTGTCCTTCTATCTCTTTCCTAGATGCTCACGACAGTAGCACGTGAACATTCTACTAGTTTCGTTGGTTTATAGACACTCGTTCGCAGGCCCTGCGTAATAAAAATCTGCCCTTTGTCAGAGTATCTTATCTCAATGGAGTTCCCCATTTGTAGCCCATATCTTCGCTATGGTGGTCCCCGTCCCTGTCTGCTACGCGTACATAGATTTGTTACCGCGTAACCCGCCAGCATCGCCACCAGGTGGCATCCAGCAGTGCGGTGGGAGTGGTCATAATGTTTTGCCTCTTCAGTGTATATCAGTACTTGTGTTTTTAGAAGACGTGGCCGACGCAGAGTTGGGGGTAGCCGCCCAGTGACATCAGCGGCACCGCAAGAGAGCTGTTATCGATTTACACGAAGATGAAGAGGCAAGGCGACAGTTGTGATCCTCCGTCGAGAGTTTCTGCACATTTTAGTGCTGCAGTCACCTGCCGGCACTGTTGGCACAGTGGCAGGTTTTGTGCGCACGTCGGGCAGACGCAGCTCCCTTGACTTACAGTCTGCCCGCGTGGCGTGTTTTCCGCTCAGGCTGTGGCCGCCATTCTGCTAGCCCGTGTGACCGGCGGTAATTACCATTCAGAGTATTAGCGGCGCCGTGGGCGGCTGTGCGAACTCGTTCCCATTAACGGCTCCCGTGATGACATCACGCTGCAATTAACGACATCGACGGCCTGCGGCTGCTGCCCGGCGCCAAGCTACTTTCCTCGTTACCTGCCACAGAAATATTTGCCTGAAGCGTAAATTGAAGAAATTACGAGGTGGTACTCAAAATATCCTAAAATTTGAATTTTTCCGTACAAATGATTACCAGTACACTAACATACCACAAGGAGTCACTCCAAAGATTGTTCTTGAATCAGTGTAGTTTGATACACCAACGTTACTTGTTCATGAGCGTATTTCCGCTACGGTGTTATTAGCAGTAACCACTTCCCTTCCGATTCTTTAATGAATCCAACTTCCTTGTATAAAACAGGTCCATTTTAAGATAAGCCGGTTTCCCACGCATCTCAATGTTTGACATGTTGTTTCCCGAATTTCCAGTTGTAAGATTATACAATTGAGCAGACACCTTGAGTGCTATGTGAAAACTGTCCGCAGATTGTGTGCGGGTAAATTTAATAATAAAAAAGCAATAACTCTAATGCTGAAATTTTACTGCATGAACAGCGAGAATGTAGTGAACGATAAACGTCCTTTAATTACTTCAAGCTTTGAGGGGGGGGGAGGTGGATTGCGGTGTAATTCTAAAAAGGGTTTTACTAATGTAATGTAATGAAATGATATTCGTCGTGTAGTTGAACCTTATTTGCAGTTGCGGTCTTTTATACACGAAGTGCCAGCAGTTTGTGCCCTTGTAGTTGTAAGATAGAATTACAAGCCTGTTACATGAATTCCTCATGTAATATTGTTCGTCTCACTGTAAGGAAGATTTCCTAACGAATGGCTAGCAATGATCTTACTGAGACGCTGCTCTCTTCACTTAACAGTAATTTTTCAATCAGCAGCTTGATGTTCTCTTATTTACAGAAAAAAATGGTCTTTTGTATGTGTTTCTGATGAAATTGTAGCTTATGCTTGAACCTAAAGACAACCTTTAATACTTCTATTAGAAGATAAAAGTGTTAGCTGTATCGAATGCTGCAACATACTTGACAGCCAGCAGCCTGGTGAACATAAAATTTGGTAAAGTTATGGAAAATCTTACGAGTGGTACTTGCGTAATAACTCGTCGTGAGTAAAGACGTAGATTCTTTCTGAATAATTTGGCCACAGCGACCGATTTTAATCAAATTTGTAATACAGGCAGTAATGGCTGCTAACAATGAAAACCTCCGTCTGAAATTAATTCTGCAAATACTTATAGAATGGATATTAATTTCTATATAAATAAGAGCATATATCACACTGCATTTTAAAAATAACAATACGTAATTTCCGGCATTTCAGACCTTTTATCAACTGATCAAAATAAGAGCACGCAGCTAGTACAGTCTACGCAGCGATAAGACACAAAGGAAAATGATCACAAAGACGACCGTAGTCTTCACATTCCATAAGAAATAATTTTCTGTGGATGCTCTTTGGTTTGGTGTCATCGGAGATGCGACTTATATATCCATTTGTAAACTCCCATAAAATTCCTATGTTCCGTGGCTCTGTTTTTTACGTCATTTTGAAACATTTCACTTAAATTATGCACTAATTTCCTTCCAGCAGGCGTTATTCGGGGGAAGGATTACGAGAATTAGTGTGAAAGTTTCTGAAATTATCTGTTACGTTGCTTGGACGTCGCTAAGTGCTTTCATTCTCAAATACCGAATGAATATACGAGGGCTATCCACAAAGTACATTACGTTTTGGAATTATAAATAAATAAAGTATTGGAAATTTTTTTATTATATATAGATGAAAGCCACACTTCAATACTACTTTTCTACATAGTAACCATTTAAATTAAGGCACTTATCGTAGCGATGGACGAGCTTGGAAATTCCTTCGTCGTAAAATTCGGCCGCCTGCGCCTTCAACTACGTGTTTACCTCTTCTTGAAGCTGTGCGTCGTCATCAAAACGCTGCATAGCCAACCACTTCTTCGTTGCTGGGAATAAGTGGAAGTCGCTCGGTGCCAGGTCGGGACTATAAGGCGGATGAGGAAACAACTCCCACTTAAAAGATTCAAGAACTTCACGAGTGGCATTTGCCGTGTGGGCCCGGGCGTTGTGAATCAGCAAGATCTTTGAGCCCAACTTTCCCCTGCGCTTGTTATGTATTGCTCTTCTGAGGTTGTGCAGAGTTTGGCAATACCTTTGAGAGTTTATTGTAGTGCCTCTTTCCAGGAAATCCACAAAAATCGTATTTCTACCGGGTTGCTGATTAACCACGTGGTTGAAGGCGCAGGCGGCCGAATTTTACGACGAAGGAATTTCCAAGCTCGTTCATCGCTACGATAAGTGCCTTAATTTAAATGGCAACTATGTAGAAAAGTTGTATTTAACTGTGGCTTTCATCTGCATATAATAAAAAAATTTCCAATACTTTACTTATTTTTAATTCCAAAACGTAATGTACTTTGTGGATAGCCCTCGTAGTATGGATAATTTGCTTGCTATGAGTTACATTGCCTGCACCCATTTACACTTTTTCTAAGTTTTATTCTTGACTTTTTGCGTTTAACGTTTATTGTAAGGTTATACCTCTTAGCCTAGGCGCGCAGGAAAGAATTTTCGATTTTGTTCGGCAGCATATGAGTATCGAGTCATCTTTTAACTTGGTCGCTAACTGCAGGCGCATGACCGATTTATTAATCGGTCAACAGTTGACGTAAACGTGGATATTGAAATGATTGTAAGTGTTTGCGCCCTTCTTAGAAAGTGGAGGCAGAAGGAACGGCGGCCAAAAAATTGCGTACATCCAGCAATAACTGCAAGATAAGTAAAAGGAGAATTCACTCGGTCCTATGAAGAACTGAGACCGCACCCTTCAAGATGTCCATATTACGCCATAATGTCAGTCAACAGTTGTGATAATTAGAAAATGTTTCCCCTTACGGTCGTGTCAGAAAGTTGTACCAAGTACTGAATGGTACTTAAGGTGTCATGAACCTGAAGATCGTTCAGTCCGCCACTGTCTGTTATTAGACACGGCCTGTTGCAGGTGGTATGCTGTTGCCTTAATCTAACAAAAAATTGGCTCTGAGCAATATGGGACTTAACTTCTAAGGTCATCCGTCCCCTAGAACTTAGAACTACTTAAACCTAACTAACCTAAGGACATCACACACGTCCATGCCCAAGGCAGGATTCGAACCTGCGAGCGTAGCGGTCGCGTGGTTCCAGACTGTAGCGCCTAGAACCGCTAGACCACCCCAGTCGGCTTCAATCTAACACTGAGCAGACCTGCCCGTCATGTATTCTTCACCGTCTGGCTTCCATTCAGTGCCGGCAATGCTTCGTTCGGTCTCGTGTTTGTTTCTCCGACAGTGTTAGTTGTTAATTGCTGATTCTATTGTACATTATGATGACTTCTGCAGTGCTGTGAAGGTATTTATCCAGAAACAAATGTAACTGGGGTATGAAACCAAATAAATCGTAATTGTGCTACTGTGGTAGTGTTGTTAGTTAACTGAACCGGTTAACGGGCGAGTAAATCAGAGCTTGCGGCCTGTGTGCTCCTGCGAATTGCCTAGAGTTGCCTGCCACAGGTGAGAATGGATGAAATGGGTATTTGAGGAAAGTCAGCGGACAGTCATTATATGTTCTCAATTACTTTACGTTTCATGCAGTGTTCCTTGCAAAGAAGATTTATTTGAGAATTTCATTATATTTTTTATTGTAAAATGTACATTTTATACATGGGAGGTCGGATGCGTCACAGGATTTTGAACAGGCGAAGTACCAAGATCAACTTGTATATGTAAGTACTCGCAGAAGGATTTTAATGAGAAGCGGTTATGTATCTTGATTAGGCAGTAATATACAGACTGTTGGACAAAAAAGTGAAGCCTTGCGTTTATGCTTGCCCTCACGTTTCCACGCAGCCTAACATACCCGAATGCCTCACAATTCTGGACACTGCACGATTTGACCAGCCGGCCAATTGCAAAGCCACAGCGAGGCCACTTTCAAACTCCGCCAGGTGCTGTTATCGCTGTCTCACACGGCTTGGTGCGATCCCCATGTCCTTGAGTGTGATCGCTCAACCAGTAACGGCATTAAACGTGACTGATAACAACCCATTTTGGTGGCTGTTCCGCCTATCTCAGAGATCTGCAACTCTAATCAGGGTGCGATTTGTGCTTCTACCAGTGGGGGGGGGGGGGGGGGGGATGTCTTAGCGGGTTAGTAGAATTATATATGTTACTAGCTTGGACCGAGGCGTTACGCATGGTTAAAAAGCTATTTATAAATAAATGTTAATGGCGAAACTCACTATTCACGCGTATGCACTATCAGAAAAGCCATCCCTAGTTATATCTTTAAAAGTACATTATTGGTAAAGCTTATTTACAAAATCATCTACATACAGGTATACGAGGGAAATTCAAAAAGTAGAGGCACATTTGTGAAAAGCTGTACTTATTCTGATGATAGAAAACTGAAACATATTAGTAGTATTAATAGTAAGACTTATTAAAACTTTCAGTGTTCGGCTCCACAACTTTAAATTATATGTAATGTTTTACTCCAGTGCGTGGGAAATAAACATCCCAGGTTGGGATGCATAAACTAAAACCAGAGGAGGCGATGGTCTGATGCAGAAGGGGTGGGGGGGATCCCCCCCCCACCCACCCCCTGCAAATCGCACACTGACTCTAATCATATACAGTCTCGCCGACTGAGCGTAGTTGGGCGAAGTATTCCACTGCATATTCTGGGTGCTTCACTTCCTTTGTCTAGCAGAATTGGTGGTTCCACCATGTCGCTTTTTTCGCATATTGTAGCCGTGGAGCAGTGTGCAGCGAACACATTTTAAGGTCTTGAGCGTGTGTCTACCGAGGCGAGTGGTCAACGCGACGTCCATTTGTGCAGTGGACGCGCGTTCGATTCCCCGTGCTGCCACTGATTTTTCCTTGTTGAGAGGAATGAACCGGGATACCCCCAAACCCAGATCTCCAAATTACCGACTCTCAAATCGGTACCAAACGTTGTATCTCCATAGAGTATCAACCAAAACTCCGATTTAGTTCGTACCATGTGCTGTCGTCGAGCAGAACAGGCGTAAACATTCATTAAAAGCTACACCAGAACTATGGAGGACATGAGAATCATAATTGTAAGTAATATGTGTAGCTTTAGTGGGGAAGTTGATAGAGCGTTGGGTCATCGCGCAAAGTATATTCGGTTCGGACCCTTCAGACGACTTTCTTTCGTATTTTTGTTTCTTAACTGTGTTACGAGTGAAAGTGTTACATGCGACAACATGTTTATGACAAGTTAAATGCCGGCCGCAGTGACCGAGCCGTTCTAGGCGCTTCAGTCCGGAACCACGCGACTGCTACGATTCTGGACTTCGCCTCTATCATAACTTCAACCAGTGCAACATAATTTTAACACGTAAGATAGCGAAAACTGCAATTAAAGTGTCACCTTGATTATGCACAGCTAACTGTGTAACCTGCCCGAAATTTTGTAAATGAGATAAACTCATCTCATTGTTCAGTAAGGAATTTGTCTATAACTCCGAGCCATCGGGATTTGAAGAGGCAATGCTTATGAAAGGAACCTAGGGAATTAGAGGTACCAAAAGACATGTATCAAGATCAACTAACATCTGCGCCTTAACGCATTTACATACGAATTGCCGACTGGAAATCTCTGGGATAAATTGGCTGCAAAGTTATTTATTGTGCTGCGAGAAGTTGGAGGTGCTCTGCCCCCTCTCGTGTGCCTGATCTTGAAAGGACAGTAGGAAATATTTACGTCACACCAAGCAAGAGTGGGGGGATGGGCGTAAAACAACTACAACTATGATATGAGTACCACTTTATACAAGTAGCTGTTCAAAATAACGTACTTTTGCTTGATTTCTGGTCGGCACACAAAAATTGTACTCCCTTAGTGCAAATTACTATTCCTGTAAAGTGTATGATATTGCAAATCATGTTACCTGGAACCATTGAACGAATTCAGCCTCTGGATGTTTGCTTTCTCCTTGCCTATAAAAATGTTAAAATGTGTGTGAAATCTTATGGGACTTAACTGCTAAGGTCATCAGTCCCTAAGCTTACACACTACTTAACCTAAATTATCCTAAGGACAAACACACACACCCATGCCCGAGGGAGGACTCGAACCTCCGCCGGGATCAGCCGCACAGTCCATGACTGCAGCGCCAGAGACCGCTCGGCTAATCCCGCGCGGCCCGTGCCTATAAAACGTATTATCGCACTATCTGCAGGTGCGCCTTAAAGGATAGCCACTTTCACAATAAGCCCTACAATTGACTATTTCGCATTCGCTTGCATGTCATCACATTCCACCAGTTCTCATCACCCCGTTACACCAATATAATTCTACACTGAAGCCGAAGAAACTGCTACACTACCTAATATCACGTAGGGACCCCGCGTGCAAGCGAGCCGCAACCCGACGTGCCATGGGCTAGGTTAATGTCTGAAGTAGTGCTGGAGGGAATTGAAATCGTGAATCGTGCAGGGCTGTCCATAAATCCGTAAGAGAGTTTGGAGATCTCTTCTGAACAGCACGTTGTGAGGTATCCCAGATATGCTGAATAATGTTCATATCTTGGGAGTTTCGTGGGCAGCGAAAGTGTTTATACTGAGAAGAGTCTTCCTGGAGCCACTCTGCAGCATTTATGGACGTGGGGGGTGTCGCATGGTCCTGATGGAATTGCTCAAGTTTGTCGGAATGCGCAATGGACATGAACAGATGCGGGTGACCAGACAGTATGCTTACGTACGGGTCACCTGTCAGAGCCGTATCTAGACGTATCAGGTGTTCCCATATTACTCTAGCTGCATACGCCCCACACCATTACAGATCCTCCACCAGCTTGAACACTCCCTTGCTAACATGCATGGTCCATGGATTCATGAGGTTATATCTCCATACCCATACACGTCCATCCGCTAGACAGAATTTGAAACGAGACTTGTCCGACCAGGAAACATGTTTCCAGTCACTAACAATCCAATGTCTGTGTTGACGGTCCCTGGTGATAAAGTGGATAAAGAGGAGAACGCGCCAAACAAGTCTCTAGCTTTTCTTCCCTTCGTTGGAAATATCTCCTTCAAAATAGCGAAGATTCTTAGTAATTTTCATGTGGAAGTGGATTTTCGTCCACCTAAGATTTCGGGTTTGCTGGGATCGGTGAAGAATGATTTATTACTGCGGAAGGAGGGAATCTATAAAATACTATGTCAATGTGATATGTCCTATATAGGACAGACAACGCGTACAGTGGAAGAGCGTTGTACTGAACATCAACGTTGCACTCGCCTACTTCAATCCAGTAGTCTGCAGTTGCGGAACATTGTATTTCCAACGGACATTCAATGGAGTATGAAAAAACTTCGATTTTGGCCACAGCAACAACATTTTGTGACTCCATTATTAAAGAATCCGTTGAAATACGTATTGCGGTAAATATAATGAACCGTGGTTACCAACTGAATAACGCGTGGAATCCCGTAATCTCCGAAATTTCCTCGGGTCGAAGACGCCAGAAGACTTCGATAGCTGCGGCCAGCGAAAATACCGACGGCAGCTGTCTTGCAGTTCCACCAGCGAGGGCGCTGCCGCTGGGCGATGTGGCCCTTCTGTCTCCGCGACTTTAACGTATGCGCGGCAGTACCATCAGCGCACTATATGAGACGGAGCTGAGAACGTCTTCGTAGCCACGTCTTCACCGTTGTGTCCCCCCTACCCTCCATCTCTACACCCTACATCTCCTTTCCCCAGGTGGCTTCCATCAACTCCCCCTCCCGGGTGGTGCTCTCTCTCCCTCCATTTATCCCTCCTATCAACTCTGATCCTCACTCCCCCTCCTTTCCTCTGTCCTTTTCCCGGGCTCCCTCTCCCCCACTTCCATCCTCTTTCTTCCCCACCTCCCCTCTCTTTGCCCCCTTCTCTCCCCCGAGTCATTTTACATTTCCCTCCTCTGTCTCCTCTCATTCCCTCTTGCGTCTGCCCTTCTCCCCCTTTATGAGTCCTCTCCCTCCTTGGTCCCCTCCCCCTTTTCGTTTTTTCCTCTCCTCCCTCCTTGTTTTTCCCCCTCCTCCAGGTCCCCCCCCCCCCATCTGCCTTTGGCTCGGGAGTGCCATATTTGTGCCGCTATTTTCGCGCAGTGTTTTACAGTGTGTGCTTTTCCACTGAGTGTTCCGTGTTGTGTCTTTTGGGAAGTTTAGCGAACAGCCATCATACTGTCGCTGGGTGTGATTTTTTTATCTCTTGCGAACAGAAACCAGACTGTCGCCCTGTTTTTTAATTGTGTGTCCACTGTGTTACTTGTCTGATTCCTGTGTATTTTATCAACATTGCCAACCCCCTTTTCCTTTCTGTTTTAACTTTCCGCATTTTTACGCCATTTTACACTTTTAAGTCACCATTTTATCGCCTGTTTTTCCTTGTTTCTTTCTTCTTCCTTTTTAAAAAAAAAGTCTGTAGGCTGTAGAGCAGCGTACTAAGCTGCTGCCAGCCCGCCCCCTTCGGGGGGAATTGAAAATCAATAAAGGAAAAAAAAAGTCTTCGTCAGTCCTCGTTCGGCTCACCTGAAGATGCTGGCAGTTTTCTAGCCGAAATATCGTGGAATGAAGTTTACGACGACCGGCTGCAGTCCCGAAATCTCTTTGAACAGTTGATTCGTCGGGAAAATTTTAAATTTTACGCACCTGTTACCTCTTGTCTAGAGAAGTAATTTCCTGCTGTGAAGGAAGGTGGCGCTTTTGAAATCTCATTGAGCACTTCGTACTTCCACAATTCTTTTGAGCATGAAGTACGAGATGTTCCATCGAGTCGACACCTCTTGTATCAGTTTTTTTTCCTCGTTTTTGATCATTACGCAATTTGTCACTTGCTAGTGCAGAGTTACGAAAGGAAGTCACAACAGACTTTGTTTTCAATAAAATTTCGGAAAATCCGTCCACTTGGAAACAGTCTTGTACTGTTAAGTTGATGAAGTGGCCAAAACAGGGTGAATGTTGAACCCTTAAGATTTTGGCAGCTTTTTCGCAACTGCAGCGGTGTCTGTAACCACTAATACTAACTTACCACGAATACTGTATTCTTCTAAGATTTGACTGATGACCTGAAAAGTGTAATTTTAAAATTAACTGCCGCTGTTTCATACATTTTGCATAATATTCTCAAAAAAATATTTTTTCAACGTCTTGTTATGTGAAAAATTACTTTCATATGCTGTTGTTGTGGTCTTCAGTCCTGAGACTGGTTTGATGCAGCTCTCCATGTTACTCTATCCTGTGCAAGCTTCTTCATCTCCAATAATTCTCATAAAGATCGGGCTAATATATATTTTATCGATGCTAAGTTGAGCTTCAGCGTCTTAAAAGCGGGGGAAAGCAGGAAGAAGAAGAAGAAGGAAGAAGAAGAAGAAGAAGAAGAAGAAGAAGGTCACCATGAGGAATAGGTATGCGATAGGGGAAATGTTTACTGGTCTACCATGCAATGCTGCTACCTTAGGTGTGCATGCTTGCTGATGAACCGTAACAGTTACGGTATAAACTGCACACAGGAGTAAGAAGGTATAGTGAAAGCGCACTGAAGGGACCAGGGGTGTTTCTCAGTTGAGTTGACAGTGAATGCAAAACAATAGGACCAGCACTTTATTGTAGTGTTACAGGTGCTACATAGCTGAGATCGGCAGCACCATTGAGCTTAATGCAGCCGATGTAAGGTGTGTAGCTTGTCGAAGTTTTTTCGGGAGCTTCGCCGTTCGCCGAGAAAAGAGCACGGAGGGATGTAAAGAGCACAACACGACAGTGATGAAGGGTAAGGAAAGGTGTGGAGAGGGACAGCATGGCTGGTACCTTCACCCATCATACCGATGTATTCCTGTAATAAACGTAGGCCGCACAAAGTTCGCACTTGACCGACCGTGATAGACAGCGTTTCGTCAGCTTGTGATACAACAGCTTAAAATAGAACTAAACGGTTGTAGGTCCGTCACAATTTGCACAGAGAAGTATCTACATTTTATTCCTTAATAAAAAGTCAAGTTGCTGACCTATATTTCACTTGCAGTATGCTGCAAGTTCATAAACAACAGCTTAAATTACACAACGCTAATGTGGCCTGTATTTACAACTTGCTACGTTTATCCTTTTTTGGCCAAACAGAAGCGTCAGAAGTTTTAATTCTGTTCCGATTCGCTAACACGATGGAAACATTTCCGTATAAATCGCACGCCAAAGCATGTTGTTTGTATACTCAGGAGACAGCAACACAGTATTAGTAACAACAAGACCAGTTGATTGTGCGATGCTCTATTAATTTTGGTTCAGACTGTATTGCGGTTCGCGTTCGTTTCTCACTTCTTACTCTCTTATCGGAAAAAGTTGGAATGCACCTCTTAAGTGTAAATCTTGAGCGGTCTGCTATAAGAGGGGCGCGGCAGTAACAGTATTTTAAGAAAGCGCTTTACAAAGACATCCACGTTCAAATGTGTTACTATTTGTAGTTATGAATAAGAAAATAAATTTAGTCTGTTGAAAAGCAATTATTCAATGGTTTGTTAAGGTTGGCAGTCTCCGTAAACAGTACACAAACGATTCGACGTCTTCAGATTTGCATCAACAAGAGGGGTGTGGCCGAGCGGTTCTAGGCGCTTCAGTCTGAAACCGCGCGACCGCGACGGTCGCAGGTTCGAATCCTGCCTCGGGCATGAATGTGTGTGATGTCCTTAGGTTAGTTATGTTTAAGTAGTTCTACGTTCTAGGCGACTGATGACCTCAGATGTTAAGTCCCATAGTGCTCAGAGCCATTTGAAGAGGGGTGGGGGTAAGAGAGGTGAAGCTGCCAATAAAAACTTCACAAGCTATGCCGACTTGACTTGTATCGACATGTACCGATCACAAGAATGAACCGAAACTCAGCATGCCATTGACAAGTTCAAATGGTTCAAATGGTTCTGAGCACTATGCAACTTAACTTCTGAGGTCATCAGTCGCCTAGAACTTAGAACTAATTAAACCTAACTAACCTAAGGACATCACACACATCCATGCCCGAGGCAGGATTCGAACCTGCGACCGTAGCGGTCGCTCAGCTCCAGACTGCAGCACCCAGAACCGCACGGCCCATTGCCAAGTTAAAGAAGGAAACATTATAAATTGTTACTTACATGTGCCATAGAGTCTGCATTGTGATGACCTGCAATTTTTATCACTTTTAATATGGGTGAAACAAATTTTTCATCCATTATAAAGTGGTAAGTCAATGTCAGTATGCCTTCACTTGCATTGGTTGTCCACATGTCCGTTGTAACACAAAAAAAATTGCGTTTTGTAAGGGATTTTTCTAATTATTTTTTATATCCTCAGAGCCGGCTGCGGTGGCCGAGCGGTTATACGCTTCAGTCTGGAACCACGTAGCTGCTATGGTCGCAGGTTCTAATCCTGCCTTGGGCATGGATGTGTGTGATGTCTTTAGGTTAGTTAGGTTTACGTAGTTCTAAGTCTAGGGGACTGATGACCTCCGATGTTAAGTCCCATAGAGCTTAGAGCCACTTGAACCCTTTTTTTTTATCTCCTCACATTGTTTTGGGATCAGTGGACATTTGAGTGTGGATTTGTCTGTCAACTGCCTAAGGCATGAACAATTATTTCAAATCTTGCTGGACGAAAGTTGTGTACGGTAGCAAATCTATAGCGGTCACTTATGCATGATGATAATCAAGCCCTTTCTTTACTTTTGAACTGTCGTCGTACAAGCGACTTTTGTTAAAATTATTTTTTTATAAAGCTTCTCGATTTTTCTCGGTTCCGTCTCCTGCACTCGATCTAGCACACTAGCTGATCCCTCACCCTTCAGTATTGGTAATCCACGGTTCTCTAGTTTCTCACTACGCTTTCTTTTTAATTGGTCTCTTAAATTACTTGAATTCCCTGAATGTTTATATTCTTTATTTCACAAACTAATTAGTATCCACCCACTTTCTTGAAAATATTCCACACAGATGATTCATTTTTACGATTCATTTTCAAAACAAAAACAAAAGCTCTGTACTCTGTTTATGCTCCTCTCGCGTGAACAAAGCAATGTTGGAAACGCGGAATTTCCTCAGCTGACAGAGACTATTGGTGGCGCGTGAAAAGTACTGATCGTTTCATGTCTGCACTATTTGGAACGCTTCATGGTGACTGTGTCCTTTTTTATTTGAAAATGAACATGCACGGTCGCAACCGCAAGAAACGTCTTTTTTTAATGAGGTTACCGGTTTCGCCCTGTTTTAGACTATTTTCAGACCTACCATTGCTCAGCGTTAGCGTCCGTGGAGTCGTAGCGCCTGCTCCGTACACCACCACCGTCTACCATCATGGTGGTAGGTCTGAAGATTGTCTAAAATAGACCGAAACCAGTAACCTCATAAAAAACGACGTTTCTTGCTGCTGTGACTGTTCATGGTGATTTTTAAGCATTAAACAAACCTCTGCTCTTCAAGAGAAATGTTCTTAAAAATGACTGTTTTCTCTGTATCACAGCTAACAACGACAGCCATTCAACAGTTGTGGTACTATAGTTTCGTGACGAAGAATAATCCTGTGGTTGTGGGATGTTTAAATAACGAAAGGCGTGACGAAGAAACCATTGTTGGCACATTGCGGTTACCTTCTACGATTCCCCGAAGAGCTAGAAGGCATAGGATCAGAATTCTTCTTCGTGACGCTCGAAAAATTATTAATCGGATCAAATAATGCTGTAAACTTGGAAAAAATAAAAAAAAATGATGGTGAGGTAATTCATCCGCTTCTCAAGTTTGAAGCAAGGGATTTCATCAATAACGGACAAGAACTTAAGAAATATCTATAGGATTAGGAGTTATTACAGAAACATTACCGGACATCAGCGTCAGCTCTTGGCAAGAAGAGGTTAGTTTTGGGTCGCATCCATTAAAACACATTTCTCCCGAATGATTTATGAATATGCACTGCAATACAGCATGCATGCAGATAGCACATAAATACAGCTGTACATTTTAATGACCATGTTCAGCCACCATACAAACAAAAAAACTGGACACTCGAATGGTTGTGCTTTTACTGTATTCAGTTTTGCGGGAACTGGTGCGTCCTTGAAGGAATAAGCTTCGCTAATCGAACACAACACAGGTAACCAACGTATGAGCGGTATTTTTGCTTCAGAAGTGATGCAGAGACATTAGCATTGCATCGATGTTTTGTGTTTTCGAATCATCTTATACATTAACATGTACAATTGAAAACACTTGTAAGTACAACATGGACTCAGAAACATAAGAGGGGGCAATGGCGGTTGTGTTTAATTAATAACAATAATAATCGCATTTATTTTAAAATGCAGTATGCAGTGAAATCGAAACGCTTAACAAATCGTTAAAGTGTCACTTTTTTTTCTTTACTAACTGCGTTGTATTACAACAGCCTTTTATATAAATCTGTATTCCTTGCTACAAGCAAGCAAGCTCACACAATCTGTATAATGCGCATTCATGAACCCATGTCATTTACGTGTGTAATTTTTACCATAAGTATCTGATCGGTACGATATGCGCACGACAGTGGGTTGTCGTCACTGGAAGACAAACAAGGAAATTCAGTCTGAAATGTCCCCTCCTCCACAGCGGCCAATCTATTAACAACACACGTTTATAAACAGCATAGGCTGGCTAAGGCACCAAAATATTTGATGTCGACTAAATGCCACCGTGCAACCTACCTTCCCTCTGCACTCCACACGCCACGGAGATAACAGGGTCCGACAATTTCTCTCGCGTCAGTTAAAGAAGAATTATGTTATACACGTCATGACCATCGATAGTTAAACCAAACTTCCGGTAGTGAAGCTGCTATCGATTAATCGACAGTTTGTTGATGTTTAAGTAACACTAGACGTCCCATCGTTTCTCTGTCGCTTTCTTTTACAGCCCTTAACGAGCTACAGAAAGGCACAGCTCCAACACCCAGCATACTAAGGCCGCACTATACCTGCTTGGCATTCGTTCCCTGTTTCCACACGAACGACCCGTTCTCCTGCAGCACATCTTAATCACAGAAGTAGGTAGGTTTGAATTTAACCCATCAGCGCTTCCTGGTACTTCCTCAGCTTCACTCGGTAGAGTGACTGTAGCAGAGTATGAAGAACATGGCGGTGCTATACTGTAGTTACTCTGTAGATGTGAACACAACTGTAGGCGAGATACCAATTTGTTCACTGAAAGAGAGGAAAAATTGATAATATCACGGAGAAACAATTTTTGGGACTTTCTTGAACTACGTACATGATTCTTAAACTATAAGGGGTGCAAAACATGGCGCTGTCTAACCATAGTGTTAACTGTTCCGTTGTTCAGTTGCCATGGCTACACAGTAATGTACCAAATCAGGGAGACGAGGACCACTATGGTAAGATGGCAGTTCTCGAATCTTTCCCCCACTTGGATAAATGTCTGCGGACATCCGTGCACTACAGGTCTTATTGTTGTCTGGGACGCATTGTCAGAGTGACACTAAATTAGCAATATTCAAAGTGAACATGTAACTTAAATTACGGCATGTGACTTGCACTCAGTAGCTCGTGATTCAAGTAACATGTTTTAATCAATGCAACCTAGTAACATCTTCTGCTTACCAGTAACATGTCCTTAGTAGTAACGAAACGTAGGTAAAGTTTAAATTAATTAATTAACTTCGGGCAACTTACTGGCTGCTTACCTTGCTAAACGATATACACATTAAATTAGTATGTGGGAGATTTACCTCGCTAGTAAAATAAATGCAAGAATTATAAATCTACCCTTGCAAACATCCAACTCGTTCTGGCCTCTTCACCCCAGACAATTCACTGGTATTTTGCTGTAAAGAACCGAAGTCTGCTTGAGAAGAGATCTTGAATGTCTGACTCTACCCGTCGGAAAAGGGCGTATGTACAATAAAAAGAAAGTGACTCAGAATGGCACAAGCCCAGAAACGAAACAATAATGAATGGTTAGAATACCTGGTTCCTGACATGGGTTTCTGGAGGATTCTGCAGGGTAGGAAGCGCATACCAGAACATTAAATACCGTTTAAATATTCGTAATTGCGGGCATATTTCTCCCGATTCCAACTCGCTGCGACTTGGTGGAAAAAAGTGATACATCTACTACTTAGTTTGATAGACTTGCTCAAAGTGTTTCTGAATCACGGGTTTCTTTACATCGATTTTCAAATTTACAAATTATAGCACTTCGACAGTAATCCATATGCAAGCAGAATTAACGTATATTCAACCAAAAACCAATTTTTGTTGATGCTATGATGAGTTCTGTGTATGTGTAAAGTAGGCTGCGTCATTCACTAGTTCTCAAAGTGGTTCTAAACCAACGCTAGCGAAAGCACTGGCGTTTGTGAGTAGATAGGAAATGTATGTTCTACCCCAATTACCAAAATCAGCTATTTAAACCCTATTTTATAGCTATTTTTAGACCATTTTACATCGAAATCAGCTATTGTTCATATTTTTACAATGATACAACCACAAAATTAGGGAAATGCATAAAGTGTCTCTTTTAGATAGTACATTTATACATTTATACAACATTTATAATGGTGTTGAATAATAAAGATATATACAACTATAGATATTGTTGGTTAAGCTAAATATATTCATGTATACAATGAATGATGATGAAACAATAATACACATATATAAAACATAGACAACAAATAGTGGACAACAAATACTTACATTTTTTTCTATAATAAATGGACAACATATCAAAGAAGTGTACTAAATGCGATATGGTAAAAGATATATCTGAATATGGACTTAAATTAGGTAAACCAAGATCTATATGTAAGAAATGTATTAATCAAGATAGAAAAATAGATATCATCCAAAGAAAACCAGTAACATTCAAAATGAAACAGTACAAAAATGTACTAAATGTGAGATGATAAAAGATATATCAGAATATGGAATGAAATTAGGTAAACTAAGATCTATATGTAAGAAATGTATTAATCAAGATAGAAAAAATAGATATCATACAAAGAAAACCAGTAACATTCAGAATAATGTAAAAAATTATGATAGTAGACTAGTTCAACAATTCGAAAAAGCAGTTCAAATTGATATACCTGATAATATACATTATCCATCTGAATATTATGCACCTGAATATTGTCAAAATTGTTCACAATGGAGTATTGATGGTACAAGATCTTATATTTGTAATCCTGATAAAGTAAGTGTTCATAATAATAAAAATATAGATTTAAATATTTTAATAAACATTTAATGAACTTACGTATAACTATAGAAAATGGTGCAATAGTTGATATGTTTACTGGTTATGAAAAGGATCGTATTATAGAGTTATTTGAAATGTTTAATTACTATTACAAAGGTAAGTCATTACCATACAAATATATAATTGCAAAAATAGCTGAACTATTAAATATTGAACATCAAATAAAAATACAAAACACAAAACGTAATATTAGTATATGGGAACAATTTTTAAAACAGAAAAAGAAACATGAAGAAAATGAGAATAAGAAACAAGAAGATGAAGATATTGATATATGGGATTAAAAGTTCTCTGTCAGTATTCTGTGTTGTGCATCATAAGTGAGATTTTTCTTTCCATACATGACTATGTAGGCTAGTGTATTATCAGGTATTTTATCCTTAAAAGTAGCACATAAAACATAGTTGTTTTTTGCATAACTACTGTATTTTTTCTATGTGCTATATTAATTACATAAATAGGATAATTTGTTATATAATTATATGGATTAATATCAACATTTCCATCTCCATTTTGTTTTAGCCTTTTAAAATCACGAAATGAATCATAAGCTTTCAAATAATCATATGGTGGATCTAAATTCCACATTTTTGAGGAAATAATTCATTTCTTCCATTTTTCAGATATAAGTTTTGTAACATAACATGATCATATAATGATGAATCAAGCAATTGATTATTTTTACGATTAGTTTGAAATACAACAAATATGAAGTAAGGCATATCAAATTCCATTGAGTTATAATAATTTGTGATGTCTAATTCGAATTTTTCCTTACCATTTAATCCAGCTACTTCTACAGTTTGCAATTCATAGAATGATAACGGAATTTTAGGATTTTTCAGTATATTTTCTCGTAGTTCAAGTTCATAATTAGGTTCAAATTTAACAACAGGTACACGAATTTCCATATTCTCAACTATGATTTTGCCTTCACTTGGAAGTGTATCTTTAATTTCAACTCCGGCATCATTATAATAAGCCCATCTCAAAATACAATCATTTGCACTTGATGACCATGTGAAACATACAGTAAGATCACCTTCAAACATCATTTCTTCGTAATCATTAAAAAATCCACCTAACATTTCCAATGGATATAATACTTCATTTTTCTTCTTTCTTAATTTCCCATTGTTAACTATATGTGCTTCCATACTTATTTTATCAGTAACACATGATGTTAAATGCAACAGAACTGATGATGAAATAAATGGATGTTCAATTCTAGATAAAACATGATTGCCCTTTTTTATGGTTATAAAGTCAAATAGTTTTGCTACATAGTTATCAATTAGCATTATTGGATTTTCCATCATATGTTGGATAATCAGTTCCATCATTTTTAATAATACTAAAATTCATGTACAATTGAGCCATATTAGGATGCAACCATCCATCACCAACATGTATATTAATTTCTGTATCCTTATTGGGAATATTTAGGTTATTTTTTGTTTTTTCATTCACTGAAAATGATTGAAATTGATAGCTTTCAATCTTCCTCATTTATTAAGAATAAAATTCTAGAATAACAGTTACAGTAGCACCACTGAAATCGATTAGATTATCATTTTCATCTGTTATAGTTACCACTAAATCCTGAATTATATCATGAATAGGAACAAATAATGGATGAGATGGTTCATATATTATTGATGCACCAAATTCAACATTTGGTTTAAAAGAAGCAATAATATTAGTTTCTCTATGAAAATGATCATTATGCTTTATATACATACCATCAGCTCAATTAAAATTAATATTAATTAATTCAAATGGTATAATTTTAGGTACATCATTAGCAACAGTAATTTGTTTTGGATTAATTGTTTGATTACTAAAACCTAACAGAGGTGCTATACTATCTTCTTTTTGTATATCCATATATATTTTTTTATCACTCTCAATAACAACCCTATTTAAAATTTCATCTGCTTTAATATTTATATTAGGGTTTTTTGTATGAATAAATTTTTCCATATTTTTTAAATTATATTGACCAATAGGAAATACAATTGTTTCACCATCACAATATAATTTATTATTTTTAGATGTTATATTAGGTGTTAAAAATGTTGTATAAAATCCAACTAACGCTACACTATTAAAGTTATCTCTAATAGGAACAGTTAATCGTTTTTTGAGTACTGATGAATTATCACTTAGTTGAATTATTCTACTCATTTATTATTAATTAAATGGACAAAATCGATTGGGAACCAAAAATTAGAATACCAGAGAAATAGGTAAAAAATAAGCATGGTAAACTGTTACCTAATTCAATTAGATGTGCAATTATAGGACCAAGTGGATGTGGTAAAACAACATTAATGATTGATAACTATTTATTAGCACCAGGCTGGTTAAATTGGGATAAAATAAACCATGTATATATTTATTCTAAAAGCTTAGATCAATCAAAATATCAACAACTAATTAAAAATGTAATAAAATTGAAGATATAACAGGTGATTCATTAGCATCATTTATTAGTAACAATGATGACATTGTACCATTAGATGATTGTGATGATAATTCAATTGTAATATTTGATGATTTTATATTACAAAATCAAGATATAGTAAGAGAATATTTTACTAGAGGTAGACATAAAGGAATTGATTGTTTTTATTTAGCTCAAACTTACTCAAAAATACCTAAACAGTTAGTCAGAGATAATTTGAATTTCTTAAATATATTTAGACAGGATGATACAAATCTACATCATGTTTATAACGAATTTGTTGGTGGTGATTTAAAATTTAACGAATTTAAAGAAATATGTAGTAAATGTTGGAATGATGAATTTGGTTTTATAACCATAGATATAACAAGAAAATGTAATAATGGAAAATATAGAAATAAAATACAACATTTCATAAGAACATAAGGGTAACGAATCTTTCACCATAAATAGAAACATAAACATAAATGTTAACATAAACATAAAACATAAATGTTAAACGTCAACATAAACATTAACATAAACATAAACATAAACGTTAAACGTCAACACAAACATCAACATAAACACATTTTCAATCTAAATAAATGTTTACAAAATATGATCCAGCTAAAGTTAAACAAGCCAAACGTAATAGAAAAAAAGTAGAAAAATTAAAATAACAATTTAAAACATGGAAAAAACAACCAAGAACAGAATATGAAAAATATAAAAAAGAGGATCAACCTGTTATTGATGCTATAGAACAAGTAGAACAAGGGCTTGAAGGAATAGGTGATAATGTTCTGAAAGCTATTGAAGAAAATAGAGAAGTTGAAAAACAAATAATTCCATATCATCACCATCATGACATAGCACCAATTATTGATTCTACATTAAGTGAATCTGAAATACGAGATGTTTTAACTCAATATGATGAAGAAATAAAAAATAAAAAAATGCTTAATCAGAATGATGATAAAAAAATAAAAGAATGCTTCTAGATGTAAGTGAAAGAATGTTAAAATATATCAATCATAGTGAAGATACTGTTTTTGGATTAAGACCTGTTGGAATGTTTAAGTACATTGGTAATTTACCAGTAAAATTTGATGGAAAAAAAATAAGTTAATAATTGGTGGAAAGGAATATGAAGGAACAGATGGATTGATGACACTTTTAACTAAAAAACATGTTACTATGGATGATTTGAATGATAAATTTGATTCTGACGATTTATCAAATTATGCAGATATACTATACGAATTAGATGCATTATATTCTGATAAAAATCCAAATACAATAAAATCAAGTAAAGGTTTAAAATACAATAATTTGACAAAAGAAATTGTTGATGTCTATTTCCCCAAAAAAAGAAAACAAACTATAGATTCATCAGATTATTCAGATGTGTCCCCAACCAAATCAGGTACAGGTTTTATTAAAAAATATACTGAAAAACCAATTGAATATGTTTGGATGAATGATGTATGTAAGTTAATTGATAGATTAGTTGTAATTCATGGTGAAGAAAAGGCTGGTAATAATAATTATTACAATGAAAAAGTAGGAATAACTAAAATGTTAACAAATAAATTTAATGACTTTATAATTAATGATCCAAAAGGTATTCCATACTTGATTCGATTCTTGAATAATATACCACACACATTTTGGAAGAATGAAAAATATGGTAAAGGATTGATAAATACATTAATTAATAAATTACGATTTGAAATGTATCTACCTGGTTATAACTATTGTGGACCAGGTACAAAATTAGATGAAAGGTTATCTAGAGGTGATAAAGGTATAAATCCATTAGATGAAGCATGTAAACAGCATGATATTGCATATAGGGATAATAAAGATATAGAAAAAAGACATATAGCTGATAAAATATTACAAAATGTAGCAAAAGAGAGAATGTATAGTTCAGATGCATCATTAGGTGAAAAATTAGCTTCTACTGCTGTTAGAGGTATAATGTATACTAAAAGAAAATTAGGAATGGGACTTTATCTTGATGAGATAGATGGGATTTTTAATCTATATAAATGAATACATTCAGTATTGACTATACTTTACTACCTAGTGGAAAAATAAAACCAAAACCACTTAAAATTAAAGCCAATAATGATCAACAAAATAGTATTGATCAGTTTTTAACTAATGCCCAAAAAAGAAAAAGAGATAAAAAAATTGGTGGTAATTTACTTATTACACTAGGTATTCCAGTTGTGAAAATGATTATTGAATATCTAACAAAAAAGAAAGAAGGTAGTGGATTAACACAACATGAAGGTGGATTTTTACCATTATTATTAGCTGCATTACCATATTTAGCATCAATTGGTACAATAGGCGGTGGTGCTGCAGCTGTTGCTAGTACAGTTATGAATAAAAAGAAAAATGATGATGAATTAGCTGTATTAAAGAGGCATAATATGGAAATGGAGAAAAAAGGTAAAGGGTTAAAAAACGATGCAAAAAATAATGAAAATGTATCCAAAAGCATTGAGTAATTTTGATTTAGAAAATGTGGCTAAAAAACTAAAAATTAAACATTTTAAAGGTGTTTTTATGATAGATGAGTTATCTAATAAACCTAAAAATAATGAATGTGGAATAGTAAATTTAGACACATCTGATCATGTTGGTACACATTGGATATGTTATTATAAGAATAATGATGGTAAATTTGTGTTTGATTCATTTGGTGGTAATATACCATATCAACTAGTTAAGTATTTAGGTGAAAATGAATTATACTATAATGCAATGAGAATACAAAATTATGATGAAGTAATATGTGGGCATTTATGTATATTTGTGTTAAAGCTATTATCAGATGGTTATAAATTCAGTGATATTTTGAATCTAATAAATGGACATTTTTGGAAACAAACTGGCCTAAAAATTTGCAAAATAATGGAAAAATAAAGAGGAATGAAATAGAAGAAAAAATTGAATCAATAATGACAAATTTAGTTAAGGAACAAATAAATCATTTAGTTAAGGAATTTCAAAAAGATTTGATTAAGATTTTTGGAGTTACAAAAACTTATATTAGTTTTAAATGTAAACGGTTAGGAAATATAAATGACCCAGTTAATGACTATGATGCTGTTACAAAAGGATACTTAGAAAAAGAATATGTTACGAAACCTGAATACATGTCAATTTTAACACAATTTAATAGCTATGTTACCAATACAAAATTTAATGAAAAAATTAATCAGATTCATCAAGATAACTACAACACTTTTAAGAATTTCTTTACAAAAAAGGAGATTGAAAAGGCTTTTTCAGATTATTTCTAAAAGTCAGATTTATCACCATACATAAATAAAATAAATAATCTTGAAAATAAAATCTGTGATAAACAAAAAATTGAATTTACCTTTCTGACTGGAAATGAACAAAAAATGTACAGCTTTGAATATGATTTCAGACTTAAAAGAATTGTTCTTGTTGGTAAGAATATAAACAAAGATTTGAAATTTGTTGACTTTGATATTGCAGTAAGTGTAGCTGATAAATTATATGAAGTAAATAATGGCAATCAATCAATAATCGTCCACAAATCAAACTTTCTGACTGTTAGATTAAATGTTACAGTTAAAACTGTTCCAGTTGATGTGAAGTTAATTATATTTGGTGAATTAATAGATGAAGAAGAATTTTAAGCCTTATAAATGAATGATCACATGTATTGTTTAAAGTGTAAAACATTTACAGATACACATGATCTACATAGATCAATAACTAAAAATGGAAGACAAAGAATTGAAGGCATATGTTCAGTATGTAAAACAAAAAAGAGTAAATTTAGAAAAAAAATTTAATTGTAAGTAGAGAAAATATAATAAATGAACTACATAAAGCAATGAGAAAAAATTATAATAGAAGAAAAGTAGAATCATTTGGAATAGATGATTTATGGCAGGCTGATTTAGTTGAAATGGATTCAGGTAATTTAAAAGGTATATCAAAAATAAATAAAGGATATAAATATATGTTAACTGTTATTGATGGATATTCTAAATATGCATGGGCTATTCCAATTAAGGATAAATCAGGTGAAAATGTAGCAAATGCATTTGATAATATATTTAAAATTAGATCACCAAAACATTTACAAACAGATAATGGAAAAGAATTTTATAATAAATAGAACGTTTAATAGAACACTAAAAGAGAAAATGTGGAAACTATTTGATATTCAAGGTAACTACAAATGGGTTGATATATTACCAAAACTAGTAAATGTCTATAATAATACTAAACATAGTACAATAAATATGAAACCAATAGATGTTAATGATAAAAATTATAAACCATCTGCTACTGTAATATATCCACATAAAGCTAAATATTCTATTGGTGATCAAGTTAGAATAAGTAAATTAAAAGGAATATTTGAAAAAGGTTATACTGCTAATTGGTCAACAGAATTATTTGAAATTGAAGATGTTATATATTCATATCCAATTACATATAAATTAAAAGATAATAAAGGTAATTTTTATGAACATGAGATACAGAAAACAAAATATCCAGATGTATATCTTATTGAAAAAGTATTAAGGAAAAAAGGTGATAAAGTATATGTTAAATGGTTTGGATTTGATAATTCACATAATAGTTGGATCAGTAAGGACAACATAATTACGTGAATAATTTTTATATATATATAAATGAAGAAGTTTGCACTTCTGTTTTTTCTATCTGTCTGTTATCCTGATGATGATGTATCTATATTCATTAATCAGTTAAATGACGAATCTTTGAATTATGTATATGATCTCAATGGTGAGGAAATATGTGTTGTTTATGAATATTTTAAGAAACAAACTGAATTTAGTAAATGAGGCTGATTGAAGTGATATCTAAACTTGAAGAATTAAACATTGATTTTTATTTACATAATAATCTTAGGATTGGTTATATTAAATATGAAAAAATTTGTATACAACTTATAGAATCATTATTTATAATTATGATGAAAAGGTATTTCTAAATTTTAAACAATTAATTACATCATCTGATTGGGAATTTTCTTCAACTATAGATAACCATATTATTGATTTATATTTTAGTGATAAGAATGAGAATATTAAGATTGAATTTTTTAAGTCTATATAAATGAAAACAGTAATATTCTTATTGTTGTTTAAAATTATATATGCCAAAGATAAAAATGATGTTATAAAATATTTAAGTGATTAGAGATATTTAGATATTACAAATGTTAATGATAATACTCATGTTAGTGATGATGCATTTAGAGAAGCATTAATGTTATTTGAGTTAACATATAATCTTGAAATAAGTGGTGAATTAAGTGATGATACTTTAAATGTTATGAACATGCCTAGATGTGGTGTAAAAGATGAATTTGGTAGCTATAGAACTAGTTTGTATAAATGGAGTAAGAAACATATCAAGTGGCATTATAAAGGTGCTACTAAAAAGTATTACATGTAGCAGAAGCAGCATTTAATTTATGGCAAAAATATATTGATATTCAGTTTCATCATGATAGCAATAATCCTGATATCTTAATTACAAATAAAAGACAAAAACATAGGTTTGAAATTGATAAAAGTATACATTGTTCAAAGGATTTAGATGGTAAAGGTAATGTTTTAGGTCATGCATTTTTTCCTGATATGAATAATAATCCTGTAGAAATACATATGGATGATGATGAATTGTGGTACTTGGAAATTGATAGAAATACACCAAAATATCAAACGAATCTATTTGATGTGTTAGTGCATGAAATTGTTCATACATTAGGTTTATGACATTCAGATGATTATGATTCAATAATGTATGCATACTATAATGGATCACATTTAGAATTATCTCAAGATGATATTGATGCTATTCAAAGTTTATATGGTAAAATATCACAACAAACTACTACACCAAAAATAAGTGTAAAAATACCTACACCATCTACACCAATTGAATCACCTGAATCATTATGTGAACTTAGGCATTTCGATCACTTACTGTTCGCAAATGGAATGTTATATACATTTTATCAGAAATGGATATGGATTGGTGATAATATGAAACCGAAATTGATAAACGATTGGTTAAACTTCTTACCACAAGATTTACAAAAAGTAAATGGGATATTTCAGAGACCTAGTGGTGAAGTTGTAATATTTGTTGACAATATGATCTATATGATGAATTTAGATACATTGAAATTAATTTCAGGATATCCAAAACCATTATCTAGCACAGGATTACGTAATAATTTCAAATTAAAAGGTATAGTCAACACATATTCAGGTAGAACATTTTTATTCTTTAATGAATTTTTCTATGCTGAGTTGGATGAATGTAATTTTAAATATAAAGTACGTGGTATAATAAGCAGACAATTTTCAGGATTACCAGCAGGTATAACTTCAGTATTTAGGTACATAAATGGAATATTGTATTTTTTCAAAGATGAGACATTTTATGAATGTAATGAATTCACGAAGAAGGTAATAAGAGCAGGTACAACTGATTTGTCGTTATTTGGAATAGACTGTGCAATAATATCAGAACTAATAGATGGACTAAACAACACATTACATAAACTTGAATATTTTTCTACTATATAAATGGAGCTATTAACTAGACTTAATAGTGTTAATAAAAATACACCATTGGTGAAATTATGTGACATTGAAGTGGATAAAGTGTATCATGTTACAAATGTAGAAATCAAAAATACTAAATTAGGTTTTAAAACATTTATTGAACTTAATAATGAATTTAATATAATACTACCAGATAGATATGCAAAAATGATTGGTTGGGATGATTGTACAACTATAATTGGTTGTAATATTGTATATAAAGGAATGATGGACAGATCAGATAAAAAGGTACATGTATTAGAATTTAGACAACAATAGAGTTTTTAAGTGTAATAAATGGATACAACTAAGAAATGTTGTAGATGTAAAGAAGATAAAAATATTAATGAATTTCATTTTGATAAATTTGTAAAAGATGGACATCGTAGAGTATGCAACCAGTGCGCATGTTATTATACTAAAAGATATTATGAAGCAAACAAAGATAAATTATTTGAAAAGGTAGCATGTGAATGTGGTAGAATTGTAGCTAGATGTAAACTTAAACAGCATGAAAAATCATTAATTCATTCTGATCTTATAAAAGACAAATAATCTATAAATATCTACTAATTCATTATATAGCCATATGTTGTATAGCATATAATATTCTGAATAATAATTATATAAGTAAATAGATACATCTAACTGTATCTAGTTATCAAAATAAGGCTAATAAATATCAGTTCTGTAATTTAAAAAAAACACAAAAGAGACAACACATACAGACAACAATTAGTTTACTTTTTATCCCTAATAAATAGATATATCTGTATCTATTTGTAAAAATACAGTTACCAAATAATGTGAATAATAATTACATAAGTAAATAGACAACAAAAATAATAGTTTTCTTCCTTAATAAATAGAGCTATCATAATGGAGATGAAGACGAATGAACTTAGAGCAATAGCTAAATGTATAAAGATTAAAGGTTACTCTAAAATGCGTAAAAGTGAATTAATGGATTTATTATTTCCACATACAATTGATATTGCTAAGGAATCTAATAAAAGAAAGAGATCTTCTAAAAATGTATCTATTGCTGATATAGAAGATAAAGATCCATCAACAATGAATATTAATGAACTTAAAACTATAGCTAAACATTTAAATCTCAGTGGATATTCTAAATTATGTAAAAGTGATTTGTTACAGTTGATTCAAAATACTCAAACACTATTTCCATTTGCTACAGATATATTTGAACATCCTAATGAACGAAAAATTCATGTTTATCAATCAATTGAAAAAGCATTCCAAAATAGTTTACAAACATACAATATTGAAAACAACTTAAAAATTAAAAATCCACAACACATTATGACATCAGCAAAACCTATTGTATGGCCGTTAATAAAAGATAATCTTAAAATATATAATGGGTTAAAAGTCAATTTAATAATGTATTGTGAATTCGAATTAAATACGACTAATGAAATAAAAGAATTTAGATTCTCAACATACAACTATACAATCACAAATGAAAAAGATCTAAATAAATTTTATATAAAAGGTAAACAACAAATATTAACACACATGCAAAATTTTCAAGATAGAGGATCAGGCTGGATGTTAAATAGTGTAATTGGTTTACAATTAGGAATTAACAAATATACACCACTTAATGGTTCATCATATATTGAACTACCAAAAACAATAAAAGATAAAAAAGCATGTATAAATGTTAAGATTAATGATGAAAAATGTTTCTTGTGGTCAATAGCATCAGCATTAAATCCAGTTGACCCTACAAAATGTAAAAACCCAGACAGAACTAATAACTATATAGAATGTGTCAAACAATTAGAAACTAAAATTGGTCAAATAGAATATCCAGTTAAAATTGATAATATACCTAAATATGAACGTAAACTTAATATATCGATTAATGTGTATGCTTATGATGAAAAATATGAAATATATCCATTAAAGATAACTAAAGATGAAAAATCAACACATATTGATTTATTATACATGAAAAATAATAATAATTCACATTATTGTTGGATTAAAAATCTGTCTCGATTAATTAGATCTCAGTGTACAAAACATACTGAAAATATTCATCTATGTAAAATGTGCCTACAACACTTTAATTCAGAAAGTAAACTAAATGTACATAAAGAAGATTGTTCTAAAAATGAATCAGTTAAAATTAGAATACCAAATGAAGGTGAATACATAACATTTAAGAATTATGAATATACAATGCCTGTTCCATTTGTCATATATGCTGATTTTGAAAGCTTATTATTGAAAATGGTCACATGTAAACCAAATCCAAATAAATCGTACACAATGAAATATCAAAAACATGAGCCATCTGGTTTTTGTTACTATGTGAAATACATTCATAATCATTATAAAGATCCTGTTGTTTATAGAGGACCAAATAACTAAATTTATTGAGATGATTAAAAATGAAGTTGAAGAAATAGGACATATATATTCACAAATAGAACCAATGAAACAGTTAACACATGATCAAATAAAAATACATAACCTATCTAAAAGACGTACATTATGTGAATCACCATATACACCAAATAATAAAAAAGTACATCATCATGATCATTTAACTGGTAAATATATAGCACCATTATGTAATGAATGTAATCTTAAACTTCAGCAACCAACATTTGTTCCAATATTCTTACACAATCTAACTGGTTATGATTCGCATTTGTTTATAAAAGAACTTGGTTATGATGATAAGGAAATAGAATTGATACCAAATAATGGAGAAAAATATATAAGTTTTGGTAAACAAACAAATAACTTAAAAATGAGATTTATTGATACATTTAGATTCATGGCATCATCATTAGATAAACTATCATCTAATTTGTCAAAAGATAAAATGAAAAATATTGAATTATTCTTTCAAAAAGATAAAGTAGATCTAGTTATTAGAAAAGGTGTTTACCCATATGATTATATGGATAACTGGGATAGATTAAATGAAACACAATTACCACCTAAAAATGAATTCTATAGTAAGATGAATGAATGTAATATAAGTGATGATGATTATGAGCATGCAAAATTAGTATGGAATAAATTTAATATAAATAATATGGGTGAATACCATGATTTATATTTGAAAACAGATGTGTTATTATTAGCTGATGTATTTGAGAACTTTAGAGATACATGTATGAAATCATACGATTTAGATCCAGCATGGTATTATACAGCACCTGGTTTATCATGGGATGCAATGTTAAAAATGACTAAACAACCACTTGAATTATTACATGATTATGATATGATATTAATGGTTGAAAAAGGCATTAGAGGTGGTATAGCACAATGTTGTAAAAGATATGTTAAAGCAAATAATAAATACATGAAAGATTACAATAAAAATATGGAATCAAACTATTTAATGTATTTAGATGCTAATAATTTATATGGATATGCAATGTCACAATATTTACCATATGGTGGATTTGAATAGGAAAATAATTTAGATATTGATGTAATGAACATCCCAGATAAATCTGAATATGGATATATATTAGAAGTTGACTTAGAATATCCAATTCAATTACATGACAAACATAAAGATTTACCATTAGCACCAGAAAATGGGCATAAATTATTAACAACATTAAATAATGAACATAAATATGTTGTACATTACAGAAATTTGAAACAGTATTTAAAATTAGGATTGAAATTAACAAAAATACATCGTGCACTAAAATTCAGTTAAAGTGATTGGTTGAAAAAGTACATTGACTTAAATACAGAAATGAGAACAAAAGCTAAAAATGATTTTGAAAAAGATTTCTTTGAACTAGTGAATAATAGTGTGTTTGGAAAAACAATGGAAAATATAACAAACAGAGTTAATATAAAATTAGTATCAGATGGTAAAAAATGTGATAAATTAATAGCTAAACCAAATTTCAAACATAGAACAATATTTAATGAAAATCTGGTAGCTATACATATGAATAAAACTGAAATTAAATTTAATAAACCAATTTATGTTGGAATGAGTATATTAGATTTATCAAAAGAATTAATGTATAGTTTCCATTATGATGTAATGAAACCTAAATATGGTACAAATATTGAGTTATGTTATCAAGATACTTATAGTTATATATACAATATAAAAACAGATGACTTTTATGAAGATATGAAAAATATGATTGAACATTTTGATACAAGTGATTATGCAACAAATAATGTGTACAATATACCACAAATGAACAAAAAGGTATTAGGTAAAATGAAAGATGAATGTAATGGTAAAATAATGACTAAATTTGTTGTTTTGAGAGCGAAAATGTATGCATATTGTCTTGGTGAAAAAGAAAATAAAAAATCTAAAGGTATTAAGAAATCAGTAGTAATGAATAAAATATCAATGGGTGACTATAAAGACTGCTTATTCAATAATAGTGAATTATATAGATCAATGAATTTAATTAGAAGCTATAAACATGAAATATATACAGTAAAATTTAATAAAATAGCATTAAGTGCAAATGATGATAAAAGACACATTCTGAATGACGGAATAAATACATTACCACTTGGACATTATAGTTTATTGTAAATATTGTATATATTATGTAAACATAATTATTTGTAATTGTATATATGTATATATTTAGATTATTCAACACCATTATAAATGTTGTATAAATGTATATAGTACTATCTAAAAGAGACACTTTATGCATTTCCTTAATTTTGTGGTTGTATCATTGTAAAAATATGAACAATAGCTGATTTCGATGTAAAATGGTCTAAAAATAGCTATAAAATAGGGTTTAAATAGTTGATTTTGGTAATTGGGCTAGAACATACGTTTCCTATCTACTTTTGTGGATGAGAAATCAAAAATGAATTGTGATTGGAGATGCTCTTCATCAGACCTTTTCGAGAAATATCGGAGTTTCACTTAATATATCGTTGTTGTTCCGGTTTTCAGTCCTAAGGTCGTTTCCTTGAAGTTCTCCACGCTAGTGTATCGTGTCCGAGCTTGTTCATCCCTGCACAGCTACTGGTGCCTGCATCCTTTTTTCTGTTTTCTGTATTCAGTCCTTGGTCTTCCTCATACAATTTTCACTCCCCTCACTTTCTTCTGTTACCAAATTGACAATTCTTGATGCGTAAGGATGTTTCACATAAATCGATCACTTCCTTTAATCAGGATGTGCCATACATTATTTTCTTAGGAATTCGATTTCAGTACCACCTCATTAGTTATTACGTCTACCCATCCAGCAACCACCATTTTTCTTAAGCGCCATATTTCAAAAGCTTCTGGTCTGAATTGTATATCGTCCACATCTCACTTCTGTAGAAGGCTGGAGTCACGACAGATACCTCCAAAAAGTATTTCCTAAAATGAAATGTCGCTATATTGTTCCAGCGACTTCTTCAGTGAAGTGACGAATGAAAATTTGTACCAAATCTGTGATTATAATCCAGAGATTTCCCGCTACTGGACAGATGCGCTAACCAGTACGCCACCCTTGCACAGCGGCTTTGCACAACTGCACACACTTTCACAAGGCGCCTCCCTCCTCTGTCCAAATTGCCATTCACCCCTCAGCCCACTTGATACACTACTGGCCTTTAAAATTGCTACACCGCGAAATTTAACCGACAGGAATAGGATGCTGTGATATGAAAATGATTAGCTTTTCAGAGCATTCACACAAGGTTGGCGCCGGTGGCCACACCTACAACGTGCTGACATGAGGAAAGTTTCCAACCGATCTCTCATACACAAACGGCAGTCTACTGCCGTTGCCTGGTGAAACGTTGTTGTGATGCCTCGTGTAAGGAGGAGAAATGCGAACCATCACGTTTCCAACTTTGATAAAGGTCGGATTGTAAGCTATCGCGATTGCGGTTTATCGTATCGCGACATTGCTGCTCGTGTTGGTCGAGATCCAATGACTGTTAGCAGAATATGGAATCGATCGGTTCAGGAGGGTAATACGGAACTCCGTGCTGGATCCCAACGGCCTCGTATCACTAGCAGTCGAGATGACAGGCATCTTATCCGTATGGCTGTAACGGATCGTGCAGCCACGTCTCGATCCCTGAGTCAGCAGATGGGGACGTTTACAAGGCAACAACCATCTGCACGAACAGTTCGACGACGTTTGCACCACCATGGACTATCAGCTCGGCGACCGTGGCTGCGGTTACCCTTGACGCTGCATCACAAACAGGAGCGCCTCCGATGGTGTACTCAGCGACGAACCTGGGTGCACGAAGGGCAAAACGTCATTTTTCGGACGAATCCAGGTTCTGTTTACAGCATCATGATGATCGCATCAGTTTTTGGCGACATCGCGGTTAACGCACATTGGAAGCGCGTATTTGTCATCGCCATACTGGCGTATCAACCGGCGTGATGGTATGGGGTGCCACTGGGTACACGTGTCGGTCACCTCTTGTTCGCATTGACGGCACTTTGAACACTGGACGTTGCATTTCAGATGTGTTACGACCCGTGCCTCTATCCTTCATTCTATCGCTGCGAAATCCTACATTTCAGCAGGATAATGCTCGACCGCATGTTGCATGCGCGCCTATCTGGATACAGAAAATGTTCGACTGCTGCCCTGGCCAGCACATTCTCCAGATCTCTCATCAATTGAAAACGTCTGGTCAGTGGTGGCCGAGCAACTGACTCATCACAATACGCCAGTCACTACTCTTGACGAACTGTGGTAACGTGTTGAAGCTGCATGGGCAGCTGTACCTGTACACTCCATCCAAGCTCTGTTTAACTCAATGCGTATCAAGGCCGTTATTACGTCAGAGGTAGTTTTTCTGGGTACTGATTTCTCAGGATCTGTGCACCCAAATTGCGTGAAAATGTAATCACATGTCAGTTCTAGTATAATATATTTGTTCAATGAATACCCGTTTATCATCTGCATTTCTTCTTGGTGTAGTAATTTTAATGGCCAGTAGTGCATTTCCCCTGATCTCGAAAAGCATTGAAGAGGTTCTTCAGCTGTATTGGAGTAGCACTTCAGGATCGAACGAAGTGGGGCACCCTGCCTGAAACTTAGGCTTCAATCAAGTGAAACCGTACGTTTCCAGGCACATTTCCAAGTCTCAATCTTTTATGATAAATTCATGCAGACTGAAGCGATGAATAAAAATCTCGTTGGATGCTGAGGTGCTATTCCAAGAGCGTCTGCAATGCTGTTAGTTTTTATTGGGAATACTGAATGGTCTGAAGCATGAATGGGAATTTGGACTGAGGAGGAAAGCATCTGAGAGTAGTCCGTGCAGTTGTGCAAAGCTTCTGTGCCAGGATGGTGTAGAGGTTCGGGCCTCAGACTAAAGGACAGCAGATCCAAGTTTGAATCCCAGCCTTGGTGCAAATTTTCATTGGTCACTTCAGTGTGCAGAAACACGGCATTTCCTAAAAGTTACATTTGTGTTCGGTGTTACCAGTTTCCATGTCAAACATTTTCCTTACTATTGGCAATCCGCAATTTGTATCCTCTCCAGTTTGACCGTCGTGGCAAGATTGGTGTACTTCTTTCATTACCCCATCACCCGATCTGATTCTACAACCACGACAGTGTGTAGCGTAAGCTGAATGTAAGTCATTGACCAGAAATGATTTAAAACGGGATTTCCAAGATGTAGTGTTAATAGAGTTTGCGGCAGACTGTCCAGATGAAGGCTCACGGGAAGCTTTCCAAGCGCGTGTTTTTGCTGCTTGACAGCTCTTTAGCTCTACATTTACACCTACATCTACAGATACTTCGCAAGCCTCCGTAAGGTGAGTGACGTACTGTACCGTGTATCAGTACGTGTCATTTCCAGTCCTGTTTCACTCTCAAATAGAGCGAAGGAAAAACGACTATCTGTGTGCACCGGTTCAAATGGCTCTGAGCACTATGGGACTCAAAATCTATGGTCATCAGTCCCCTAGAACTTAGAACTACTTAAACCTAACTAACCTAAGGACATCACACAACACCCAGCCATCGCGAGGCAGAGAAAATCCCTGACCCCGCCGGGAACCGAACCCGGGAACCCGGGTGTGGGAAGCGAGGACGCTACCGCACGACCACGAGCTGCGGGCTGTGTGCACTGGTATGAGCCCTAATGTCTCGTATCTTGTGTTAGTGGTCCTTGCGCGCAATATATGTTGGCGGTGGTAGAATCGTCCGGCAATCAGCATCAAACGGCGGTTCTCTGAATTTACTCGATAGTGTTCCTCGAAAAAAACGTCGGCTTCCCTCCAGGGATTTCTGTTTGGGTTCTCGGAGCATCTCGGCACACTTACGCGTTGTTCGAACCTACCAGTAACAAATGAGGCAGAGCACCTCTGAATTTCTTCGATGTCTTCCCTCACTCCGACCTGGTACGAATTCCAAACACTCGAACAGTACTCAATAATAGGTCACACCAGCGTCGCATATAAGGTCTCTTTTACAGGTGAACCACGTTTTTCCAAAATTCTTCCAATAAACCGAAGTCAGTCATTTACCTTCCCTACCACAACTATCAGATGCTCATTCCACCTCATATCGCTTTGCAACGTTCATTCCGCGCAGCACGTAGTCCACACGATGCTTGTTTGGACTGTGAAATTTTGCCCCACGGTCCGCCTCCCCCCTCCTCACTACATCACGTTATAATCTCCAGACATGGATCGCAGCGAGTTCTTCCTCTATCCTCTATTATAGAAACCACCGCAGAGACGTTTTTCAAGAAGTAACGCTTTGCAAACAACGAAAATACAGAACTCTACAACCAAGTTCTCTCCCCAAGTTATGCATCGATGGGAAAAGTGTGTCGCATTCAAGGATGAATATGTCAAGGAATCATCATCATCATCATCATCATCATTTAAGACTGATTATGCCTTTCAGCGTTCAGTCTGGAGCATAGTCCCGTTTATAAAATTCCTCCATGATACCCTATTCCGTGCTAACATTGGTGCCTCTTCTGATGTTAAGCCTATTACTTCAAAATCATTCTTAACCGAATCCAGGTACCTTCTCCTTGGTCTGCCCCGACTCCTCCTACCCTCTACTGCTGAACCCATGAGTCCTTTGGGTAACCTTGCCTCTCCCATGCAAGTAACATGACCCCACCATCTAAGTCTGTTCGACCTGACTGCTACATCTATAGAGTTCACTCCCAGTTTTTCTTTGATTTCCTCATTGTGGACACCCTCCTGCCATTGTTCCCATCTACTAGTACCTGCAATCATCCTAGCTACTTTCATATCCGTTACCTCAACCTAACTGATAAGTTACCCTGAATCCACCCAGCTTTCCCTCCCATACAACAAGTTGGTCGAAAGATTGAACGGTGCACAGATAACTTAGTCTTGGTACTGACTTCCTTCTTGCAGAAGAGAGTAGATCGTAGCTGACCACTCACTGCATTAGCTTTGCTACACCTCGCTTCCAGTTCTTTCACTATGTTGCCATCCTGTGAGAATATGCATCTTAAGTACTTGAAACTGTCCACCTGTTCTAACTTTGTTCCTCCTATTTGGCACTCAATCCGTTTATATCTCTTTCCCACTGACATTACTTTCGTTTTGGAGATGCTAATTTCATACCATAGTCCTTACATTTCTGATCTAGCTCTGAAATATTACTTTGCAAACTTTCAATCGAATCTGTCATCACAACTAAGTCATCCGCATATGCAAGACTGCTTATTTTGTGTTCAGACATCTTAATCTCACCCAGCCAGTCTATTGTTTTCAACATATGATCCGTATATAATATGAACAACAGTGGAGACAGGTTGCAGCCTTGTCTTACCCCTGAAACTACTCTGAACCATGAACTCAATTTACCGTCAACTCTTAACTGCTGTCTGACTATCCATGTAAAGACCTTTAATTGCTTGCAAAAGTTTTCCTCGTATTCCATAATCTCGTAGAACATACCATAACTTCCTCCTAGGAACCCGGTCATATGCCTTTTCTAGATCTATAAAGCATAGATACAATTCCCTGCTCCATTCATAACACTTCTCCATTATTTGCCGTAAGCTAAAGATCTGGTCCTGACAACCTCTGAGAGGCCTAAACCCACACTGATTTTCATCCAATTGGTCCTCAACTAATACTCGCACTTTCCTTCCAACAATACCTGAGAAGATTTTACCCACAACACTGATTAAAGAGGTACCTTTGTAGTTGTTACAATCTTTTCTGTTTCCATGTTTAAAGATTGGTGTGATTACTGCTTTTGTCCAGTCTGATGGAACCTGTCCCGACTCCCAGGCCGTTTCAATTATCCTGTGTAGCCTTTTAAGACCTGACATTCCAGTGTATTTGATGAGTTCCGACTTAATTTCATCCACCCCAGCAGCTTTATTGCACTGCAATCTATTGTCCATTTTCACCACTTCCTCAAATGTGATCCTATTTCCATCCTCATTCCTATCCCTTTGTACATCGAAATCTGAAACATTACTGATTGTATTTTCACCTACATTGAGCAACTCTTCAAAATATTCCCTCCATCTGCCCAAGGAATCCACAGGATTCACCAGCAGTTTTCCTGACCTGTCCAAAATATTTGTCATTTCCTTCTTACCTCCCTTTCGAAGACTGCTAATTACACTCCAGAATGGTTTTCCAGCAGCTTGACCCAAAGTCTCCAACCTGTTTCCAAAGTCTTCCCAAGATTTCTTCTTGGATGCTGCAATTATCTGTTTGGCTTTGTTTCTTTCTTCCACATAACTTTCTCTGTCTACCTGAGTTCTAGTATGTAGCCATTTTTGATACGCCTTCTTTTTCCTTTTACAGGCTGCCTTGACTGTGTCATTCCACCAAGCTGTTTGCTTCATCCTACTTTTACACACTACTGTTCCAAGACATTCTTTAGCCACTTCTAGTACTGTGTCCCTGTACCTTGTCCATTCCTTTTCCAGTGACTGTAATTGACTACATTCAACTAACTGGTACCTTTCTGAGATCATTGTTATGTACTTGTGCCTGATTTCCTTAGCCTGAAGTTTCTCCACTCTTATCCTCCTACATATGGACCTGACCTCCTGCACTTTCGGCCTCACAATACCAATTTCAGTATGTCAAGGAAGAATAGAAAAAATTCGTGCTCGCAGCTTGATTTTTTTCGAGGTGATAAACGAAACTTTGTCACTCTTCTTCGTATGTCCATGTCGAAACTCGTAGATAATCATCTTCTTTTTAAGAATAGATTCCCCGCGTATCCCTCGGCAGGACCGGCGGTGAGGCAGCGAGAGTTAAGGGAGTAAATGACGAAGTTCCCGAAACATTTAGGCTGGCCACAGCGTCGCAGGACTCGGGGTCTGAGGCGCAGCGCACTCTGGGGGAATTAGGGCGCACCCCGCGGCAACCTTTGAACTTTTTAGGCCGCCGCACAGAGCGCAGCCCGCTGGAGGCTGCGCCCCATTCAGGACCCGAGCTTGTCCCCCCTCGCCTCACCTCACCTCACCTCACCTCGCTGCTTTCAAAGGCGCGCACTCCCCAGCAGACCACGCCGGGACGCTAAGGGTCCGGTCAACGAAGACCAGAGCCGGTGGGAAATGGGCAAAAATCTTGCAGTAGCAGATTTTTGTGCAGTGGTAGAAGGGAGTGTCATGAACAACATACTGTGTTGTGTGTCCAAAAGAAAAGGTACGAAACAACACTGTGGGTATAACTAAAGTCTTTATTTAACGTATGGCGTGCCAGCTGCATATTTACAAAAATTATCATTACAATGCAAAGGAATATATATACGAGGGCAGTTCAATAAGTAATGCAACACATTTTCTTTCTCGGCCAATTTTGGTTGAAAAAACCGGAAATTTCTTGTGGAATATTTTCAAACATTCCCGCTTCGTCTCGTATAGTTTCATTGACTTCCGACAGGTGGCTGCGCTGTACGGAGCTGTTAAAATGGCGTTTGTAACGGATGTGCGTTGCAAACAACGGGCAGTGATCGAGTTTCTTTTGGCGGAAAACCAGGTCATCTCAGATATTCATAGGCGCTTGCAGAATGTCTACGGTGATCTGGCAGTGGACAAAAGCACGGTGAGTCGTTGGGCAAAGCGTGTGTCATCATCGCCGCAAGGTCAAGCAAGACTGTCTGATCTCCCGCGTGCGGGCCGGCCGTGCACAGCTGTGACTCCTGCAATGGCGGAGCGTGCGAACACACTCGTTCGAGATGATCGACGGATCACCATCAAACAACTCAGTGCTCAACTTGACATCTCTGTTGGTAGTGCTGTCACAATTGTTCACCAGTTGGGATATTCAAAGGATTGTTCCCGCTGGGTCCCTCGTTGTCTAACAGAACACCATAAAGAGCAAAGGAGAACCATCGGTGCCGAATTGCTTGCTCGTCATGTGGCTGAGGGTGACAATTTCTTGTCAAAGATTGTTACAGGCGATAAAACATGGGTTCATCACTTCGAACCTGAAACAAAACGGCAATCAATGGAGTGGCGCCACACCCACTCCCCTACCAGGAAAAAGTTTAAAGCCATACCCTCAGCCGGTAAAGTCATGGTTACAGTCTTCTGGGACGCTGAATGGGTTATTCTGTTCGATGTCCTTTCCCATGGTCAAACGATCAACTCTGAAGTGTATTGTGCTACTCTTCAGCTACGACTTCAGCGTGTTCGTAGGCACAAAAATCTGAACGAGCTTCTCCTTCTTCATGACAACACAAGACCTCACACAAGTCTTCGCACCCGAGAGGAGCTCACAAAACTTCAGTGGACTGTTCATCCTCATGCACCCTACAGCCCCGATCTCGCACCGTCGGATTTCCATATGTTTGGCCCAATGAAGGACGCAATCCGTGGGAGGCACTACGCGGATGATGAAGAAGTTATCGATGCAGTACGACGTTGGCTCCGACATCGACCAGTGGAATGGTACCGTGCAGGCATACAGGCCCTCATTTCAAGGTGGCGTAAGGCCGTGGCATTGAATGGAGATTACGTTGAAAAATAGTGTTGTGTAGCTAAAAGATTGGGGAATAACCTGGTGTATTTCAATGCTGAATAAAGCAACCCCTGTTTCAGAAAAAAAAAATGTGTTGCATTACTTATTGAACTGCCCTCGTACAAATATATTTAAAATAAAGAGATAGTGAATAAAATATTTCTTATACATGCAAGTGGTCAATGTGTTATGATATACAGCGTGATTCAAAAAGAATACCACAACTATAAAAATGTGTATTTAATGAAAGAAACATAATATAACCTTCTGTTATACATCATTACAAAGAGTATTTAAAAAAGTTGCTTTTTCACTCAAAAACAAGTTCAGAGATGTTCAATATGGCCCCCTCCAGACACTCGAGCAATATCAACCCGATACTCCAACTCGTTCCACACTCTCTGTAGCATATCAGGCGTAACAGTTTGGATAGCTGCTGTTATTTCTCATTTCAAATCATCAATGGTGGCTGGGAGAGGTGGCCGAAACACCATATCCTTAACATACCCCCATAAGAAAAAATCGCAGGGGGTAAGATCAGGGCTTCTTGGAGGCCAGTGATGAAGTGCTCTGTCACGGGCTGCCTGGCGGCCGATCCATCGCCTCGGGTAGTTGACGTTCAGGTAGTTACGGACAGATAAGTGCCAATGTGGTGGCGCTCCATCCTGCTGAAATATGAATTGTTGTGCTTCTTGTTCGAGCTGAGGGAACAGCCAATTCTGTAACATCTCCAGATACTGTAGTCCAGTTATAGTAGCACCTTCGAAGAAAAAGGGACCAAAAACTTTATTGGCTGAAATGGCACAGAAAACGTTCACCTTAGGCGAGTCACGTTCATACTGAGTTGTTTCCCGCGGATTCTCGTCGATTCACTTCTGCCGTACTCAATAACACAAAAATCTTTCTGTTGAGCGGTCGCCATCTTAACATCAACTGACGCTGACGCCCAGTCAGCAGCGCCTCAAGCGAACAAATGTACAACTAAATGAAACTTTATAGCTCCCTTAATTCGCCGACAGATAGTGCTTAGCTCTGCCTTTTGTCATTGCAGAGTTTTAAATTCCTAAAGTTGTGGTATTCTTTTTGAATCACCCTGTATAGAAATGTGACATGTATCATGCGAGACTAGAAGCTATTGGCTACACATCGATGTCCAGCTCTTCGATCCACTTCATAGCTCGAAGTGTGGCCTCTATGAAGTCCTCTTCTGATCCACTGAATTTCCTAGTAGGGCACACTTTTGTGATATGGTCCACAGTTTGCTCAGATGCTCCACAGTCACAGCTTGGCTTATCTACGAATCCCCATTTAAAAGCGCGGACTTTCATGTAGTGTGGCCATTGCAGATACGACTGAGCTTAACCCAATCTATCCTAGCAAAGTCGAATCCTTTTAGTGCTTTTCAGGGGTCATTTATAAGGAGATAATTACTGAGTTCTCCCATTCGTCTTTCCAACCGTATGTAAGGTTGAAGATATACTCTCCTCTTTTGTAGCTGTTATTCCATATCGGTTTTCGTAACATCAGCCGGTGATTTTGTATATTTTAATGTCGCCTTCAATAGGTAGGCGTTTTGCGTCATCTATTTGTTATTTTTTTTCCATTCATTAATAGATTTTTTCCCATATTAATTTTGGCGGTGCATGTTGGCGATGACGGAGAGCCATGGTACTAGGGTAGATTTTAATATCCCAGTGATAATACGCATGGTATCTTGGAGCTGCACGTCTACCATGTAGGTATGGTGACTTCTATGCCAGACAGGAACACAGTATTCTGCAGTGGCGTAGACTGTTCATGTTGCTGCTGTTCGTAGAGTTGATGCAGTTGCATCCCAGGAACTACCCAACAATTTCCTAGTAATGTTATTATTCAAAAGTTAACGCCAGATGCTTGAGCGCAACTGCGCCACTGTTTCAGGAGACGAAGAGTTCCCTGTTCCACAGCTCCAGTGCCGGTAAAAGGTGCCAGTCCTCCACTTTGTCCTTCCGTTCGTCATCTGAGTTGACGCGCTTCCGTTTGAGACGTATTTTAGCGAACCAAACACTTGCAAGTCTCTGGGCGACATGTCCCGGCTGCGGCGGATGCTGAAGCTAGTCCCACTTAAACTTGGCCATTACACTTTTTGTCCGCAGCTCGTGGTCGTGGGGTAGCGTTCTCGCTTCCCACGCCCGGGTTCCCGGGTTCGATTCCCGGCGGAGTCAGGGATTTTCTCTGCCTCGTGATGACTGGTTGTTGTGTGCTGTCCTTAGGTTAGCTAGGTTTAAGTAGTTCTAAGTTCTAGGCGACTGATGACCATAGATGTTAAGTCCCATAATGCTCAGAGCCATTTGAACCAGTTTTGAACACTTTTTGTGACTTCGGAAACGTGTGGGTACGCTTTATAGTGGAGCAGAATCATTCCCTCCGTGAGCAGCTCAGGCCGTCTGCTCTTGATTGAATTTCGTGCTCGAGGAATTCGACGAGTCAGACATCGGACTTCAAAAAAGACGGTGAGCATCGCCACGCCTGCTGACAGCACAGCTTCGAATTTTTAGGGGGAGGTGACGACGCATGCTTCGAGTCCCTACATGTTCAAAAATGGTTCAAATGGCTCTGAGCACTGTGAGACTTAACTTCTGAGGTCATCAGTCCCCTGGAACTTAGAACTACTTAAACCTAACTAACCTAAGGACATCACACACATCCATGCCCGAGGCAAGATTCGAACCTGCGACCGTAGCAGTCGCGCGGTTCAGGACTGAAGCGCCTAGAACCGCTCGGCCACCGCGGCCGGCTTCCCTGCATGTCTCATCGCTTTATTCCACAGCGTCATACGCAAATTTCAACCGGTTTCGTAGTTATGATGGAGCTCTCTACCAGCGGGGTGTATGCATTATGGAGGGGGTGGAGGGTGAGGGGGAGGCAACGTTCTATGATTGCTATTATACAGTGTGGTGTTTCCCTACGAGCGTGCAAAATTGTAACAGGTCGTAGAGAATGCTCCGCTGAGCAATTTGAGATAGGAACCTGGGGGTCGAAGTCAGAGCCAAGTTAAGGAGATACGGGAGTAAACTTGTCTACCCCTTTCTCTAGCGTTACTGTTTTTCAGTTTATTTGCAACTAACAAGAGTACAAGTTTACACGTATTATGCTATTTATTTACATGTACGTCCTTTAATTCCTACAAGAAAACAAGGACTACGAGCCTGATTACGAGGGCCGCGCGGGATAGCCGCGCTGTCTGGGGCGCCTTGCCATGGATCGCGCGGCTCTCCCCGTCGGAGGTTAGAGTCCTTCCTCGGGCATGGATGTGTGTGTTGTCCTTAGAGTAAGTTAGTTTAAGTAGTGTGTAAGCCTAGGAACCGATGACCGCATCAGTTTGGTCCCGTAGGAACTTACCAGAAATTTCCGAATTCCAGATTACCAGGAAGTTACGATGCATGTTTTGTTAACTTTACTTGTCTGTATGGTAGCTATGTTTCATATTTACATTGTCCGATGACAGAATGTGCTATGAATCAACGCGAGACCCATTCATTACTCAATGCTATTCAGAGACGTACAGTACAAAACGATGGTGCAGTATCTGTATAGTATTTCTTGGTCACTGGATTGGAAGGGGAGGTCCTATTCCATGGCTATGGGTGTATCTAAAGTCACGTGTGTGAGACCCCAGTGGATATGGAGATGAAATTACACTCCTGGAAATGGAAAAAAGAACACAATGACACCGGTGTGTCAGACCCACCATACTTGCTCCGGACACTGCGAGAGGGCTGTACAAGCAATGATCACACGCACGGCACAGCGGACACACCAGGAACCGCGGTGTTGGCCGTCGAATGGCGCTAGCTGCGCAGCATTTGTGCACCGCCGCCGTCAGTGTCAGCCAGTTTGCCGTGGCATACGGAGCTCCATCGCAGTCTTTAACACTGGTAGCATGCCGCGACAGCGTGAACGTGAACCGTATGTGCAGTTGACGGACTTTGAGCGAGGGCGTATAGTGGGCATGCGGGAGGCCGGGTGGACGTACCGCCGAATTGCTCAACACGTGGGGCGTGAGGTCTCCACAGTACATCGATGTTGTCGCCAGTGGTCGGCGGAAGGTGCACGTGCCCGTCGACCTGGGACCGGACCGCAGCGACGCACGGATGCACGCCAAGACCGTAGGATCCTACGCAGTGCCGTAGGGGACCGCACCGCCACTTCCCAGCAAATTAGGGACACTGTTGCTCCTGGGGTATCGGCGAGGACCATTCGCAACCGTCTCCATGAAGCTGGGCTACGGGCCCGCACACCGTTAGGCCGTCTTCCGCTCACGCCCCAACATCGTGCAGCCCGCCTCCAGTGGTGCCGCGACAGGCGTGAATGGAGGGACGAATGGAGACGTGTCGTCTTCAGCGATGAGAGTCGCTTCTGCCTTGGTGCCAATGATGGTCGTATGCGTGTTTGGCGCCGTGCAGGTGAGCGCCACAATCAGGACTGCATACGACCGAGGCACACAGGGCCAACACCCGGCATCATGGTGTGGGGAGCGATCTCCTACACTGGCCGTACACCACTGGTGATGGTCGAGGGGACACTGAATAGTGCACGGTACATCCAAACCGTCATCGAACCCATCGTTCTACCATTCCTAGACCGGCAAGGGAACTTGCTGTTCCAACAGGACAATGCACGTCCGCATGTGTCTCGTGCCACCCATCGTGCTCTAGAAGGTGTAAGTCAACTACCCTGGCCAGCAAGATCTCCGGATCTGTCCCCCATTGAGCATGTTTGGGACTGGATGAAGCGTCGTCTCACGCGTTCTGCACGTCCAGCACTAACGCTGGTCCAACTGAGGCGCCAGGTGGAAATGGCATGGCAAGCCGTTCCACAGGACTACATCCAGCATCTGTACGATCGTCTCCATGGGAGAATAGCAGCCTGCATTGCTGCGAAAGGTGGATATACACTGTACTAGTGCCGACATTGTGCATGCTCTGGTGCCTGTGTCTATGTGCCTGTGGTTCTGTCAGTGTGATCATGTGATGTATCTGACCCCAGGAACGTGTCAATAAAGTTTCCCCTTCCTGGGACAATGAATTCACGGTGGTCTTATTTCATTTTCCAGGAGTGTATTTAATCAAAATAAGCGAAGTACGAATTATTCTCCAAATTGATAAATAAACTTATTCCGCCTCTAACTTTGATTCTGGCTGCCTCTATACAAAAGCAAGCTCACACTGACATACGCCATCTGAATCATGGTTGCACCTTAACTTTCCCACAGTCTATTTGTACAAGGTTTTACAAAAAATGATATATTAAGTTTTAACGTATGTCCCACATATACTCTCTCAAACATTCTCACACACTCACACAACAAAATATAATCAATAATAATTTTGACCGATTTTTGTATTACGTAATGCATAGTGACTGAAGTGTTAAAAAAAACAAAATTCTAATGAACTGAATTTTATGCACCGGTCAATTTGTAATGGCTTCAAAAAATGGTTCAGATGGCTCTGAGCACTATGGGACTGAACTGCTGAGGTCATCAGTCCCCTAGAACTTAGAACTACTTAAACTTATCTAACCTAAGGACATCACACACATCCATGCCCGAGGCAGGATTCAAACCTTTGACCGTTTCGGTCGCGCGGTTCCAGACTGAAACGCCTAGAACCGCTCGGCCACATCGGCCGGCTGTAATGGCTTCAAATGGTAATAAAAATCAATCTGTATTTGTTTTCTAAGATGCTTTTAAGAAACAAGCATTTGTTTTAGGATTTTTAGGTAATTTGCTTTATCCCCGGAACTATAATAAATAAAAATCTGAAATTTTGACAGTATCGTTCCATTAATAAAAAAAGGCTGTGCAGTAAATTAGAACAAAATCGGATAATAAATAATATGGATTATTTAGATTCGTAGCGGGTATGAATCTTCGTATTGACTGAACGTTACACAATGCAGTTCTCGCGGCAGGTAGCGTCAGCTGCGCTGTGAACAAAGCGACAATAAACATAGCCATCCTGCAGCCACCGTACCAAACGACTGCGTGCCTTACTGCAACGAATGTCATCTCGTAACAACTTGCTGCGTTACGCACCTCTATGTGCAATAGAACGGAACTAAAGGATAAATTATTTTCTAGTAGTAGTGGTGGTCGTGGTGGTGGGTGGTGGTGATGGTAGAATCGCGAGAGAAGAAACGTTGTCAGATTGGGGTCATGCATTTCTCTCCTTCATACATCTGCGAACTGAAGAGCAAGCAGGCGAATTCACAAGAATCAGCTGCAGGGTGTTTGAAAAGTTGTACCGACCCTCTGCAGCGCCTTATTCGAATCACTGATGACAAAGTGCACTCACTTGCCTGTGTGTGTATTTTACACAAAGTACGTTAACACCATTCGAATACAGAAATGGATTAATAATAATGGGAACGCAAGAAAACCAACAGGTTTAAGTACTTGGGAGAATGGCTGGAACCTAATCTATCTGAAAGAATAGCACTATCAACTCGAGTCAACAAGCTAGAGCTGGCATACCAGCTGACCAAGAATACTTATAATAAAAAATGTCTCTCCCATAACATTAAACTGAAGCACTACCAGACGGTCATCCGTCCTGAAGCCATATATGCTTCAGAATCTTTAATACTCAATAGGAAGGGACTTACTGAAAAGCTCGAAATCCAGGAGAAAAAGATAATGAGGACCATACTGGGGTCTGTCAAGAAAGGCGACCGTTCTAAAAGGAGACCCAACCGAGAGCTCTAAGAGTACTGCGAAAGAATCGCAGATGTAGCTACGAAAAGACGTCTAGCATTTTATGGACACGTTTACAGGATGCATCGTGACTGACCAATCAGTTTCTCTCTTACTGGCAAAAGAGGAAGACCAAGTCACCATGGTTGATGGAATTGGAGAAAGATCTTCAGGAACTGGGAATAACAGAAGGAAACTTGAAGGATCAAGCAATACTCAGGAAGCAGATTAGACAAAAGAGGTTCCAGGACAGACTACCAAGAAAGAAGAGTGGTGCCCTCTGGACACAGGACAGGAAGGAACAACACAGACAGAGGATGCGTAACTACTGGGCAAACGCCAAAGCCCACTCCAAACGCAGTAGTTGAATGTCGTGGTCCTTAGTTGGTAACGCAAGAAAAGCGTATGAACAGAACCTACGCAAAATACTGCACACTGTTCTACACTGCTAGAAGGGAAATTCGTTCCCATTCATCTTCTACTTCAACTACAGCGCTTTTCTGGGAAAGACAGTTTCCCCCACTACGAACACTGCTCGTTTCTCATTTTGCAGACGCTCCGACTCGTCATTTTCTGTCCAGTTCTCTTGTGTGAGTAGGCAGAATAACTTCAGTGAGATCGTGTTTACGTAGTGGAGCTATTTTCAGTTTATTAAATGAGCTTACACGCCGACATACCCACGTCCTTTTCCCAAGTTACTCCCTTAAAAGAGCAGAGAAGTCTCTTTGAGAACAGTGGCTGCTGCAGAACTGGTAGCAGGCGCTCACGTGATCCTCTACCTCTGACACGAGCTACGACGGTGGTGTGTGTGTGTGTGTGTGTGTGTGTGTGTGTGTGTGTGTGTGTGTGTGTGCCTGTGTGCGTGTCAGACGGTTTTATTGAATCAGCGGAGCTGCGTAGGTAGATCGAAGCGAATATGTGACACAGAAGCAGAAAGGATCGACGTGTGTGGCTCTGTTTACGACCATACCCCGAATGACGTTACCCGAATTGTTGATGAATTAAAGTGAATATCCAACGTGTCTACAAGGAACGAACGAACGGTGCACCACCCGCAGCCGCGTAACACGTCGTAAGGGCTGTACTCTCGAAACAATCCTGATAAGGACCGAATACGACTGTTACGCCCCGCCAATAGTGATCGGCTTCAAGCTCGAGTAAGAGTTGCTATTGTCGGTGAATATAGGTTCATCTCAACTACTTTTCCCACCGAACCACACAAAAGGGAACTGTATCTGTTGTAAATTTCGAGCCAGGTATCCTGCAAGAGATAAGGTAATATATTTCACAACATATAAATCTGCAGGTTCTCAGTGAGCCAAATGACACACAGTGTGGATAGGGGACTTATAGTGTGGTCGGACGAATCACGATTATCCCCCTTTACAGGTGATACACGACGTCTGGTGCATCATCGACCCAATGAGGAATTTGATCCAGAGGATGTAGTTGCAGCAGGAATTGGTTCTACGAATTTCTTTTTCTCTTTGGTGTCGAGCGGTCAGAGGGGGTCAGAGAAACAAACACATCTGCTTAAAAAACTGCCTGTATGCTTTTGTATCGGGTTCTTCGGCCGCCGATTGTTTGATGATTTTTCTGAAGTTTCACCAGCATGAGAGTCTGCCATTCTCAAAATTCCATCCTGCATTGCCGGTGATGGACTGCTATGATGGGTGAAGCTTTGATAATGCCAGCCATTCGTTCTGACGAAGTATCAGAAAAAAAACCATACAACAAACGTCAGTCACAGCTTCAGCCACTATTGTAGCTCATCACCAGCAATGGATGGTGGAGTTTTGACAATGTCAGCCACTCGTGCTGGTGAAATGTCAAAAAAAAAAAAAAAACACAAAACAAACGTCAGCCGAAAAGCCTGAGACAGAAGCTAACAGCCAATTTCTCAACAAGCGGCCACGAATGCTTTAACAACTTTGTTCACCTGCTGAAGTAGGAACTCTTAATCTTCCATCGAATTGACTGAGGAAGTATGGGTCGTCACAGACTACACTGCAATGCATCAGCATACAGTGGCTTTAGCTGTACGTGGCATACCTGAAGAAACCACCGTGTTCCTCCATCCATTCCATCACACTCCTGGCCCCGTGACAAAACGTATTGTCTTTTTAAAAAATGCCGCGCCTGTCAGAAAACATGGCCGTCATGGTGACTTGCACGAGGACCCATGGATGACGACGTGAATGTTCCCCAGAGCATAATGAACCCGCCGCCAGCTTGTCTCGGTCCCGCAGTAATCGTGTCAAGGAGATGTTCCCACGGAAGACGCGGATTCGCGCCTTCCCATCAACATGATGAAGACGTAACGGGATTCACCAGACCTTGCAATGCTCTGCCACTGAGTCAACGTACAGTGCCAATGCTCAAGTGCCCATTTCAGTAGTAGTTGCCGATGCTGTAGTGGTAACATTAGCACATGCATGTATCATCGGTTGCGGATGCCCATCGTTAGGAGTGGTCGGTGCTCTGTAAGTTCAGACACACTTGTACTCTGATTAGCATTAAATTCTGATGCTAGCTCCACTACAATTCACTGCCCGTCCCGTATTAACAGCGTAACAGTGTGCCCAGCCTACTACATCAAATATCTGGAATGAGGATGGCCGCCGAAACCCACGACGTTGGACGTGGTGTCACCTTGGATTCGCCACCTGTTGAAGACACTCAGAACAGCACTCGTTGAACACCCGAGATGTAGAAGAGTTTTCGAAATGCTCGTACAAAGCCTCTGGGCTGTCACAATCCGCCTTCAGTCAAACTCAAATAGTTTGTGTGGCTTCCCCATCCTACACACGGACAGCACGCTCACTGATACTTGATACTACATGCAAGGTGCGTGTGTCTTAAGGGGCTCCGGAAAGGCTCAAAATCATGAAAAGTTCAATTTTTACTTCCTTGCGTTTTCTGAATCTGCAGACTATTACCTTTTAATAGATATTTAATTTATTCAATTCCGAAGACTACAACTATTTTTAATTTTTTTTTGAAATGTGTTCTACATGGGCGTGACCCACTGTGGCGCTGTTAAACTGCTGTCAAATGGTGTTGTTATTAACGTCCGTGTTCATCAGGTACATTTTGGTGATGTGAGATAAAGTATGTGTTGTGGCTAACCTGTGATGGTTCAATATATATCGCTGGTGTGATTGTCGATTGTTTCATGTTTATTTACTCTGTAGTTATCTCGAAAATATTCGTAATTACTTCTGTTTCTTGAGTCTCTGTTTTGTTGTAGTATAATAATGAGTAAAAGTAAAGTTGCTGTTGCGACTTTCAATGATGGCAACATTGTAAGGTGCAAGGTATTTAGAAATATGGGAATGAAGATAGGTTCTAACATGGTACGAGCGATGCTTGCTTTAGACAAGGAACGCCTTCGGGCTGCAGACAGGGCTGTAAAGAGTCTAGAAATACAAGCAAGAGTAAACAGGAGGAGGAACAAGAGGAAGCTGGAGGAGGAGTTTGCAGAGGATGAAGATAATCCATCTTATGGACCTGGAATGCACTAAAAAGTTAATCCAATCTTTGTCGCTCGATTCCCAAAACTTTTATTTTCTCATACTAATTACATGTTTTCTAAGGATCTTCCAAACATATTTGTTTCAAACTTTCAGTAAATGTTACACAGTACCTTCTGCATAATTTAACACAGCCTTTTTCCAAAAAACTGTATATTTTTGAATATATAAATAAAAAATTGCAAAAAAAATGTTGTGAATTTTCATTACAATTGAAAAAAAAAATCATCTTCAATAACTGAACTAAAATTTTGTAAAATCCCTGTGTTAAGTTGTAGCCCATATTCCAATAAATAATCTGTAAAAAGTTCAACTTCCTACCTCAAATACTTTGTGAGGAAAGATGTAATTTATAAGCGTTATTTTAACATTGCAAGTATAGGGCGTTCCGGAGCCCCTCAACTAGCAGACATCCCTCGCCAGGGACGCTGCTATCTCCTGGACGGGTTTATATCGACAGTAGGTAACTGGTCCAAATGTTCTGAATGATCAATGTATGCCTTATTCAGAACGTTATCCGCGATGGAACATACAAACATCAAAAAAAGTTTTGCATCACCTCGGTTCCTAGACTTCCGAAACCTGTACAGGAAATTGGAATACAGATCAACATGAACATCATTTCCGCCCTTTTTATCTTCTCATGAAAACCACACATTGCATGTTCTACCACCATACAGCGAGACCTACAGAGGTAGTCGTCCAGATTGCTGCGCACACCGGTACCTCTAATACCCAGTAGCACCTCTTGAGTTGATGCATGCCTATATTCGTCATGGCAGACTATCCACAAGTTCATCAAGGCACTGTTAGTCCAGATTGTCCCACTCCTGAACGGCGATTCGGCGTAGATCCCTCAGAGTGGATGGTAGGTCATGTCGTCCATAAATAGCTCTTTTCAATCTATCCCAGGCTTGTTCGATAGGGTTCATGTCTGGAGAACATGCTGGCCACTCTAGTCGGGCGATTTCTTTATCCTGACGGAAGTCATTCACAAGATGTGCACGATGGGGCCGCGAATTGTCGCCCATGAAGCCGAACGCCTCGCCAATATGCTTCCGATATGGTTGCACAAACAGTCGTAGGATGGCATTCACGTATCGTACAGCCGTTACGGCACCTTCCATGACCACCAGCGGCGTACGTCGACCTCACATAATGCCACCACAAAACAGCAGGAAACCTCCACCTTGCTGCCCTCGCTGGACAGTGTGTCTAAGGCGTTCAGCCAGACCGGGTTGGCTCCAAACACGTCTCCGACGATTGTCTGGTTGAAGGCAAAAGCGACACTCATCGGTGAAGAGAACGTGATGCCAATCCTGAGTGGTCCATTCGGTATGTTGTTGGGTCCATCTGGACCGTGCTGTGTGGTGTGGTGATTGCAAATATGGACCTCGCCATGGGCGTCGGGATTGAAGTTGCGCATCATGCAGCCTATTGCGTACAGTTTGAGTCGTAACGACGTCCTGTGGCTGCATGAAAAGCATTATTCAACATGGTGGCGTTGCTGTCGGGGTTCCCCCGAGCCTTAATCCGTAGGTAGCGGTCATCCACTGCAGTAGTAGCTCTTGGGCGGCCTGATCGAGGCATGAAATCGACAGTTCCTGTTTCTCTGTATCTACTTAAACAACATCGCTTTGGTTCACTCCGAGACGCCTGTACACTTCCCTTGTTGAGAGCCCTTCCCGGTACAAAGTAACAATGTGGGCGCGGGCGAACCGCGGTATTGATGGTCTAGGCATGGTTGAACTACAGACAACACGAGCAGTGTACCTCCTTGGTGATGGAATGACTGGAACTGGTCGGCTGTCGGACCCCCTCCGTCTAATAGGCGCTGCTCATGCATGGTTGTTTACATCATTGGGCGGGTTTAGTGACAGGTGTAACCTGTCCGCGTAACTTTCCCTCCGCCCTTCACCTGTAAGACACAGGCTGGGCCTGCTGCAGCAGGGGCCCTAGTCTTGAGATACTCTGAACCAACAACCGCAAGTTGAAGCTTGTCCTGAATGCTCTCTTATGCCTATTGTAATGTCTCCCGGGACAGATTTGTTTGTTATGAGCGAAAAATCGCTTATGTAGGCTTTGTAACCTGCTAGTGTGTGTAGAATACGTCACGTTAACCTCTTTCGAGCTCTTAGCGCTTCCAGTACTCCAATCTGACTATCATGCCCTATTCCTCTCTGCTCCACATACATACAGAATGGGTAAAGTAAATACAAAGTAAAAACAATGTACACTTTCAAGGACGTCGCACCAGAATACCGTGGGCTCGAGGTGTTAGTGTTTCATTCGTTACAGTCACCGGCGATCAGATTACGCTCAGAGGGCCTGTCTGTCCAACCCTCTGTTTTGCTTCTGCATGCCGTAACTGTTGAGAGGTGAACAGCGATTGCAACATTCATTCTTGGGTACACCCATGCCCCATCAGTGAGTATGTCTTCCTGTTGAACAGTTTCAGTCATCATGAGCGCACGTCAAGATCCATGCAAATTGTGGGCAGCGGTTGCCGACGGAACATCATCCAGGGACGAAACCCGGGCACATGTTGCACACGCTGCGGCATCGGGGACCGTCTGCTTGGAGCAGGACTAAGGTCTTATGTGCCTATGGCGAAGCTACCACTGACTCCGTGACACCGACAAGTAAGGCTACTCTGGTATCGTGAAAGACTTGCCTGGAGAGTAGAATGGCACTCTTCATTGATGAGAGTAGGTTCTGTGTGCATGCGAGAGATGGACATATACGTGTATGGCGTACACCTGATGAGCGCATTTGCCTGTGAAACACAGGTCCCATTCCTGGCTTTGAGTTAAGGATGAAATTCGATAAACAGCTGTGCAGTTAAGATGTTTTTTTTTCGCTAACAATTTCGGTAATTTATTGTAACATCTTCAGGCCCCATATGCACCTTTCAAAAATAATGGGGCCATATGTTATTCAGTACGTCCAGAAACGTATAGCCCCAGTACGCCATTATCGATTACTTTTGAGAGGTGCATATGTCGCCTGAAGATGAAATAATGAATTGCCGAAATACGAAGCGAAAACAAAACGAAATAACATTTTAATTGCACGCCTGTTTCGCGAATATTTAACAAGCCGCTGTCCTATGTCCACAATGGATCAACAGAGCCTAAATATTGTGTTTATGCACAGTAAGGCAACCAGTGCTCTCTATATTGTAAGATCTGTTATCTCTGTGCAACTGTCAGCCCGCCGGGGTGACCGAGCGGTTCTAGGCACTACAGTCTGGAACCGCGCGACCGTTACGGTCGTAGGTTCGAATCCAGCCTCGGGCATTGAGGTGTGTGATGTCCTTAGGTTAGTTAGGTTTAAGTAGTTCTAATTTCTGGGGGACTGATGACCTCAGAAGTTATGTCCCATAGTGATTAGAGCCATTTGAACCATTTTTTTTTTTGTGCTACTGTCGTTTCTTTGGCAGGAAGGTGATGCGCTTTTTCAGCAGGACAATGCACGTCGACATATAGCTGCTGCGTGGCAACGTGTGTGTGTAGCAGTTGCCCAGGCCAGCAACATTATCAGATCTCTTGCCAGTTTAACACGTATCATACATGATGAAGCGGGAAGTTACTCGTTTTGCAGAATCTCAACAAAAGGCTTGAGATGCTTGGGACTACTTATCGCAAGAATGCATTCGGCACCTTTACGATGGTTTGCATAACGCCCACCTGCGTTACCGCCAGAGGAGGGTACATTTAGTAATGATCCAACTGTTTGGGAACCCTTTACTGTGATATGTGTGTTACAATTGTTCCGAATTTCGTATATTCTTACAACGATGAACTACCTCTCACTTGTGAACAAAATTACCTAATCGTTGAAAATGTTGAGTTTTCTTCTTTTCTTTCCGGCGATATTCTCCATGCACCTTAAGGCAAGCAACCATACTCGATACTTACATCAGCTGACCCTGAGCCAGAAGATGTAATTTGGTTTGCTAATCTTAAGGCGCATGAAATATTTTATTTTACCCAACTCTCCTCTTTCCTCACCACGTCACATATCTGCAACGCCGCCAGGCAGCTTTCTATCTCGTCATGGAACTGGTGATCATGTTTCGTCTCGTCAGTGTCTTTATATGGCACTCGACTTGAAACGATCATTTGCAGCAAGACAAGTAAGATGAACGAAAAGCGTTGCAGGGTTCACAACTGCTTACCATGCTGTACCCATCTCCGTAACTAAGGTCGCTAAAGCACGCTTATGCAGTGGTTTTCCAAGCAGAAGTAACAGGTCCTAATTCTGGTAATGGCAGAACGTTCACCCACGTGTTTTGCCAGCAATTGGACAAGAGATTGCGGTACACAGTGTCTCGTCACCAGACATTGCATCTGGGTTACGCCTTTCGGTCAAACGTGCCCGCAGTGTGTCATGAAGTAATACTGACGATGGTCTGTCCGTCGAATATGGACTTTGTGTTCGGCATGTGATGTACCAACCGTTTACTTAGTTATGAGAATAAAGTCCATCGCCTCTGGCTGCTTTGAGTATAAACTTCGGGTCGCCACCTCACTCAAACATGCTATACTCGGGAGACAGGGGTAATTCACGGACTTTGGTTCACTACTCCCTGCTGACTGCTGATTTTCTGAAGATACAGCATTCGTGCAAAGGACAGGCGAAATATAGGCGCATCAACGATGAAAACCCACCAGAATTAATAAAATTACATCAATAATCAATCTGTTCTCTTATATTTGGCAAACACAAATATTGGTATGCAGTGAGAACGCAAAAAAACTGGAAATACTTTGAAGAAAGTTAAGGTTAACTACTAATGAAGACAAATAATTTTGAATTAAGAGTGGAGATATTTTGTTCAATTTCGAAGTTTCGCTACTGGATTAATGCCCGCAATTCCTGCCTACATATATAAACTCAAGTGGTTGTTAATGACGTGTTAAGTCGCAGTAACACCCTCAGTAGCTCATAGCTTCTTCCGGAAGCTAATCACAGTAACAGAAAATTGGATATCTTCCAGTCCCCTGACGAAAAGAGTTTCTTCCTTCTACCTGTGGCGTTCCATTCAGCCCTGTACTTCGAGTTGCGCTGCCGGTATGTCTCGTCTTTTCGTGACTCCACCTAGAACTGTCAGCCTCTTCCTTTGTGCAAGGTATCCACTGCTGCTTTAGTATCTCTTGTTACGTATCACACTCGTCAGTTCATGCTTGAGCGGCCAACAACTGCCAAAGTCCCAAGTGTCTATGGATCGTTTCAGCTCATGTACCCCGACACATAATCTTGGTCTCTTCATTCTTTTGGCCTTTTGGTCTATTGTCTTCACAGCGAGGTGCTCACATTGGTCACTTGGCTTGGCTTCGTCATACCCACTGACTCGGTTGCTCGTGCCATGTAGATTTCCCGGTATAGTCGTCGTGTGAAACAACAAAATTATTTTTAACAGGAGAGTAACGCTATGTTGTTGCCGACGTACATCCATACTGTCCGGTTCCGTAACACCACCAGGTATTCCACAGATTTCATAGCAAACATTCCCACTAACCGATTTTGCTGTGTGCGGTGTTCCTCGAGCACTTGTACACCCGACAGCACAAAACTTCCCGGGCGGAAATGGCAGCTAGAGTTAGGGTCCCGTACTGTAGTGATGTCAGTGTGATGCAACATACGGCGTATTTTCAGTTCATCTTGCGAACACACATACAGAGAAATATTACTTCAAAAATTAAATGAAACTTATATTGTCTGCATTCCAAAACTGTTCGAAAAAGTCACAAAATACTTTCTGCAAATAGAGTGTATTGGTACTTTCCTGGCAGATTAAAACTGTGTGCCAGACCGAAACTCGAACTCGGACACAGAGTTTTAATCTGCCAGCAAAGTTTCATGTAAGTGCACACTCCGCTGCAGACTGAAAATTTCATTCTGGGAACATCCCCCAGGAGTGCTAGTTCTCCAAGGTTTGCAGAAGAGAACTGTGATGATTCGAAGGTAGGAGACGAGATGCTGGCAGAAATGAAGCTATGAGGACGGGTTTTGAGTCATGCTATGGGTAGCTCAGTTGGTAGAGCGCTTTCTTGCGAAAGGCAAAGGTCCCCAGTTCCAGTCTCGGTCCGGCACACAGTTTTAATCTGCCAGGAAAGCTTCATATCAGCGTACACTCCACTGCAGAGTGAAAATCTCATTGTAGAATATACTAAAAGGTATCAGACAGATTATATAATGGTAAGACAGAGATTTAGGAACCAGGTTTTAAATTGTAAGACATTTCCAGGGGCAGATGTGGACTCTGACCACAATCTATTGGTTATGAACTGTAGATTTAAACTGAAGAAACTGCAAAAAGGTGGGAATTTAAGGAGATAGGACCTGGATAAACTGACTAAACAAGAGGTTGTACAGAGTTTCAGGGAGAGCATAAGGGAACAATTGACAGGAATGGGGGAAAGAAATACAGTAGAAGAAGAATGGGTAGCTCTGAGGGATGAAGCAGTGAAGGTAGCAGAGGATCAAGTAGGTAAAAAGACGAGGGCTAGTAGAAATCCTTGGGTAACAGAAGAAATATTGAATTTAATTGATGAAAGGAGAAAATATAAAAATGCAGTAAATGATGAAGGCAAAAGGAACAGAAACGTCTCAAAAATGAGATCGAAAAGAAGTGCAAAATGGCTAAGCAGGCATGGTTAGAGGACAATTGTAAGGATGTGGAGGCTTATCTCACTAGGGGTAAGATAGATACTGCCTACAGGAAAATTAAAGAGACCTTTGGAGAAAAGAGAGCCACTTGTATGAATATCAGGAGCTCAGATGGAAACCCAGTTCTAAGCAAAGAAGGGAAAGCAGAAAGGTGGAAGGAGTATATAGAGGGTCTAACAAGGGCAATGTACTTGAGAACAATATTATGGAAATGGAAGAGGATGTAGATGAAGATGAAATGGGAGATACGATACTGCTTGAAGAGTTTGACAGAGCACTGAAAGACCTGAGTCGAAACAAGGCCCCGGGAGTAGACAACATTCCATTAGAACTATTGACGGCCTTGGGAGAGCCAGTCCTGACAAAACTCTACCATCTGGTGAGCAAGATGTATGAGACAGGCAAAATACCCTCAGACTTCAAGAAGAATATAATAATTCCAATCCAAGGAAAGCAGGTGTTGACAGATGTGAAAATTACAGAACTATCATTTTAATAAGTCACGGCTGCAAAATACTAATGCGAATTCTTTACAGACGAATGGAAAAACTGGTAGAAGCCGACCTTGGAGAAGATCAGTTTGGATTCCGTAGAAATATTGGAACACGTGGGGCTATATTGACCCTACGGCTTGTCTTAGAAGCTAGATTAAGGAAAGGCAAACCTACATTCCTAGCATTTGTAGACTTAGTGAAAGCTTTTGACAATGTTGACTGGAATACTCTCTTTCAATTTCTAAAGGTGGCAGGGGTAAAATACAGGGAGCGAAACGCTATTTACAATTTGTACAGAAATCAGATGGCAGTTATGAGAGTCGAGGGGCATTATAGGGAAGCAATGGTTGGGAAGCGAGTGAGACAGGGTTGTGGCCTCTCCCCGATGTTATTCAATCCGTATATTGAGCAAGCAGTAAAGGAAACAATAGAAAAATTTGAAGTAGGTATTAAAATTCATGGAGAAGAAATAAAAACTTTGAGGTTCGCCGATGACATTGTAATTCGGTCAGAGACAGCAAAGGACTTGGAAGAGCAGTTGAACGGAATGGACAGTGTCTTGAAAGGAGGATATAAGATGAACATCAACAAAAGCAAAACGAGGATAATGGAATGTAGTCGAATTAAGTCGGGTGATGCTGAGGGAATTAGATTAGGAAATGAGACACTTAAAGTAGTAAAGGAGTTTTGCTATTTGGGGAGCAAAATAACTGATGATGGTCGAAGTATAGAGGATATAAAATGTAGACTGGCAATGGCAAGGAAAGCGTTTCTGAAGAAGAGAAATTCGTTAACATCGAATATAGATTTAAGTGTCAGGAAGTTGTTTCTGAAAGTATTTGTATGGAGTGTAGCCATGTATGAAAGTGAAACATGTACGATAAATAGTTTGGACAAGAAGAGAATAGAAGCTTTTGAAATGTGGTGCTACAGAAGAATGTTGCAGATTAGGTGGGTAGATCACGTAACTAACGAGGAGGTATTTCTGCTATATTCGTATTTCCCTTAGTTAGTTAAATTCTTCTTATTTATAATTAAGTAGAAATTTCTATTTCCCCTTAAAACTAAAACTCTCCTAAGGGTATGCTATTATTTAATTTGTCGCATTATGTTCTTACTTTATTTGAAATCAAGGAAATAAACTTTACTTCTACATAAACTTGAAACTAGATCCTCTGAAACACAATTTTTTACAAAATTGTAACGAGTATATAAACAGCCAAATTTTTTCCTTTTCCCCAATTTCTGTTTACAGTTCTTTCCCTTTCGGTGTTCAAGCACTGCTTACATTCTATTAGAGTTTCATCCTCGCCGTTAATTATGTAGTTTATATAGAATATGTACGATGATTCAGCTGCTCCTACCGCTGGGTTTTATGAAACTCGCAACGAATTCAAATAAAATGCGCAAGATTTCATACAGACTCGCTCGCCACGTGCAAACCATTAGTCCTACAGAAAAAAATAAACAGTCCCTTTTTGTAGGAGATATAATGAAATTAAATTTTGCACTGGGATTCGCTTTCTCTAGAGGCTGTAGTATTCGAATTTTTCAAGAAAACCGTACAAAAGTTATCTTCAGATTTGCCTTTCATGAATAACTAGACAATCGTGGCTTCCAACAAAACCGTATATCAGTACAAAATTTAACTGCATTAAATTTTCTACAAAGAGTTCCTGTTTATTTTTTTCTGTACGAATAGCGAGCGAGAGAATATAAAAATATTGTGTGACATTTGAACGCAGTACGGGCTGGATAAAACCCAGTAGTAGGAGCAGCTAAATCGCTCTGTTTAAGCACTTTGACTGTTCTCGTCTTTGAAGCCAGGAATGCTTTGAACTCCATATACATTATCTTCTAGGTGTTAATTTCAGTTGTACTTGTTAATAGCAGTGCACATATAATTTCCACTCAGCTAGGAATGTGTTATGCTACAGATGCCAACGTTTAGATATATATTACCATTACCGTTCTTGATTCCACATCACGAAATGAAGTGCCGGTACTAGGACTTCGCCGGCCGCGGTGGTCTAGTGGTTCTGGCGCTGCAGTCCGGAACCGTGGGACTGCTACGGTCGCAGGTTCGAATCCTGCCTCGGGCATGGGTGTGTGTGATGTCCTTAGGTTGGTTAGGTTTAAGTAGTTCTAAGTTCTACGGGACTTATGACCTAAGATGTTGAGTCCCATAGTGCTCAGAGCCATTTACTAGGACTTCAACGCTACAAATGACGCGGCGCAGTTTTCTTGTTTTCCGTATACGACTTTGACTTTTTGTCGTCACATTATGTGGTACAGGTGAACGATAATTCCATAGCTCGTAAGTCTCTTCAACTTTGACCATTGTCCTCAACTGCGTATACAGGGCGTAACAAATACGTGCGGCACAAATTGCAGGACACCTTCCTGCGTCGAAGAAGTTACGTTGTACGAACATGGGACTGGAAACGCTTTGTTTCCATGTTACAACCATTTTTTCCAACTCATTAAACGTGGGAAAGGCACACGGACAGAACGTACCAGCGTACCACATGCAATTTTCCCTTACAGGAGATGCTCAATATGCCCTCCTTGGGCGTTGATAAATGCATCAACCTGCCTCGTAGTGAATCTTGGAGAACTGCGTAAGGTTTCGTAGCCTTCCATAACACCTGCGCGAAGACTCTGAACATCTTATACTGGGCTTCCATAAACAAGAGCTTCCACATGTGCCCACAAATAAAAGTCCATTGGATTTAGGTCCGAAGAGCGTGGAGGCGAGGTAACTGGTCCATCTCTACCTGCCCTCCGTCATCGCATCTGTTATTTAGTAACCTACGGATATTAACACTAACATGTCCATTGAGACTGTGTGGAAGAAAATAGGCCCTACCAGACAGTCACCAACAATGCTGCCCCAAACACTGGCAGAAAATCTTTGTTGGTGACTTGGTTCGACAGTTGCATGAGGATTGATGATTCTAACGTTCTGTTCTCGTATGTTTCCGATATGTAATGAGTTGGAAAAAGTGAATAGTGACATGGAATCAAAGCGTTTCTACACCCATATTCATGTAAAGTAATTTATTCGTCAAGATGTGAGCAGTGTGCTGTGTCTGTGATGACAAAAGAAAAACGCTAACGCCATTCCTCAGTCTCCTTTTTAGAAAAAACAAACAACAGCATTGCTGACGTAGACAGACTAGTCGAAGCGAAAAACAATTGAAGCAAGAAACTAATAAGGGAACCTCCCCATCGCACCCCCCTCAGATTTAGTTATAAGTTGGCACAGGTATAGGCCTTGAAAAACTGAACACAGATCAATCGAGAAAACAGGAAGAAGTTGTGTGGAACTATGAAAAAAATAAGCAAAATATACAAACTGAGTAGTCCATGCGCAATGTAAGCAACATCAAGGAGAATCTGGGGTCATGAGCGCCGTGGTCTCGTGGTTAGCGCGAGCTGCTGCGGAACGAGAGGTCCTAGGTTCAAGTCTTCCTTCGAGTAAAAAATTTAATTTTTTATTTTCAGACAATTATCAAAGTTCATGCACTCACACATAATCAACTTCGCTCTCCAAAATTCCAGGACATGTTCAGATTTGCTTGGACATACGCAGGATTTGACGGTCTACACATGGAAACATTTGAAAACGTAAAAAACATATGTTTTGACAGAGCACAGGGAAAACTGTGCGACTGTGAAACTCTTGCATTCATTTGTTGCAGTTTATGTGACAAACTCTTATGTTTTCATCACTTTTTTGGGAGTGATTATCACATCCACAAGAAAACCTAAATTGGGCAAGGTAGAATAATTTTTTTACCCATTCGCCAGGTGTGCAAGTTAGGTGGGTCGACAACATATTCCTGTCATGTGACGCACATGCCGTCACCAGTGTCGTATAGAATATATCAGACGTGTTTTCCTGTGTTGACCTATGACCTTGCGATCAATTATTTTCGGTTCCTACTGGAGAGGCACGTACTTTCGTCTACTAATCGCACGGTTTTGCGGTGCGGTCGCAAAACACAGACACTAAACATATTACAGTGAACAGAGACGTCAATGAATGAACGGACAGATCGTAACTTTGCGAAAATAAAGAAAGTAAAATTTTCACTCGAGGGAAGACTCGAACCAAGAACCTCTCGTTCCGCAGCTGCTCACTCTAACCACGGGACCACGGCGCTCCTCGGCTCTCATTGTCCTTGATGTTGCATATCTTAGACATCGACTACTCAGTTTGTACATTTTGCTTATTTTTTTCATAGTTCCACACAACGTCTTCCTGTTTTCTCGATTTATTTGTGTTCAGTTTTTGAAAGCCTATCCACTGTGTCAATCTATAACTAAATCTGAGGGGGGTGCGATGGGGAGGTTCCCTTGTAAGTATGCATCCCACTTCGGATCGTATAAGAGAACAGTAACAAAATAAAACTTTTACCTCAAAAGTCCCTCGGTCGAGTAAGTTAAAAAAAATACAGGAACAAAACTACAAAAGAGTGGTTGCCACAGCATTACCACAAAGCTGTTCAGGGAGCCAGACGATCTTCACACAAAACTGTTGAGCCACAGTCAGAAGCTGCCACCAGACCAGACGCGTGGATACTGCGGCCGGGAATGGCAGATCCCTTGAAGTCCAGGCGGCGTGGCGAACTGCCTTCTGGCCGGCGGTTCGCCGGCTTAGAAGGACGGTCGGCGGATGGATCTTCTCGGACTGTTTTCGATCACGTGAGTGATGTAGAAAAATAGTCCGTTTGTTGATCGCGACCCCTGGCGCTGCTGTCTATCCGCGGTGCTCGAGCAGCAGGCCATGGCTGCTGGCTGAGACACGAGGCTGTAACTTCCTGGCAGATTAAAACTGTGTGCCCGACCGAGACTCGAACTCGGGACCTTTGCCTTTCGCGGGCAAGTGCTCTACCAACTGAGCTACCGAAGCACGACTCACGCCCGGTACTCACAGCTTTACTTCTGCCAGTACCTCGTCTCCTACCTTCCAAACTTTACAGAAGCTCTCCTGCGAACCTTGCAGAACTAGCACTCCTGAAAGAAAGGATATTGCGGAGACATGGCTTAGCCACAGCCTGGGGGATGTTTCCAGAATGAGATTTTCACTCTGCAGCGGAGTGTGCGCTGATATGAAACTTCCTGGCAGATTAAAACTGGACACGAGGCTGTGTTCTCGTCTCCGGCAGCGGCCTCGGCCGTACCGTAAACATCTGCTTTGGTTTCACTCGCTGTGATGAAGTAACCCCGCATCTCTGTCCTGTCATGCGGGACGCCGATCTCGCAACCGGACGGGACAAACGCTGCAGAATTTGTGCCGTACATTTTTGTTACACCCAGTATATTGTCCCAAACATAAGCCTACAGTGTGTTTCAAAATCCCCACTACAGTCTTCTCTGTGATGTACAGATACTTACTCGATAAAATTTTGATAAACATAGACGTCTTGAGATGTATCGTTTAGATATACACTAAAGAGACAGAGAAACAGGTACACCTACCTAATACCGTGTAGGGACCTCGCGAGCAAGCAGAAGTGCCGCAAGTCGACGTGGAATGGACTCGACTAATGACTGAAGTAGTGCTGGAGGGAACTGACATCATGAATCCTGCAAGGCTGTCTATAAATCAGAAAGAGTACGAGGGGTTGAGATCTCTTCTGAACTGCTCATTACGAGGCATTCCAGATATGTTCGATAATGTTCATGCCTGGGGAGTTTGGTGGACAGCGGAAGTGTTTGAACTCAGAAGAGTTTCCTGGAGCCACTTTGCAGCAATCATGGTCGTGTGGGGAGTCGCGTTGTCCTGCTGGAATTGCCCAAGTCTGTCGGAATGCACAATGGACATGAATGGATGCAGGTGACCAGACAGGATGCTTATGTACGTGTCATCTGTCACTCGTATCTAGACGTATAGGGGGTCCAGTATCACTCCAACTGTCCTTGCTCCACACCATTACACAGCATCCACCAGCTTGAACAGTCCCCTGCTCTAATGCAGGACAGCCGGACGCGGTGCCCGAGCGGTTCTAGGCACTTCAGTTCGGAACCGCACTGCTGCTACGGTCGTAGGTTCGAATCCTGCCTCGGGCATGGATGTGTGTGATGTCCTTAGCTTAGTTAGGTTTAAGTAATTCTAGACCTAGGGGATTGATGACCTCAGATGTTAAGTCCCATACTGTTTAGAGCCATTTGAACCATTTTTGAACGTGCAGGATCCATGGATTTATGAGGTTCTCTCCATGTCCCTACACGTCGATCCGCTCGATAGAATTTGAAACGAGACTCGTCTGACCAGGTAGGCAACGTGTTTCCAGTCGTCAACTGTCCAATGTCGGTATTAACGGGCCCAGGCGAGGCGTAAGGCTCTGTGTTGTGCAGTCATCAAGAGTACACGAGTGGGCCCTCAGCTCAGAAAGCCCATATCGTTGATGTTTCGTTGAATGGTTCGCAAATATGCATTTGTTGATGGCCGAGCACTGAAATCTGTAGCAATTCGCGGAAGGGGTGCACTTTTGTCACGTTGAACGATTCTCTTCCGTCGTCGTCGGTACTGTTCTTGCAGGATTTTTTTCCGGTTGCAGCGATGTCGGAGACTTGATGTTTTGCCGGATTCCTGATATTCACGGTACACTTGTGAAGTGGTCATAGGGCGAAGTCGCCACTTCATCGCTACCTTGGAGATGCTGTGCCCTCTCGTGTGTCGACTATAACACCACGTCGAAACTCACTTAAATCTTGATAACCTGTCATTGCAGCAGCAGTAACCTATCTAAGAACTTGTAAGTAGGCTGTTTATGTTTTCTTATTGGCAACGTTACGTAGCGCTCTGTATGAAAATATATAAGAAACTGACTATGGAGAATAGGTAAAGAATGCATTGCGAAGTTATATGAAAAAGATTTGGGCCAAAATGAGTATTGTACAATGAGAAATAATTATTTTGAAAGAAATATGAATAGAATACAGAAAGGAGGTATAGATAGGACTTTTTGGGTATAATGATGAATGAAGGGAGATCTCCAAGAAGTAAAGATGTGTGCATTGGATATCTTTGTTATTGTAATTATGAAAAATTTTATCAAATCATTATTGGCCACTGCCCAAAACAATTTGTAAAATTTTTTGTGGGGAGCATGGGGGCTATGTAAGTAGGCTGTTTATATTTTCTTATTGGCAACGTTACGTCGCGCTCTGTATGAAAATCACTGGCTGTGCTGTGTGCAGTCTGTGGCTAGTTTGCATTGTTGTCTGCCATTGTAGTGGTGTGCAGCGGCAGCTGGATGTGAACAGCGCGTAGCGTTGCGCAGTTGGAGGTGAGCCGCCAGCAGTGGTGGATGTGTGAAGTTTTGGGTTGGACTGCAGTACCAAATGTTACACTGAAAACGAACCCTGTCCTTTCCTTTTGTGTTATCCCACTATGTGTTTGTGTACCCTTGTGTATTTGCTTTCTTCCTGTCTCTGTGTAGTTTCATAGAATTTTTTCTTCTTCTAATACTAAGCTACATTCACTATGATGAGGAATACTGTTATCCTCAAATATAATTTGCATTAATAATATGTTATTTACCTTGTAAATATGCTTAGACATTATTTATTCTGTTTTGTTTTAATGCTCATGTGTAAAGTTGATGTTTCAAAAGTTATTCTGATCTTTTATGTATTTACTTACGTCATAATTCCTGTAACACTGATGTATATGTTAGTTCGATTCTTTTGTAAAGCCTGTACTACAAATGTTATCTGTATTGTTATGTTTTTAATGATGTATTTTGTACCTTTGTTATTGTATTCTTATGTTATAAAAGTGTAATTGACACCAGTTCATCATATTATTAACTTGTAAGTTCCATTTCACTGCACACGTTTCTGTTGGTCATAGTATATGGACAATATGTGAGAAGTAGGGACTGTTAGCGTTTGCACGTGTGTTAATAATTCAGCAAGGGACTGGTAACAGCATTGCTGGTTCTAAGGACAATTCCAAAAACTTTGTGAGTGCACAAGTGGTGGTTATGGACTTGCTATATTAACTGCAAGACTCTTCGATGGTGATTGTGCACCTGCAAAGTCACAACAGATGTCTTCTGGCCGTCTCTACAGGGACTACAGTGGGTCTGCACCTTCGATGGCCCACCAATACCATTATTTCTACAAGGACTGCACTGGGTCTGCACCTCAGGTGGCCCACCAATACCGTAACCTCTACCAGGACTACAGTGGGTCTGCTCTGTGATGACCTACCTACCAATATTCTTCAAAACGTCGACTGACTCTGCTGTGGGTTTGCTCTGTTGTGGCCCATTACCTGTCTGCATGTCAAGAGTTAGCACTGTCTTTCCATTGGAAGGACAACACTACTTCTTCAAGATTGCATGGAAATCCACTACTTCCGTGTGCATTTTCTTTTACTGCTCAGACTTTGAGAAAAGAAACGGCAGTTTTACTGTGATGAATGATCAGGACTGTCGTTATGGACTGTGAGAAAATTTTAGCTTTTGACCAACATTGTATCAATAAGTGTGTGCATTTGATATCTTTGTTATTGTAATTATGAAAAATTTTATCAAATCATTATTGGCCACTGCCCAAAACAATTTGTAAAATTTTTTGTGGGGAGCATGGGGGCTATGTAAGTAGGCTGTTTATATTTTCTTATTGGCAACGTTACGTCGCGCTCTGTATGAAAATCACTGGCTGTGCTGTGTGCAGTCTGTGGCTAGTTTGCATTGTTGTCTGCCATTGTAGTGGTGTGCAGCGGCAGCTGGATGTGAACAGCGTGTAGCGTTGCACAGTTGGAGGTGAGCCGCCATCAGTGCTGGATGTGGGGAGAGAGATGGCGGAGTTTTGAAATTTGTAAAAATGGATGTCATGAACTGCTGTATATATTATGACTTTTGATGAATATTAAGGTAAATACATGTTTGTTCTCTATTAAAATCTTTCATTTGCTAACTATCCCTATCAGTAGTTAGTGCCTTCCGTAGTTTGAATCTTTTATTTAGCTGGCAGTAGTGGCGCTCGCTGTATTGCAGTAGTTCGAGTAACCAAGATATTTGTGAGGTAAGCGATTTGTGAAACGCATAGGTTAATGTTAGTCAGGGCCATTCTTTTGAAGGGATTTCTGAAAGTCAGATTGCGTTGCGCTAAAAATTTTGTGTGTCAGTTTAAGCACAGTCATGTATAATTTTTCGAAGGGGACGTTTCAAACTGCGACAGACCTTTATTGTCTTATATAGGCGCTGTCAACCGCAGCCTGTTTACATACCTCTGTATTTCAATACTCATGCCTATACGAATTTGTTTGGTGCTTCAGTGTAAAATCGGTTTGAAGATGGATCACTCTCAAATCTCCCACTTCACGGTACGCACACAAACTGTGAAGAGGGTGCAGTCGTCAGTGCCGGTTGTAATTATGACGTCGCATACCCTTTCTGTCGGACTACAACGGCTGCGAGCGACCAGCACACTCGCAAGTCGGAGGCTGGGCCGCTGAGCTCCAGTCCACGGACGCGGTGCAGCCTCAACGTCGACGACTGTGTCCTCCTTCACGTCGAAGAGAAACCGACGACGAGTTCTCCAAGCAGTGAACATGGATGGGCATTGTCCTAACGCTAACAGTTCACTACTCGGAGCTCATTGTCTCCGCTTAACGTACCTTGAAGTGGTATGTTTGAAAGGAATCCGATTTTGAAAATTATTTTTCGTCCAGACGGTATATTTTCGAACATGGGTTCTTTATGAAAACATTGTCTCCTAAGCCCCCTCTACAGCCCCTAGACGCCTACAGCAGGAGCTGTGAAACATATAGTGACAATGCATAAAAAGTTCTCGGTTTACTTGCCGCGTCAAATTTGGATAAAATCCCAAGCTTTCGATGACTACCTCCGTCATCTTCGTCTGGGGTAAAACTGACTGTCGTGGACCGGTGAGGCTTCCGCTTTTATAAGCAGTGGACGGCTTCTCATTGGCTGGATGACGTCACGGTGAAACCGATGCGTACTGAGGTGGCGACCTCTATATCCATAGATTTTGTTTGCGCGCTTTATCCAGCGTTGCTTGCAGCGCCATCCATCGCAACAGGCGGAGAACTGCGAGGAATGTAAGAAGTCTCCCTCTGCGCTCTTTCTATATAAATTGCGCGCTTCCATGCATTGCTGAGTGCATAACCGGAATCTCTGTTGAAATTATTTTCACAGAGTCTAATTTCAACTGCTTCCCTGATGACAGAGTCCCAATAGTTTGAAGCGTGAGCAAGTAGTCTTGTTTCATCGAATAAAATCTTATGTTTATTTAACAAACTGTGCTCAGCCACCGCTGATTTTTCTAGATACCTGTATTTCAGGTGACGCTGATGTTCCACACTGCCATCGGCAACAGTTCTTATAGACTGGCCCACAAAACTTTTGCCACACTCGCAAGGAATGCTGTAAATTCTCGGTACTCTCAGGCCAAGATTATCTTTCACGAGTCGCAGCATTTCCTTAATCTTCCTGGGTGGCCGGAAGACTGGTCTGATTCCTTGCCGGCCCAGGACTCTGCCGATCTTGCTGGTCGTTGCACCGCAGAATCGTAGCCGCGCGATGTGTTGGTCCGCTTGATCTGTTCGAACAGCGTCCTTTCTTGTTTTCTTCGCCAGAGTAGATCTGATATCACGATCAGAATAACCATTTTTTATGAATACCGTCGTCAGATGGTTAATCTCGGAGCCGAGATGATCCTTGTCCGAAATAGTCCTTGCTCTGTGTACCAAGGTGTTCAGCATAGCTCTCTTCTGAGCTGGGTGGTGAAAACTACGCGCGTTTAGATATAAATCTGTATGCGTCGGTTTTCTGTGCACAGAATGTCCGAGACGTCCATCTGATTTTCACTCCACCAGTACATCTAAAAAGGGTAACTTTCCATCCTTCTCCACCTCGACTGTAAATCTTATGTTCTGATGTATACCATTCAAATGTTCAACAAACTGCTGCAGTGCCTCATTGCCATGTGGCCAGATTAAAAATGTATCGTCAACATACCTGAAGAAGCATGATGGACGTAAGGGAGCACTGTTCAACGCTCGTTCTTCAAAATCCTCCATGAAGAAGTTAGCTATGGTTGGTGACAGTGGCGAACCCATGGCTGTTCCGTCAATCATTTCATAATATTTTCCACCATACAACAAATAGGTGGTCGTCAAAGTGTGTCGAAATAACTTCAGTATTTCAGGAGAGAAATGAGCAGCCAACATTTTTAACGTATCTACCACTGGAACCTTTGTAAACAAAGAGACCACATCTAGGCTGATCATGATGTCATTCGGACCTATCCTCATCTGCTTTATAATGTCAACAAACATTTTTGAGTTAGTAATATGATGGCTACAGTGGCCGACTATAGGTGCTAATAATTTGGTTAAGTATTTTGCCAACCGATATGTAGGAGACCCAATAGCACTAACAATAGGTCTCAACGGAACCCCATCCTTATGTCATATAGTGACAGTAAAATTTAAAATCTCTGTATTTCGACCGACGTATACTGGGCCCCACATGAAGTCTCTATTAAGCGTATTGATCTGCATGTTAGTCTTCTGGCTCTGTTTTACTTCCTTCTCCCCTTTTTAATCTTTAATGTCCCTATGATCGCAGCCTACATTTGAGTCCCGGCTGGCATATTACTAGCAATATAGCGCGTAAAACAAAATAGCATCGTAAACCGGAAGTATCTGGCGGAAATCTTTATTCGTCCCATTTCAGGAAATGCGTGCCGGCTTGTGAACCCGTGGTCGTAACCAGTTATCCGGAATCTAATGGCATCTCTCGAAGTAATTCATGGCGAGAAACACCAATGGCACGGGCTGCATTCGTGGGCATCGACATCCTCCAAAGCGCCGACCTGATCCCTCCCTATTGCCCCATAGCAGTACAAATAAAACCTATTTAATGAAGAAGATCTACACCGTCGGAAAAAAAACCAGCACCAATAAATAACTAATGTAGAGTAATGAAATTTTGGGAGTGCATTTGTCTACCTAACACATTTAAGTGAGTAACATTACAAGATTAATGAAAGTAAGCGGCGGAGAAGCCATTGCAAATGTGAGAAGCTGGTACTTTAATAACCGGCGTTGAATGTTGAATGCAAACGTGCATGCACTTTGCTGTACAGGTTCCGGATATAAGCTTGTCGGATGGAGCTACATGCTCGTTGCACTTGGTCGGTCAATACTGGGATGGTTCACGCTTTTGAGACTGACACTGCAGTTGATGTCAGATGATGACCCATACGCGCTTGACTGGAGGGAGCGTTCTCCTGTTGGAGAACCTCTTGTAGAACGCTGTTCATAAATGGTACAGTACAGTTCGAATCACCAGACTGACGCACAGTTTTGTTGTCAGGGCACGTTCGGTAATCATGAGATTGCGCCTGCTCGCGTACATCACCGCACGACAGCTCCAGGTTTCGATCCAGTGTGTGCAGCGCGCAGGCAGTTCAGTTGCGGTCCCTCAACTGGCTTTCTCCTAAACAACACACATCCATCACTGGCACTGAGGCAGAAACAACATTCCTAAAAAAACACAACAGACAGCCACCCTGCCCTCTGACATGCTGTCGGTTGACACCAGTGAAGTTGCAAATGGCGGTGCTTTCGGGTCAGTGGAATGCACGCTACAGGACGTCCGGTTCGGAGCTGTCCTTGAGGTAACATTGTTGTATCCCTCAACTGGCTTTCTCCTAAACAACACACAACCATCACTGGCACCGAGGCAGAAACAACATTCCTAAAAAAACACAACAGACAGCCACCCTGCCCTCTGACATGCTGTCGGTTGACACCAGTGAAGTTACAAATGGCGGTGCTTCCGGGTCAGTGGAATGCACGCTACAGGACGTCCGGTTCGGAGCTGTCCTTGAAGTAACATAGTTGTATCCCTCAACTGGCTTTCTCCTAAACAACACACAACCATCACTGGCACCGAGGCAGAAACAACATTCCTAAAAAAAACATAACAGACAGCCACCCTGCCCTCTGACATGCTGTCGGTTGACACCAGTGAAGTTGCAAATGGCGGTGCTTTCGGGTCAGTGGAATGCATGCTACAGGACGTCCGGTTCGGAGCTGTCCTTGAAGTAACATAGTTGTATCCCTCAACTGGCTTTCTCCTAAACAACACACAACCATCACTGGCACCGAGGCAGAAACAACATTCCTAAAAAAACACAAGAGACAGCCACCCTGCCCTCTGACATGCTGTCGGTTGACACCAGTGAAGTTGCAAATGGCAGTGCTTTCGGGTCAGGGAATGCACGCTACAGGACGTCCGGTTCGGAGCTGTCCTTGAGGTAACATTGTTGTATCCCTCAACTGGCTTTCTCCTAAACAACACACAACCATCACTGGCACCGAGGCAGAAACGACATTCCTAAAAAAACACAACAGACAGCCACCCTGCCCTCTGACATGCTGTCGGTTGACACCAGTGAAGTTGCAAATGGCAGTGCTTTCGGGTCAGTGGAATGCACGCTACAGGACGTCCGGTTCGGAGCTGTCCTTGAAGTAACATAGTTGTATCCCTCAACTGGCTTTCTCCTAAACAACACACAACCATCACTGGCACCGAGGCAGAAACAACATTCCTAAAAAAACACAACAGACAGCCACCCTGCCCTCTGACATGCTGTCGGTTGACACCAGTGAAGTTGCAAATGGCGGTGCTTCCGGGTCAGTGGAATGCATGCTACAGGACGTCCGGTTCGGAGCTGTCCTTGAAGTAACATAGTTGTATCCCTCAACTGGCTTTCTCCTAAACAACACACAACCATCACTGGCACCGAGGCAGAAACAACATTCCTAAAAAAACACAACAGACAGCCACCCTGCCCTCTGACATGCTGTTGGTTGACACCAGTGATGTTGCAAATGGCGGTGCTTCCGGGTCAGTGGAATGCATGCTACAGGACGTCCGGTTCGAAGCTGTCCTTGAAGTAACATAGTTGTATCCCTCAACTGGCTTTCTCCTAAACAACACACAACCATCACTGGCACCGAGGCAGAAACAACATTCCTAAAAAAACACAACAGACAGCCACCCTGCCCTCTGACATGCTGTTGGTTGACACCAGTGATGTTGCAAATGGCGGTGCTTCCGGGTCAGTGGAATGCATGCTACAGGACGTCCGGTTCGAAGCTGTCCTTGAAGTAACATAGTTGTATCCCTCAACTGGCTTTCTCCTAAACAACACACAACCATCACTGGCACCGAGGCAGAAACAACATTCCTAAAAAAACACAACAGACAGCCACCCTGCCCTCTGACATGCTGTTGGTTGACACCAGTGATGTTGCAAATGGCGGTGCTTCCGGGTCAGTGGAATGCATGCTACAGGACGTCCGGTTCGAAGCTGTCCTTGAAGTAACATAGTTGTATCCCTCAACTGGCTTTCTCCTAAACAACACACAACCATCACTGGCACCGAGGCAGAAACAACATTCCTAAAAAAACACAACAGACAGCCACCCTGCCCTCTGACATGCTGTTGGTTGACACCAGTGATGTTGCAAATGGCGGTGCTTCCGGGTCAGTGGAATGCATGCTACAGGACGTCCGGTTCGAAGCTGTCCTTGAAGTAACATAGTTGTATCCCTCAACTGGCTTTCTCCTAAACAACACACAACCATCACTGGCACCGAGGCAGAAACAACATTCCTAAAAAAACACAACAGACAGCCACCCTGCCCTCTGACATGCTGTCGGTTGACACCAGTGAAGTTGCAAATGGCAGTGCTTTCGGGTCAGTGGAATGCACGCTACAGGACGTCCGGTTCGGAGCTGTCCTTGAAGTAACATAGTTGTATCCCTCAACTGGCTTTCTCCTAAACAACACACAACCATCACTGGCACCGAGGCAGAAACAACATTCCTAAAAAAAACATAACAGACAGCCACCCTGCCCTCTGACATGCTGTCGGTTGACACCAGTGAAGTTGCAAATGGCGGTGCTTTCGGGTCAGTGGAATGCATGCTACAGGACGTCCGGTTCGGAGCTGTCCTTGAAGTAACATAGTTGTATCCCTCAACTGGCTTTCTCCTAAACAACACACAACCATCACTGGCACCGAGGCAGAAACAACATTCCTAAAAAAACACAACAGACAGCCACCCTGCCCTCTGACATGCTGTTGGTTGACACCAGTGAAGTTGCAAATGGCGGTGCTTCCGGGTCAGTGGAATGCATGCTACAGGACGTCCGGTTCGGAGCTGTCCTTGAAGTAACATAGTTGTATCCCTCAACTGGCTTTCTCCTAAACAACACACAACCATCACTGGCACCGAGGCAGAAACAACATTCCTAAAAAAACACAACAGACAGCCACCCTGCCCTCTGACATGCTGTTGGTTGACACCAGTGATGTTGCAAATGGCGGTGCTTCCGGGTCAGTGGAATGCATGCTACAGGACGTCCGGTTCGAAGCTGTCCTTGAAGTAACATAGTTGTATCCCTCAACTGGCTTTCTCCTAAACAACACACAACCATCACTGGCACCGAGGCAGAAACAACATTCCTAAAAAAACACAACAGACAGCCACCCTGCCCTCTGACATGCTGTTGGTTGACACCAGTGATGTTGCAAATGGCGGTGCTTCCGGGTCAGTGGAATGCATGCTACAGGACGTCCGGTTCGAAGCTGTCCTTGAAGTAACATAGTTGTATCCCTCAACTGGCTTTCTCCTAAACAACACACAACCATCACTGGCACCGAGGCAGAAACAACATTCCTAAAAAAACACAACAGACAGCCACCCTGCCCTCTGACATGCTGTTGGTTGACACCAGTGATGTTGCAAATGGCGGTGCTTCCGGGTCAGTGGAATGCATGCTACAGGACGTCCGGTTCGAAGCTGTCCTTGAAGTAACATAGTTGTATCCCTCAACTGGCTTTCTCCTAAACAACACACAACCATCACTGGCACCGAGGCAGAAACAACATTCCTAAAAAAACACAACAGACAGCCACCCTGCCCTCTGACATGCTGTTGGTTGACACCAGTGATGTTGCAAATGGCGGTGCTTCCGGGTCAGTGGAATGCATGCTACAGGACGTCCGGTTCGAAGCTGTCCTTGAAGTAACATAGTTGTATCCCTCAACTGGCTTTCTCCTAAACAACACACAACCATCACTGGCACCGAGGCAGAAACATCATTCCTAAAAAAACACAACAGACAGCCACCCTGCCCTCTGACATGCTGTCGGTTGACACCAGTGAAGTTGCAAATGGCGGAGCTTTCGGGTCAGTGGAATGCACGCTACAGGACGTCCGGTTCGGAGCTGTCCGTGAAGTAACATAGTTGTAACAGTTGGTTGTCACTACGGTGCAGCTGATCCTCAAATTGCTGCTGCAGATGCATTACGATACGCCAGAACGACTGTCCTCCAGTGCCACGTGACCGTCCAGAGACCGTTAGTCTTGACTCGCCTTGCAGCTGTATATTCTTGTGACCGCCGAAGGCAGCGATCCTGTACGGAGGCTACATTCCTGACATGTATTTCTTCAGTATTGCACAAGGAACAATCAGCTTGTCGTAACCCTACTACACGACCTCGTTCAAAACTCCGCAAGTTATGGTATTTTGCCGGCCTCAGTGGACGAGCGGTTCTAGGCGCTACAGTATGAAACCGCGCGACCGCTATGGCCGTAGGTTCGAATCCTGCCTCGGGCATGGATGTGTGTGCTGTCCTTAGGTTAGTTAAGTTTACGTAATTCTAAGTTCTAGGGGACTGATGACCTCAGCAGTTAAGTCCCATAGTGCTCAGAGCCATTTTTTATAGTATTTTTTGCCTGATAGGCGTTTTTGTCAGTGATTTACGTACTTTTACACTTCATATAAACATATAATACCTAATGTTGTTTGTAATAATTTTACGCTCAGTAGCCTGCAAATACAAATTGGATGGGTAGGCTTTTAAATTTTTTTTAAATTAGATAATATAAACGCACATCGCTTCCTTAATGATATGACTAATCCAAAAATAAACGAAAAATATACCTATTCAAGAAAGCAGATAAAAAAGTCACTTGACACCTGCCTGAGGGACAGCTCCACTCCTAAATTAACAATAATCATGTAGAGGAGATGTGGCTCAAATCAAACAAATAGTATCGGCAGAAATTGAGAGATTTACACTAAATAAATTAACAAACGATGCAGCTGATCCTGCTTGGCACCAAAACGGGTAAGAACACTGTTGCAGAACCAAAGAAAATAACATGCCAAACTTAAGCGGACTCAAAATATTCAAGATCGACGAAAGCTCGAAATTTAGCGCAGACTTCAATGCGACATGCTTATAATGTTTTCCACAACGAAACTTTTTCACGAAACCTGGCAGAAAATCCAAAGAAATTCTACTCGTATGTGAAGTATGCTACCAGCAAGACACAGTTAACGCCTTTTCTGCGCGGCAGCAACTGAGATAATATCGAAGACAGTGCTGCCAAAGCAAAGTTACTAAACACAACCTTCCCAAATTCCTTCACCAAAGAAGACGAAGTAAATATTTCAGAATTCTAATCAAGAACAGCTGCCAGCTTGAGTAACGTACAAGTAGATATCCTCGGAGTAGTGAACCATCTTAAGTCATTTAACAAAAGCAAGTTTTCCGCTCCAGATTGTTTACCAGTTAGGTTCCTTCCGGAGTATGCTGATACGATAGCTCAATCCATTACAATCATATACAACCGTTCGCTCGACCAAATATCCGCACCCAAACACAGGAAAGTTGCACAAGTCACATAAATATTCAAGAAAGGTAATGGGAGTAATCCACAAAATTACAGGCTCATATCATTAACGTCGATATGCAGCAGGATTTTACAACATATATTGTGTTCGAACATTATGAATTATCTCGAAGAAACCGGTCTGTTCAAAGTCAACACGAATTTAGAAAACATCGTTCTTGTGAAACATAACTTGCTCTTTAATCGCACGAGGTCTTGAATGCTGTTGACAAGAGATTTCAAACTGGTTTCGTATTTATCGATTTCGGGAATGCTTTTGACACTGTACCACACAAGCAGCTTGTTGTCAAACTGCGTGCTTATGACGTCACATTTCATACTAATCGTTGGCAGAAGTGATTTGTGGCATTCCCCAAGGTAGTGTAATATTACCTTTACTGTTCCTTATCTACATAAACTATTTGGGACAAAATCTAAGGAGCCGTCTTAGGTTGTTTGCAGATGAAGCTGTCGTTTATCATCTACTAAAGTCACCAGAAGATCATAAAAGTTGCAAAACGATTTAGAAAAGGTATCTGTATGGTGCCAAAATCGGCAATTTACTCTAATCAATGAAACGTGTAAGGTCACCCATATGAGTGCTGAAAGGAATCCTTAAACTTCTGTTATACGATAAATCAGTGAAATCTAAAGGCGGTAAGCTCAAATAAATACCTAAGAATGACAGTTACGAACAACTTACTTAAATCGGAAAGAAGACATAGAATATGTTGTGGGGAAGGTTAACTAAAGACTGTGTTTTATAGCCAGGACACTCCGAAAATGTAACAAATCCACTAAAGAGACTCCCTGCACTACACTTGTCTGTCCTCTTTTAGAACAGTGCCGTGCTGGTTGGTAACCTTATCAGCTGTAATTGACGGAGTATATCGAAAAACTTCAAAGAAGGGCAGCACGTTTTGTATGATCGCGAAATAGGGGAGCCAGTGTTACAGGAGTTGACTTGGACTTCATTAAGACAAAGGTGTTTTTCGTTGCGGCGGAATTGTCTCACGAAATTTAAATCACTAACTTTCTCCTCCGAATGCGAAAATGTTTTGTTGACGCCGACCTTCATAGGGAGAAACGATCATCATAATAAAATAACGGAAATCAGAGCCTGTACGGAAAGACATTTGTTCGTTTTTTCCCAGTGCTATACGAGACGGGAAAAAACAGAGAATTGTGAATGTGGTTGGATGAACTACCTGCCAGACTCTTGAATGTGATGTACATGTACATCTACATCCACATGTACATCTAAGCCACCCGACGATGTGTGGCGGAGGGTACCTAGAGTAACTCTATCGGTTCTCCCTTCTATCCCAGTCCCGTATTGTTCGTGGAAAGGAAGATTGTCAGTATGCCTCTGTGTGGGCTCTAATCTCTCTAATTTTATCCTCATGGTCTCTTCGCAAGATATACGTCGGAGGAAGCAATATACTGCTTTACTCCTCGGTGAAGGTATGTTCTCGAAACTACAACAAAAGCACGTACCGAGCTACTGAGCGTCTCTCCTGCAGAGTCTTCCACTGGAGTTTGTCTATCATCTCCGTAACGCTTTCGCGATTACTAAATGATCCTGTAACGAAGCGCGCTGCTCTCCGTCGGATCTTGTCTATCTCTTCTATCAACCCTATCTGGTACGGATCCCACACTGCTGAGCAGTACTCAAGCAGTGGGCGAACAAGTGCACTGTAACCTACTTCCTTTGTTTTCGGATTGCATTTCCTTAGGATTCTTCAAATGAATCTCAGTCTGGCATCTGCTTTACCGACGATCAACTTTATATGATCATTCCATTTTAAATCACGCCTAATGTGTACTCCCAAATAATTTATGGAATTAACTGCTTCCAGTTGCTGACCTGCTATATTGTAGCTAAATGATAAAGGATCTTTCTTTCTGTGTATTCGCAGCACATTACACTTGTCTACATTGAGATTCAATTGCCATTCCCTGAACCATGCTTCAATTTGCTGCAGATCCTCCTGCACTTCAGTACAATTTTCCATTGTTACAACCTCTCGATATACCACAGGATCATCCGCAGAAAGCCTCAGTGAACTTCCGATGTCATCCACAAGGTCATTTATGTATAGTGTGAACAGCAACGGTCATACGACACTCCCCTGCGGCACACCTCACTCTTATTTCGGAAGACTTCTCTCCATTGAGAATGACATGCTGCGTTCTGTTATCTAGGAACTCTTCAATCCAATCACACAATTGGTCTGATAGTCCATATTCTCTTACTTTGTTCATTCATTCAATGTTGTAGGTGTAAATGTACATGAGTGACATATCCTAAATCCATATCACCGCAAAAACCTAGTTATATTGATCTCAACCAAAGCATGAAGTATTAAAACGAGCCGCGCGGGATTAGCCGAGCGGTCTAGGGCGCTGCAGTCATGGACTGTGCGGCTGATCCCGGTGGAGTTGTGAGTCCTCCCTCGGGCATGGGTGTGTGTGTTTGTCCGTAGGATAATTTAGGTTAAGTAGTGTGTAAGCTTAGGGACTGATCACCTTAGCAGTTCAGTCCCATAAGATTTCACACCCATTTGAACATTTATTATAACGAGTAACAGGTCCGCATGTGACTATCAAGCGCTTATGCCTCACGGTCTGGCAACGGCGCCCTAACAGCCATCTGCCTGTACACTTGACCAGAGCTATAGAAGAGGGGCAAGTTCTTTCAGATGCTCCATTTGGGATGGTGTAGATATCGCGCCAAGTTTAGTCCACTTACACGGATGAGTAAATTTAGTTCATTTTCTATTCCAGTCGTTTATTGTTCGCACGAAGATTACAAACAGGAACTGTAGTAGTCGTCCTTATTTAAAGAAGTTTGGAACGAGGCTTTCATTATTTCGGCTTCGTCTCCCTCATCGTTCCCTTCGATGCTATGATGCCATTATGGTCACTGCGTTCCTGTGGAGATATTTTCTAAAAAAATGATCCAGATTTGCCAGTAAACCATAATGAAACTTTTAATTTCGAGACACTTTAATTCCACCTGTCAGGCGGTATTTACCCCCAGTTTGGGATGGTGGCAATGGAGGTAGTGTCGTCCTCGAGAGTGTTTCCTTGCTGCTGGGTGCTCTGGGCTTCGACCCGCCGTCGCCTCCCCACGTGAGCTGGGAGCCGCCCCCGGCCCCTTGCCCCCTCCCCCCCCCTCCCCCCCTCCCCCCCCCTTCATACCTCCGTCCTCGAACTGAGCCGCTCCTCCGCGTCCATTCGAGGCGGCGAGTGTTCTCTCGCGGCACTGACGCCTTATCTGCGACCGCAACGTCCAGAGATAGAGGCGGGGACCGGCAAAGCCCTACTTCCGCGCCAGAAAACGGAGGCCCCCGCTGCAGGAGCTCGCACAAGGTAAGTGTGTCCGCTTTCACTCCGCTGAACACGACACCAGGTGCCGCCAGTTGTGCTGAGTGACGGCCTCTCTCGCACCAGGAGCGTCAATTGCGAAATGTCGGCAGCGTGAAAACATTTCGGATCGGCTGCGAATGTCCGCCCGTTTTGTCGACATTTCTTCCTCTTTCCATTTCTACATGCAGATGAACAGATCAGTTCTATCTTCATCGCAGCTTCCCAAGTATTTATTTGTTGCTTATTTATCCCTACCAGATATGGACTTAACACACTCTCTTACGGTCGCAGGTTCGAATCATCCTGCCTCGGGCATGGATGTGTGTGATGTCCTTAGGTTAGTTAGGTTTAAGTAGTTCTAAGTTCTAGGGGGCTGATGACCACAGCTGTTAAGTCCCATAGTGCTCAGAGCCATTTGAACCATTTTTTACACTGGGCGAGGAACAACAAATACCAAATATATTACAAGAAACATTATAGCAATAATAATAATAATATTAATAATAATAATAACTCATGCTAATGTTATAAATACGAAAGTAACTCTGTCTGTTACGTTTTCACGATTAAATCGCTGAACCGATATCCATGAAATCTGGTATGCGATGGCTTGAGCTCTGATGAAGGAGATAGGCTATTTCGCAAGGTGTGTAACACAAGATATTTATTTATTTGATGAGTAGTACCCAAATTAAGGAAAAATATTTACTTTTTGTGAAAGCTATTTACTTATTCACTTCTGAACATCATCATATTTCTGAAAATGCTTTCATTGGTTCATAATTTCTATGCCATGTGATTCAAAATAATCAGTACCAGTGCTTCTTCAATTCTCAACGTGTTTAATCCGTACTTCCACACTAATCCTAGTCTTATTAATTACGAAAGTAGCTCACTCTGTTACGTTTCCACGACTCTAGCACTCTAACCGATTCGGATGGTATTTGTTATGGAGATAGCTTGAAGCCTGTGGAAGACCATAGGCTGCTTTAGAAAGTTGCACCTTTTCAAGTGTTATTAACATTCTTAAATGTGGTATACGTGAGTGGAATGCAGAACAACGCTGGCATGATGGTCGGCAACTCTAGTGTCTATAGAGTATTCCGTGAAAATGCACATCCAACGTTATTGCAAGGGTGTCTTATGATTCTGAGTCCCTACACCACCTGGTACAGCTGGAAAGTTTTGGTGGCGATACAAGAATAAAACTGGACAGTAAGTCTGAGAACTGTACTTAAAACTATTACTCTAGTCATCGCAAACGTTAAGTCTGATTTAGCTAACAGTTTCAAGAGAGCTCAAGCTGCGAAAGCTGCTGGGATAAAACAGACCTCAGAGAAGTCTCCTGTCAACCGAAACTTGGATGCAGAACATCAGGCGGCCTTAAGAGCTACCGAGACATTAGGACACTCACAAGCCCATAGCATTTTAGACGCTCAGCATCACACGTGTCTTACAGCTTCCAAGACGCTTGGAGAATCACAACGAAGGCGTCAGCTAAAGGCTGTACGACAAACGGAGAGTTGTACCTTTGCATGTGGAACGTGGTAGGCTTATGGTGAGATTTCATTTGATTATAATCTATTAAGTGACTATGTTAATCAAAAATTAGTCAACATAGGGGAGTGGATCGAAAGTGGAGACACCATAATGCATTAAAATGGAACAGGGGAACGGTTAGTATGTATTCCTCTCGTGGCAGGCTCTCACATCCAGTACTTGATGAGCCAGAGAAACCTCGAAATTAGTTCTGCGGAAATATATGAATTGAGGGATTTTTAAATATAATTAGGAAATATGCATGCTTTTATATTTGGCATACAGCAAAATAATAGAAAAACAATGATTATGTACCTACAGAATCGGCACTGCATACGTTTTGTATACATTCGTCTCTTCACCACTACATACCCAGACATCTCGAAAATTACTAGCTTACGTACTCAAAATCAGTCATCATAGCAAAACCACGGAAATGTGAGCGAGGCAGCGGGTAACAGCTATTTATAATAATAATAGTTGCTGGTAGTAACAATAATAATAGCAAAGTATATTAAGAATTATGAAGATTAGTTTGTCACATTTGTATTCATGTTTAGTACTATAGAATCACAAGGGATCATGAAAAAGAAGACTGAAATGGCAGTAACAGTGGATGTTAGGAAAGAACAACATTTAAACAGCGAACCCTGCCAACATGGGGGAGGGGGAAAAGTTGTGGAGGAGCGAGGACTGACAAGAGTGAGCTGCAGACTAATACATGTAAGGCGGGGCTATTGTGACAGAAGGTGAGCCATAAACTGTCTTTTAATGTTTGAAATTTAATTTCTCTGACTGGTTTGGGGAAGACTGTTCAAATGTCGGGAATCCTGATACAAAGAGTGATTTAGAGACCATAGCAGTGTTATGTAATGGTACAAACAGGACAGTTCTTTGTTGAGAATGAAATGAAACGATGTTGTACAGTCATTATCAGGCAAGGTGAGTGAAAGTATCGTGTGTCTGTTGTGGTTGTATCATACCCCTATGATGCATAGTACCAAACTCTGAGACGAACAATTGAGAAACCACCCTAAATAATCAGGTAAACCATTTTAAAACGAGGAAACTATCGCGCAATGGAAAATGGCTTATTTAAATGAATATTAACAGGAGTGGCAGAATTACACCTGGAAAAGGTAGGTAGCACACCACGACATAATACCACATAAATGTATTAATGGGAGGAGGGATCTTCAGTGTATGAGAAATAACAAATGGTGCAGTATCTCTCGGTGTGTGAGACTATGAAACCAGTCAGAGAAATGGACCTATCTAGACTCCATCACACTCCCCTTAAGGCTTCACGTTAACTGTAAATTACGCAAGGGAATCGCTATCTTCAAATGCCCTAACATAGAATCATAAGTTGGGAATTGCACTAAACCTAGTATATAACTCTGTTCAGTTAATAGAATAAATCAGTGAATTGATGGGAACTATGTGCTCCTTTTAATAAAAATGCAAATGAAACATAAACCGATTTTTTACTGTAATCAACAATTACGATATATTGGCATCAACATTCTACATAAAACTAAGTTATTTGCCGATGACAACTAACAAGATGGGCAATCGGCGAGATAGCTACCTTATCATAACTGCATATTAAATAATTAATCCAATACAACTCGACTGAATACCACATAAAACGATTCTAATACATTAATAATGGTTAGCGGAGCTGTGGCAGTGGTGTAGTCCCTATCTAAACATTAACCCCCAGCCAGTGAGCCGTGCTGGTGTATACTTTAAGCAATCTGCTGTGGCGGCAAGTCGCAGGACCGCGACAATCAGAATCTCGCTCGTCAAGACTCGTACACCTCCAAGGGCCACGACGTCTCGAACCAGCGATCTCACTCCATCCACAGTCAAATCTGAAGGGTGTTCCTTTTCCCTCAACGAGCTCCCGAATCGGAAATTTGCTCCAATCTGGCCGCAAATGCCAATCAGGAGAAATGCTACACTTTTTTGGCAATGTCGCGAGTCACGGGCGGGTCAAAGCACATCCTCCTCGCTAGATTGTCCTAGAAACTCCCACCTGATGTCAGCCAGCGATGCGCGAATTACAGAGTTAAGGTTAACTTTTGAATTTCCCGAGGCCAACCCAACGTGACGTATCCCGTGCAAGGTCACTGTTCTTACTGTTGTTTGCCCCAACGTTTCAAGACCTGTTCTTTTCCACCATAAACTGTGGTGTCCCAGTAAGCTCTTGAAACTGTTGCCCTTGGCCATCTAAAGAGGTCAGTCGTGTCAGCTGTCGGCTAACCCCGATTTAGTGGAAAGGACGGGTAAGTTCAGTGAGCTTCCGTCGGTGGCCACTTGACATGTGCAAGCCAGCACAAAGCAATTTCAATTGCAAAAGCAATTGGAATCACTCAACAGAGGAAAGTCCACTGGACCTGACGGGATACCAATTCGATTCTACACAGAGTACGCGAAAGAACTTGCCCCCCTTCTAACAGCCGTGTACCGCAAGTCTCTAGAGGAACGGAAGGTTGCAAATGATTGGAAAAGAGCACAGGTAGTCCCAGTCTTCAAGAAGGGTCGTCGAGCAGATGCGCAAAACTATAGACCTATATCTCTGACGTCAATCTGTTGTAGAATTTTAGAACATGTTTTTTGCTCGAGCATCATGTCGTTTTTGGAAACCCAGAATCTACTATGTAGGAATCAACATGAATTCCGGAAACAGCGATCGTGTGAGACCCAACTCGCTTTATTTGTTCATGAGACCCAGAAAATATTAGATACAGGCTCCCAGGGAGATGCTATTTTCCTTGACTTCCGGAAGGCGTTCGATACAGCTCCGCACTGTCGCCTGATAAACAAAGTAAGAGCCTACGGAATATCAGACCAGCTGTGTGGCTGGATTGAAGAGTTTTTAGCAAACAGAACACAGCATGTTGTTATCAATGGAGAGACGTCTACAGACGTTAAAGTAACCTCTGGCGTGCCACAGGGGAGTGTTATGGGACCATTGCTTTTCACAATATATATAAATGACCTAGTAGATAGTGTCGGAAGTTCCATGCGGCTTTTCGCGGATGATGCTGTAATATACAGAGAAGTTGCAGCATTAGAAAATTGTAGCGAAATGCAGGAAGATCTGCAGCGGATAGGCACTTGTTGCAGGGAGTGGCAACTGACCCTTAACATAGACAAATGTAATGTATTGCGAATACATAGAAAGAAGGATCCTTTATTGTATGATTATATGATAGCAGAACAAACACTGGTAGCAGTTACTTCTGTAAAATATCTGGGAGTATGCGTGCGGAACGATTTGAAGTGGAATGATCATACTGTATAAAATTAATTGTTGGTAAGGCGGGTAGCAGGTTGAGATTCATTGGGAGAGTCCTTAGAAAATGTAGTCCATCAACAAAGGAGGTGGCTTACAAAACACTCGTTCGACCTATACTTGAGTATTGCGCATCAGTGTGGGATCCGTACCAGATCGGGTTGACGGAGGAGATAGAGAAGATCCAAAGAAGAGCGGCGCTTTTCGTCACAGGGTTATTTGGTAACCGTGATAGCGTTACGGATATGTTTAACAAACTCAAGTGGCAGACTCTGCAAGAGAGGCGCTCTGCATCGCGGTGTAGCTTGCTCGCCAGGTTTCGAGAGGGTGCGTTTCTGGAAGAGGTATCGAATATATTGCTTCCCCCTACTTATACCTCCCGAGGAGATCACGAATGTAAAATTAGAGAGATTAGAGCGCGCACGGAGGCTTTCAGACAGTCGTTCTTCTCGCGAACATACGCGACTGGAACAGGAAAGGGAGGTAATGACAATGGCACGTAACGTGCCCTCCGCCACACACCGTTGGGTGGCTTGCGGAGTATAAATGTAGATGTAGAAAGCTTTGAGTGCCCACAACATATATGCCGCAGTCAGATCAGTTTGCAGGATGTGAATTCCTCACGTTTCACAGACTCGAGCTATTGGCCCCTTTACTCACAACCACTGAAATTTTATAAAGTACATTTCCCCATACTAAAATAATGTAATGAGACTTTTAAGTTCCGGGTGGCTATAATGAAACTTTCCCTATTTAACACGGAAACTAACTACGGCACGAGTACCAACTTTAGTAGCATTAATATCAATGACATGGGCAACAGAAATAATACAGAATCAGTTCAACTGAAACACTTGTAATGAGCTGCCACGGTACATACCGGTGTCATTACTGCTACAGAAGGGGCTCAATACGACACCGATCAGTGTCCAGAAGATTCTGGAAGCGCAGGACTGCGTTCTCTGCAGCAGAACGAAGCATGCCCGTAGCTATGCTGGCTACATGTCTCGATATGCTGCGCTTCAGATCAGCAAAAATATTGAAATGTGTGTGAAATCTTATGAGACTTAACTGCTAAGGTCATCAGTCCCTAAGCTTACACACTACTTAACCTAAATTATCCTAAGGACAAACACACACATCCATGCCCGAGCGAGGACTCGAACCTCAGATCAGCACATGTGCTAATGTTCCCCTGGTAAATCCTATCCTTCAGGTAGCCCCACAACCAGAAATCACAGCGAGTGAGATCAGGTGATAGTGCCGGCCAAGCATTTGGAAACAATCGACATAATTCGATCGTTTCCAAATTTGTTTGGGAGAAGCAGGTGGACTTCGCGAGCAATGTGCGGTGGAGCCCCATCTTGCACGAAAAGTGTTGATTTCAATGGGCCTCTCTCCTGTAGGGCTGGCGAAGCATATCGTAGTAACAATGGACAGTCACACAGGACGTCTTTGGCCCTTCAGCGCTAACCTGTTCAAAAAAGGAATGGGCCACTGCTAAACGTAGCCGTGAAGCCACGCCATACAGTGACACGTTCACCATACGGAGGATCTTCATGCACAATGACTGAAGGTGAAGATTCCCACACTCTGCAGTTTTGTGTGTTCACCTCTGCAGTCAGGGGGAATGAGCTTCGATTGTGGGTCCAAGGCCATCCCTCTTCTGCTTCAAATCTTGCGAGAAAGTGGAGAACGAAGTTACCACGAAGTTGTGAGTCCTGTGGTGCAAGCTGCAGTACAATATGGATCTTGCACGCAAATAATTTGAGAACGGTTCGAAACACCTTTCGTACAGTGGACACTGTCGTGACACAGCACGCGCGCTACCTGACGATCGGATATTGCACGCAGCGTTATCTCCCGTAGCAACAGCGATTTCATCCATCACCTGTGGTGTAACCGGTCTTCGGCCTCTTTCAGGTGCGATGCCCAATTGTACACCTGACTGGAACTTCATCATGCTCCGCACAGCAGGTGGGGAAGGAGGACACTTTCGTAATCCTTTAACCCGGCGATGTTCTCGAAGTGCAGCTGCAGCATTACTGTTGTTTTGATAATAGAGCTTCACCAATAATGCTCTGCTCCTTTTTGTCCAAGCTCACGTTGACACGTCAACAAGTGAACTGCAACTTGTCAGGTGTGTGAGGCTATGAATCACGATGACTGACCACAGCACCTGGTGGCCACACTTGAAACTGAACAGTGGCCCAGTGACGCATGGAAATCACGCACCCCATAATCTGGACATTAGTGCTACCAAGTCTGGTACTCGTACCGTAATTAGTTTCTGTTTTATAACGTGGAAGGTTTAATTGTAACCACCCGGTAGATGCAGCTAAATAACCTATCTATCGCCAGCCGTGACAAGGGACTGATAGATTTTGTTAATAAAAAGGAGGCAAACCAGACTGCTTGTAAATGTCCAATGGTCACTACAACAATTAGATTTATTGTCTTCAGACATGAATCATACCCACTGATATATTAAAATAAGTATTGAGAAACGGACAAGGGATCACACTGCTAAAGCATAACCTACGCAAAAGTGGGAGGGGAGGGTGAAACACAGTTACTTTAATAATTCTCGGACGTGGATAGTGACTCAATAACTCCTTCATTAGATGCAGAAAGTAAATTGAAGACTGGAGCGAAATCGATAAGATCTGTACAATGCCCGTTGAGAGCAACAAGCTGCATGTGTACCGGTGTCCTGATTAACTTCGCTTCTGAACGCCGTCGGCGACTGTGACAGTGGCGCCTCTTACAAAACACGAGGATCGTGAATAAGGAAGGCGGCAGCAGTAGCGGATGGAGATTATCATTTCAGCGCTCTCTTTGTATTTAATGCTCAGGTAGAGACATCCTTCTAGCGGCAGCACGGCTTGTCTCGTCAGCCCTCTCAGTGTCTTTCATGTCCTGATCTTATCACTCTACTGTATTTAACGTGAACTGCACTCTTTCAAATCATAATGTGAAGTCGTTCTATCTGAACCTTTATAACTCACTTGTCTCTTCGTCAGAGCAGGGAGTCGCTGCCCAATGAGCACAGCGATTGTGCATTCCGATAAATTAATAATACAGGATGAGATTTTCACTCTGCAGCGGAGTGTGCGCTGATATGAGACTTCCTGGCAGATTAAAACTGTGTGCCGGGCCGAGAATCGAACTCGCGACCGTTGCCTTTCGCGAGCAAGTGCTCTACCATCTGACCTAACCAAGCACAACTCACGCCCCGTCCTTACAGCTTCAATTCTGCCAGTACCTCGTCTCCTACCCTCCAAACTTAACAGAAGCTCTCCTGCGAACAATGCAGAACTAGCTCTCCTGAAAGAAAGGATATTGCGGAGACATAGCTTAGCCACAGCTTGGGGTATGTTCCCAGAATGAGATTTTCACTCAGCAGCGGAGTGTACGCTGATATGAAACATCGTGGCAGATTAAAAATGTGTGCCGGACCGACACTCGAAATCGGAACCTTTGTCTTTCGTGGGCGAATGCAGTTCTGCAAGGAAGTTTCAAATTAATAATAAGTAACTGAGTCAAGTAATATCCTACTCTTTTCTATTCCATTATTCTCAAGCCAGTCAATCAGAGGCAGAACAATAGAGACAGGACACTTCTACACCCCAAGACAGGAATCCAAAATTGATGAATGGCAAACCACGCGAAATCTTGAGAAAGAGAGGGTAAGCCAATAGGAACTCTGAGTTCAGAATTTTCAGCAAGACAGGCCCCTATCATTGACGTCGTTATGCAGCAGGATTTTGCAACATATATTGTGTTCGAACGTTTTGAATTACCTCGAAGAGAATGGTCTATTGACACACAGGCAACACAGGTTTAGAAAACATCATTCTTATGAAACACAACTAGCTCTTTACACACACGAAGTGTTGAGTACTATTGACAAGGGATTACAAATTGATCCCGCATTTCTAGATTTCCATTAGGTTTTTGACACTGTACCACGCAAGCAGCTTTAGTGAAATTGCGTGCTTTTGGAATATCGTCTGAGTTATGTGACTAGATTCGTAACCCTGTAAGAAAGGTCACAGTTCGTAGTAACTGACTGAAAGTCATAGAGTAAAACAGAAGCGATTTATGGCGTTCCCCAAGGTAATGTTACAGGACATTTACTGTTCCGTATCTATATAATACATACATGGAAGAACCCTGGAGATACTAAAAGGTATCAGATAGATTATATAATGGTAAGACAGAGATTTAGGAACCAGGTTTTAAATTGTAAGACATTTCCAGGGGCAGATGTGGACTCTGACCACAATCTATTGGTTATGACCTGTAGATTAAAACTGAAGAAACTGCAAAAAGGTGGGAATTTAAGGAGATGGGACCTGGATAAACTGAAAGAACCAGAGGTTGTACAGAGTTTCAGGGACAGCATAAGGGCACAATTGACAGGAATGGGGGAAAGAAATACAGTAGAAGAAGAATGGGTAACTTTGAGGGATGAAGTAGTGAAAGCAGCAGAGGATCAAGTAGGTAAAAAGACGAGGGCTAGTAGAAATCCTTGGGTAACAGAAGAAATATTGAATTTAATTGATGAAAGGAGAAAATATAAAAATGCAGTAAATGGAGCAGGCAAAAAGGAATACAAACGTCTCAAAAATGAGATCGACAGGAAGTGCAAAATGGCTAAGCAGGCATGGCTAGAGGACAAATGTAAGGATATAGAGGCTTATCTCACTAGGTGTAAGATAGATACTGCCTACAGGAGAATTAAAGAGACCTTTGGAGATAAGAGAACCACTTGAATGAACATCAAGAGCTCAGATGGAACCCAGTTCCAAGCAAAGAAGGGAAAGCAGAAAGGTGGAAGGAGTATACAGAGGGTCTATACAAGGGCGATGTACTTGAGGACAATGTTATGGAAATGGAAGAGGATGTAGATGAAGATGAAATGGGAGATAAGATACTGCGTGAAGAGTTTGACAGAGCACTGAAAGACCTGAGTCGAAACAAGGCCCTCGGAGTAGACAACATTCCATTGGAACTACTGACGGCCTTAGGAGAGCCAGTCCTGACTTCTCTACCATCTGGTGAGCAAGATGTATGAAACAGGCGAAATACCCTCAGACTTCAAGAAGAATATAATAATTCCAATCCCAAAGAAAGCAGGTGTTGACAGATGTGAAAATTACCGAACAATCAGTTTAATAAGCCACAGCTGCAAAATACAAACACGTATTCTTTACAGGCGAGTGGAAAAACTAGTTGAAGCCGACCTCGGGGAAGATCAGTTTGGATACCGTAGAAATACTGGAACACGTGAGGCAATACTGACCTTACGACTTATCTTAGAAGAAAGATTGAGGAAAGGCAAACCTACGTTTCTAGCATTTGTAGACTGAGAGAAAGCTTTTGACAATGTTGACTGGAATACTCTCTTTCAAATTCTAAAGGTGGCAGGGGTAAAATACAGGGAGCGAAAGGCTATTTACAATTTGTAGAGAAACCAGATGGCAGTTATAAGAGTCGAGGGGCATGAAAGGGAAGCAGTGGTTGGGAAGGGAGTGAGACAGGGTTGTAGCCTCTCCCCGATGTTATTCAATCTGTATATTGAGCAAGCAGTAAAGGAAACAAAAGAAAAATTCGGAGTAGGTATTAAAATCCATGGAGAAGAAATAAAAACTTTGAGGTTCGCCGATGACAATGTAATTCTGTCAGAGACAGCAAAGGACTTGGAAGAGCAGTTGAACGGAATGGATGGTGTCTTGAAGGAAGGATATGAGATGAACATCAACAAAAGCAAAACGAAGATAATGGAATGTAGTCGAATTAAGTCGGGTGATGTTGAGGGTATTAGATTAGGAAATGAGACACTTAAAGTAGTAAAGGAGTTTTGCTATTTGGGGAGCAAAATGACTGATGATGGTCGAAGTAGAGAGGATATAAAATGTAGACTGGCAATGGCAAGGAAAGCGTTTCTGAAGAAGAGACATTTGTTAACATCGAGTATAGATTTAAGTGTCAGGAAGTCATTTCTGAAAGTATTTGTATGGAGTGTAGCCATGTATGGAAGTGAAACATGGACGGTAAATAGTTTGGACAAGAAAAGAATAGAAGCTTTCGAAATGTGGTGCTACAGAAGAATGCTGAAGATTAGATGGGTAGATTACATAACTAATGACGAGGTATTGAATAGGATTGGGGAGAAGAGAAGTTTGTGGCACAATTTGACGAGAAGAAGGGACCGGTTGGTAGCACATGTTCTGAGGCATCAAGGGATCACCAATTTAGTATTGGAGGGCAGCGTGGTGGGTAAAAATCGTAGGGGGAGACCAAGAGATGAATACACTAAGCAGATTCACAAGAATGTAGGTTGCAGTAGGTAGTGGGAGATGTAGAAGCTTGCACAGGATAGAGTAGCATGGAGAGCTGCATCAAACCAGTCTCAGGACTGAAGACCACAACAACAACAACAACATCTATATAAACGATTCGGGAGACAATGTGAGCAACCGTCTTAGGTTCTTTGCAGATGACGCTGACGTTCATCGTCTAGTAGTCACCAGAAGACCAAAACAAATTGAGAAACGATTTAGAAAAGATACTCTATCTGTATGGTTCGAAAATTGGAAATTGACCCTAAACAATGAAAAGTGTCAGGTCATCCACATGAGTGCTAAAAAGATTCCGTTAAACTTGGGTTACAAGATAAACCAGTCAAATCTAAAGGCCGTAAACTCAACTATATACCTATGAATGACAATTACGAACAACTTAAATGGTAAAGAAGGCATACAAATGTTGTGGGGAAGGCTAACCAAAGACTGCGTTTTATTGCCAGGACACTTGGAAAATGTAACAAATCACTAAAGGGACTGCCTACTCTACACTTGTCCGTCCTCTTTTGTCGTACTGCTCTGCGGTTGGTATCCTTACCAGACAGGATTAACGGACTACATCGAAAAAGTTCAAAGAAGAGCAGCCACGTTTTGTATTACCGCGAAATAGAGGAGAGGGTGGTGAACGCCGTTGTGGCGTCTCTCCCGCGCTCGGTGCACTCTCTGGAGTTGTCGCTTTCTTGACTTTGAGCATAATGTAGTGTTCTCCAACAGTTTATTGAACGTAACTACTTCTACAATACAATAGCTGGCGGTACAATAGATGTAGACGTCCGTCGATCTAGCCGGAGATGTTGTTCCTCTCAGTCGGCTGGTCCTTCGATCGGCGGTGGAGTATAGCGGCTTCGGTGATATCTTCTCTGAGACTCTGTTATAGCGGTTGCCATTAGCAGGGGACGAAGACTGGTCTGCCTTTTTTTTCTTTATTGATTTTCAATTCCCCCCCCCCCCCCCCCCGAATGGGGAGGGCTGACAGCAGCTTAGTACGCTGCTCTACAGCCTACAGACTTTGTTTTTAAAAACGGAAGAAGAAAAGAAAACAAGAAAAACAGGCGAGAAAATGGTGACTGAAAGTGTAAAATGGCGGAAAATGCGGAAAGTTAAAACATAAAGCAAAAGGGGTTGGCAGTGTTAATAAAAGACACAGGAATCAGACAAGTAACTTAGTACACACACAATTAAAAAACATGGTGACAGTCTGGTTTCCATTCGCAACAGATAAAAAGCACACCCAGCGACAGTATGATGGCCGTTCGCAACGGTCTGTCTTCGACCGGCCGGGCCTATATAGTGAGCTGGAGCCAATAGAAACCCGACGTAGGAATCTGTGGCCGGATATGTCGCGGCGACCTCTACAAGAAAAGGTTCCTATTAATCGACTGGAATCTTCGGCGTGTTTACCTGATGTCTTCGCCTGTTTGGCTGTTGGTTTGTTTCCCTCATAGCGTGGCTGTAATGCGGTGGTGCCTGCCATTTAGGGGAACCCGATGGCAGTCAGTACACATAACGTGAAGAAACCGAATCGAAGTGTGGTTGAAGATCTCGAATGGTGTATTGTAATAAATGCTGTCGGCGAATCTTGTTTAGATACAGTTGTATGTGCTCATGCGCCTCCATATCGAAGGAGAAACATACTTCATTATTGTATCGTCACATCAACATCCCACGTTGTTCATCCACAAAAAACAGATGACAGAAAGGAGAGAGCGGAACGAAGACAGACAATAATGCGCTTTACTAAACAGACGGCGTCAACACGGGTTCAGCGGCGCCCCACTGGTAAGTCATCTGGGGTGGGGGAAGCTACTTGACCGGCTCCTGTTCAGCTTACTGGATGGGGACGACTAAACCGGTTGACTTACTAACTTTACTAAATAATGTCGTCGCTTCACTAAATTACACGTCTAGCGTGCACCACGCTTAAGTGTGAAGGCCAGCATGGATTCTCGACGAAGACTCTGCACTTGACCGAGCGAAAATGGTTCTGAGCACTATGGGACTTAACAGCTGTGGTCATCAGTCCCCTAGAACTTAGAACTACTGAAACCTAACTAACCTAAGGACATCACACACATCCATGCCCGAGGCAGGATTCGAACCTGCGACCGTAGCAGTCGCGCGGTTCCGGACTGCGCGCCTAGAACCGCGAGACCACCGCGGCCGGCCTTGACCGAGCACCAAGCAGTTTTAACTGCAGTGTTATTCTGTAACTAGTACCGTCAACTTGCAGTTGATATCGAACTCAGTCAGTGCGAAATAAACAGATTACGCATACTGCACAAAAACTAGAAATGAGACTCAATGACGTGCCGTGAACGCAATCAACGAGAAATGGATATTTGAAGGTTGTCGGTCATTTCGGTAGCTTCAAAGAAGAACGAATCAGACCACGGAATGATTGAGAAGAACGACATAATACTCTCCAGTACGTTTTTTTTTTGTGTAAAAAGCTAAAATGGAATCTACAGGAATTCGGTGCACGCAACAAGGACAGTTTCCAGTGTAGTTCAATTTCAGTTCCACTGCAGCAGACCAGATAATTTTGTTTTCAGTCTCATACAAACCACTCGCTGTATTGAAGGCTTCTATTCTGATCATCCTCGTACTTCAGAGCGCTAACTGTGGATAGCAAACTTGAAATTTTGCCACCATCGTAACTGTTCGTATCTCCGGCAATTATTCGTAGTCACCCCGGTATTTGCTTACACACATCATGAAAAGACTTTTCGCTTTTAAACTACTCTCATACATGAACAATTGTTTACTTCTTAGCTGATAAGTACCAGACGTTCTAATCTATCTTTGTATCACTTTGAAATCAGACAATGGAAAATCCAGGTTGGAATAATGCCAATATGATGAGAAAAGAATAAATTGCTACTCGCCATATAGAAGAGATGTTGAGCAGTAGACAGGCGCAATAAAATGACTGCTAAACATATGAGCTTTCGGCCAAAAGGGTTTTCTTCTTCAGTAGACAACACACACACGTTCGTCAATGCACAACTCATACACACGTGACCACTGTCTCCCGCCACAGAAACCAGTGTGTATCAGTTGTGCTTTCGCGAGTGTGTCCGTGTTGTCCACTTTGGAAGAAGGCCGTTTGCCAGAAAGCTCACATATTTAGCAGTCCATTTTTTTTAATTTTTTTTGTGGCTATCTGCGATTCAACATCTCCTGTAGATGATAAGCAGCTATCTGTCCTTTTCATGATGTCGTCTTTGTAACTCTTTAGGGTTCTAATACGTGTTCTATTATTGCACTGAACTTTTGCTTTTAGGAATACCCAATACACCCCATATTGCTGCTCTATCTCCTAGTCGCAGCACACGACAAGAGCCCGCGCCTATTTGCTTCTGGATGAGAATTCTAGCACTACGAGTAAAAAATGTAATCACCGTCAGGACGTAATTACTGTCTAACCCCGCCTCTAGCGTAGATAATAAATTAAATTTGGAGGGGTAAAGAGTCCAGAAATTTCTTCAGATTTGTCATCCTTAGTTCAGGCAACTCATTTACAATCAGATCGTGTACAGCCACCAAACAGCTGGTATGTCAGTTATTACTACTTTTCACACGCTATCCCAAATTGTCCCAAGCATTCTTTAGAGGATTAAGATAGTGATACTTAAGACCTGTTGAGGAGTGACAGTGCGATGTAGTATTCGTCAAACCAGGAACGAGTGTATGCATCTTTTTAAATGTGGCTGTCATCATCTTGAGAAATTAGAACGTCCAGAATATACTTATCATGAAAATGTAGGATAAAGGACCACCCTTCATCAGCGAGAATATTGAAATAAGCATCGCAGTTCATGTTGATGGTAATATTAAGAGCAGAGGCGAATCACAGTACTAAAAACACACCAATACGCCTCGGAACGATCTGCAGCCTCAACTACTTTTTCTACACTTGGGTTGAAACGCCTCATTGTGCGGTTAGTGCATTCGACGTCTCGTACTATTTGAAAAGAGGAAACACTGCGTCTCGCCGGACAGCACTACATGTTCAAGCCGGCTGGCGCCCTATTTCTTTGTTGTTCGGGCCACTGGAGACATGGACCTTCATGCGCCGCTGTGAGCAATGTCTTTTCACGAGGTACACGCACCCAACTGTCCATTTCAGATAGTTCCTTTCGCAATATTGGTTTGGAAACTGGTTGAGATGTACTTACATTCACAGACATTCATGTTGAGTTTCAGAACGTTTCACATTAACCAGCGTTGTTCCTTAATCTACCTGAGTTTGACGCATATGTTTTTACGATCAACGTTCCAACGCAATTTGCACGGTTGTGAGTGCTACACCGTTCCTTATAGACACGTAGGACAGTCTGCTTCCATATACCGACAAATCGAACAACAGGATTCAAGGTGAGGTCATAGGCACGTCCAAACGGAATAGATCCTCTAAGCCACGTCTCTATGTCAGCCATCTTACTGCACTCATTCTGTACAGCCGACTGGCACGTACTCATCATGCCATCGGCATGAGCTAATCCAGTAGCGGAATGTCGCACAACGACCTGATACCCGTTATTCAATGCCAACAATAGTCCAAAGTTCCGTTTTCAGTTGATGTGAGCTGGTGAGCTTCCTGCAGCACGCTAAACTGTCGCCGCAAAAAGCAACTACGTTTATTTTTTCGGAAAGCTGTTTCTCTCAAAGAGTGTGTTTAGTGAACAACCTGTATTTATTCTATAAGACAGTCCCAGGAAGAAAATCAGTCATCATTTTTACTGCCTCGAATGGCAACCCCTGTCGCGTAGACTACCGTCCAGCCACGAGTGGTAACAGGGACGGTATACACGGTAGGCGAAGCTAGTACGACAGTAAACCAGCGGCCCCCTGCAGACGTTGCCAACGGCGAAAGACTGCGTTGTACGTCACTCTTCGAGTCCAGGTAATAGTACTTGGCGCAAACAGGCAACAGGACAGATCTGCGCTATCGCCCCGTGCTATTACGAGGTGCATTCAAGTTCTAAGGCCTCCGATTTTTTTTCTCCGGACTGGAAAGAGATAGAAACATGCGCATTGTTTTAAAATGAGGCCGCATTCATTGTCAATACGTCCCAGAGATGGCAGCACCGTACGGCAGATGGAATTTTACCGCCAGTGGCGAGAATGAGAACTGTTTTAAATACTTAAAATGGCGACGTTTTCCTTACTCGAACAGTGTGCAATCATTCGTTTTCTGAATTTGCGTGGTGTGAAACCAATTGAAATTTATCGACAGTTGAAGGAGATATGTGGTGATGGAGTTATGGATGTGTCGCAAGTGCGTTCGTGGGTGCGACAGTTTAATGAAGGCAGAACATCGTGTGACAACAAACCGAAACAACCTCGGGTTCGCACAAGCCGGTCTGACGACATGATCAAGAAAGTGGAGAGAATTGTTTTGGAAGATCGCCGAATGACTGTTGAACAGATCGCCTCAAGAGTTGGCATTTCTGTGGGTTCTGTGCACACAATTCTTCGTGACGGCCTGAAAATGCGAAAAGTGTCATCCAGGTGGGTGCCACGAATGCTGACGGACGACGACATGGCTGCCCGTGTGGCATGTTGCCAAGCAATGTTGACGCGCAACGACAGCACGAATGAGACTTCCTTTCGTCGGTTGTGACAATGGATGAGACGTGGATGCCATTTTTCAATCCAGAAACAAAGCGCCATTCAGCTCAATGCAAGCACACAGATTCACTGCCACCAAAAAAATTTCGGGGAACCACCAGTGCTGAAAAAATGATGGTGTCCATGTTCTGGGACAACGAGGGCGTAATCCTTACTCATTGCGTTCCAAAGACCACTACGGTAACAGGTGCATCCTACGAAAATGTTTTGAAGAACAAATTCCTTCCTGCACTGCAACAAAAACGTCCAGGAACGTCTGCGCATGTGCTGTTTCACCAAGACAACGCACCCGCACATCGAGCTAACGTTACGCAACAGTTTCTTCGTGATAACAACTTTTAAGTTATTCCTCATGCTCCCTGCTCACCTGACCTGGCTCCTAGTGACTTTTGGCTTTTTCCAACAATGAAAGACACTCTCAGTGGCCGCACATTCACCAGCCGTGCTGCTATTGCCTTAGCGATTTTCCAGTAGTCAAAACAAACTCCTAAAGAAGCCTTCGCCGCTGCCATGGAAACATGGCGTCAGCTTTGTGAAAAATGTGTACGTTTGCAAAGCGATTACGTCGAGAAATAACGCCAGTTTCATGGATTTCTGGTGAATAGTTAATTAGAAAAAAAATTGGAGGCCTTAGAAGTTGAATGCACCTCGTACACGAGTCGCATCCAGGGGCTAAGCTGCTGGATTATCTACCGGAGCGTCCCTCAAAGTTATTCAGTAGCGACGGTCTTGGTGAACTACCATCTTTGACAGTGTTTACAAGAGGATAGAGGCTGCACTGTGCAACTGGACTCAGTCTCCGATACGTCTGTTATGGACTTCCACTGGACATGGATCTCGAAGTGAAGTATTTGTGTTCTTTTAATAAGATTGTGGCCTGCCGGTGTCACCGAGCAGTTCTAGGCACTTCATCTGGAACGGCACGACCGCTACGGTTGCAGGTTCGAATCCTGCCTCGGGCATGCATGTGTGTGATGTCCTTAGGTAAGTTAGGTTCAAGTACTTCTAAGTTCTAGGGTACTGATGACCTCAGCTGTTACGGCCCATAGTGCTCAGAGCCATTTGAGCCAATAAGCTTGTGCCTCTGCAAGAAAGCACGGTGGTTACACTGTTGAGCCAAAACATTATTATTACCTACTTAATAGCGCTTTTGGCCGTTTTTGGAACGAAATGCATCACTTATTCTGTACATCAGGTATCAGACAGTTTGTTGGTATGGTTTGCGGAGGTGCGTCGCATTAGATGTCTACCCACAGGTCATGTAATTGGAGTACAGAAAAGGCCACAGATTTACGTACGTGGTGATGGCGCCCGATAGCGACCCAGATGAGTTCCATACGGTTTACATCAGGTGAATTTGGTCGCCGGACGTCAACAAGAGTTTTCTATAACGCTCCTGAAACCACTGGCTCCGAGACAAGGACAATTATACTGCTGGAAGATGACATCGCCGCTGGCTGGGGTGACCGAGCGGTTCTAGGCGTTACAGTCTGGAACCACGCGACTGCTACGGTCGCGGGTTCGAATCCTTCCTCGGGCATGGATGTGTGTGGTGTCCTTAGGTTAGTTGGGTTTAAGTAGTTCTTAGTTCTAGGGCACAGGTGACGTCAGAAGTTAAGTCCAATAGTGCTCAGAGCCATTTCAACCATTTGATGAAATCGCCGTCGGGGAAGATATCAGACAAGAAGGGATGCAGCTGGTTCTCAGCTGTCAGCGAGTCTTCGATTACTCCCACAGGTCCCATGCAGGAGAATGTCTCCCGCAGGATAATACTGCTCCCACTAGCATGCGTCAATGGCGCACTGAACGTTTCGAACCGACGTTCACCTCGATAACGACGTTTGTGGAGAACGAACAACTACCCAGTGAAGCAAAAATGTGATTCATCTCAAAAGCTGACACGTTTCCGCCGACGGCAGGTAGAATTCAGATGGTCCCGTGCCCACTAAAATCGGAACTGACGACGTCGTTGGGTCAACACGTGAACACGTAGTGGTGGTCTGCTGCGGAAATCCATGTTTAACATAAGATGAACAGTGTGCTCTGAACACTTGTACGTGTACCATCATTTTGATCTTTTGACAGAGATGCACAGATCACCATCCATCCTACTTTCCAGAGTACGCAACCTTCCGAACCCTACGTTCTGTGAAGAGTCGTGGACGCCCAACTATCCAGCACCTAGTGGTAGTTTCACTGTCCTATCTCTTTCATATATGCTCACGACAGTAGCACGTGAACATTCTACTAGTTTCCTCGGTTTCTAGACACTCGTTCGCAGGCCCTGCGTAATAATAATCTGCCCTTTGTCAGAGTCTCTTATCTCAATGGAGTTCCCCATTTGTAGCGCATATCTTCGCTATGGTGGTCCCCGTCCCTGTCTGCTACGCGTACATACATTTGTTACCGCGTAACGCGCCAGCATCGCCACCAGGTGGCATCCAGCAGTGCGGTGGGAGTGGTCATAATGTTTTGGCTCTTCAGTGTATATCAGTACTTGTGTTTTTAGAAGACGTGGCCGACGCAGAGTTGGGGATAGCCGCCCAGTAACACTGACATCAGCAGCACGGCAAGAGAGCTGTTATCGATTTACACGAAGATGAAGAGGCAAGGCGACAGTTGTGGTCTTCCGTCGAGAGTTTCTGCACGTTTTAGTGCTGCAGTCACCTGCCGGCACTGTTGGCACAGTGGCAGGTTTTGTGTGCACGTCGGGCAGACACAGCAGAAAGTAAAACGGCCAGCTCCCTTGACTTACAGTCTGCCCGCATGGCGTGTTTTCCGCTCAGGCTGTGGCCGCCATTCTGCTGGCCCGTGTGACCGGCGGTAATTACCATTCAGAGTATTAGCGGCGCCGTGGGCGGCCGTGCGAAGCCGTTCCCATTAACGGCTCCCGTGATGACATCAGCGGCCGCCGCGATTAACGACATCGACGGCCTGCGCCAAGCTACTTTCCTCGTTACCTGCCACAGAAATATTTGCCTGAAGCGTAAATTGAAGAAATTACGAGGTGGTACTCAAAATATCCTAAAATTTGAATTTTTCCCTACAAATGATTACGAGTACACTAACATACCACAAGGAGTCACTCCAAAGATTGTTCTTGGATCAGTGTACACCAACGTTACTTGTTCATGAGCGTATTTCCGCGACGGTGTTACTAGCAGTAACCACTTCCCTTCCGATTCTTTAATGAATCCTACTTCCTTGTATAAAACAGGTCCATTTTAAGACAAGCCGGTTTCCCACGCGTCTCAATGTTTCACATGTTATTTCCCGAATTTCCAGTTGTAAGATTATACGACTGAGCAGACACCTTCAGTGCTATGTGAATACTGTCCGCAGATTGTGTGCGGGTAAATTTAATAATAAAAAAGCAATAACTCTAATGCTGAAATTTTATTGAATGAACAGCGAGAATGTAGTGAACGATAAACTTCCTTTAATTACTTCATGCTTTGAGGGGGGGGGGGGGGGGAGGAGGATTGCGGTGTAATTCTAAAAAGGGTTTTACTAATGTAATGTTATGAAATGATATTCGTCGTGTAGTTGAACGTTATTTGCAGTTGCGGGCTTTTATACACGAAGTGCCAGCAGTTTATGCCCTTGTAGTTGTAAGATAGATAGAATTACAAGCCTGTTACATGAATTCCTCATGTAATATTGTTCGTCTCCCTGTAAGAAGGATTTCCTAACGAATGGCTAGCAATAATCTTAGTGAGACGCTGCTCTCTTCACTTAACAGTAATTTTTCAATCAGCAGCTTGATGTTCTCTTATTTACAGAAAAAAATGCTCTTTTGTATGTGTTGTTGATGAAATTGTAGTTTATGCTTGAACCTAAAGACATCCTTTAATACTTCTATTAGAAGATAAAAGTGTTAGCTGTATCGAATGCTGGAACATACTTGACAGCCAGCAGCCTGGTGAACATAAAATTTGATAAAGTTATGGAAAATCTTACGAGTGGTTTTTGCGTAATAACTCGTCGTGAGTAAAGACGTAGATTCTTTCTGAATAATTTGGCCACAGCGACCGATTTTAATCAAATTTGTAATACAGGCAGTAATGGCTGCTAACAATGAAAACCTCCGTCTGAAATTAATACTGCCAATACTTATAGAGTGGATATTAATTTCTATATAAATAAGAGCATATATCACACTGCATTTTAAAAATAACAAATACGTAATTTCCGGCGTTACAGACCTTTTATCAACTGATCAAAATAAGAGCACGCAGCTAGTACAGTCTACGCAGCGATAAGACACAAAGCAAAATGATCACAAAGACGACCGTAGTCTTCACATTCCATAAGAAATAATTTTCTGTAGATGCTCTTCGGTTTGGTGTCATCGGAGATGCGACTTGTATATCGATTTGTAAACTCCCATAAAATTCCTATATTCCGTGGCTCTGTTTTTATTACGACATTTTGAAACATTTCACTTAAATTATGCACTAATTTCCTTCCAGCAGGCGTTATTACGGGGAAGGATTGCGAGAAGTAGTGTGAAAGTTTCTGAAATTATCTGTTACGTTGCTTGGAAGTCGCTAAGTGCTTTCTTTCTCGAATACCGAATGAATATACGAGGGCTATCCACAAAGTACATTACGTTTTGGAATTATAAATAAATAAAGTATTGGAATTTTTTTTATTATATATAGATGAAAGCCACACTTCAATACTACTTTTATACATAGTAACCATTTAAATTAAGGCACTTATCGTAGCGATGGACGAGCTTGGAAATTCCTTCGTCGTAAAATTCGGCCGCCTGCGCCTTCAACTACGTGTTTACCTCTTCTTGAAGCTGTGCGTCGTCATCAAAACGCTGCATAGCCAACCACTTCTTCATTGCTGGGAATAAGTGGAAGTCGCTCGGTGCCAGGTCGGGACTGTACGGCGGATGAGGAAACAACTCCCACTTAAAAGATTCGAGAACTTCACGAGTGGCATTTGCCGTGTGGGCCCGGGCGTTGTCGTGAATCAGCAAGATCTTTGAGCCCAACTTCCCCTGCGCTTGTTTTGTATTGCTCTTCTGAGGTTGTGCAGATTTTGGCAATACCTTTGAGAGTTTATTGTAGTGCCTCTTTCCAGGAAATCCACAAAAATCGTATTTCTACCGGGTTACTGGTTAACCACGTGGTTGAAGGCGCAGGCGGCCGAATTTTACGACGAAGGAATTTCCAAGCTCGTCCATCGCCACGATAAGTGCCTTAATTTAAATGGCAACTATGTAGAAAAGTAGTATTTAACTGTGGCTTTCATCTGCATATAATAAAAAAATTTCCAATACTTTACTTATTTTTAATTCCAAAACGTAACGTACTTTGTGGATAGCCCTCGTAGTATGGATAATTCGCTTGCTATGAGTTACATTGCCTGCAGCCATTTACACTTTTTCGAAGTTTTATTCTTGACTTTTTGCGTTTAACGTTTATTGTAAGGTTATACCTCTTAGCCTAGACGTGCAGGAAAGAATTTTCGATTTTGTTCGGCAGCATATGAGTATCGAGGCATCTTTTAACTTCGTCGCTAACTGCAGGCGCATGACTGATTAATTAATCGGTCAACAGTTGACGTAAACGTGGATATTGAAATGGTTGTAAGTGTTTGCACCCTTCTTATAAAGTGGAGGCAGAAGGAACGGCGGCCAAAATATTGCGTACATCCAGCAATAACTGCAAGATAAGTAAAAGGAGAATTCACTCGGTCCTATGAAGTACTGAGACCGCACCCTTCAAGATGTCCATATTACGCCATAATGTCAGTCAACAGTTGTGATAATTTGAAAATGTTTCCCCTTACGGTACGTGTCAGAAAGTTGTACCAAGTACTGAATGGTACTTAAGGTGTCATGAACCTGAAGATCGTTTAGTCCGCCACTGTCTGTTATTAGACACGGCCTGTTGCAGGTGGTATGCTGTTGCCTTAATCTAACAAAAAAATTGGCTCTGAGCACTATGGGACTTAACTTCTAAGGTCATCTGTCCCCTAGAACTTAGAACTACTTAAACCTACCTAACCTAAGGACATCACACACGTCCATGCCCAAGGCAGGATTCGAACCTGCGACCGTAGCGGTCGCGTGGTTCCAGACTGTAGCGCCTAGAACCGCTCGGCCACCCCAGTCGGCTTTAATCTAACACTGAGCAGACCTGCTCGTCATGTATTCTTCACCGTCTGGCTTCCATTCAGTGCCGGCAATGCTTCGTTCGGTCTCTTGTTTGTTTCTCCGACAGTGTTAGTCGTTAATTGCTGATTCTATTGTACATTATGATGACTTCTGCAGTGCTGTGAAGGTATTTATCCAGATTCAAATGTAACTGGGGTATGAAACCAAATAAGTCGTAATTGTGCTACTGTGGTAGTGTAGTTAGTAAACTGAACCGGTTAACGGGCGAGTAAATCAGAGCTTGCGGCCTGTGTGCTCCTACCAGTTGCCTAGAGTTGCCTGTCACAGGTGAGAATGGATGAAATGGGTATTTGATGAAAGTCAGCGGACAGTCATTGGCACTGTATGTTCTCAAATACTTTACGTTCCATACAGCAAAGAAAATTTATTTGAGAATTTCATTATATTTTTGATTGTAAAATGTACATTTTTATACATGGGAGGTCGGATGCGTCACAGGATTTTGAACAGGCGAAGTACCAATGGTTCAAATGGCTCTGAGCACTATGGGACTTAACATCTATGGTCATCAGTCCCCTAGAACTTAGTACTACTTAAACCTAACTAACCTAAGGACAGAACACAACACCCAGCCATCACGAGGCAGAGAAAATCCCTGACCCCGCCGGGAATCGAACCCGGGAACCTGGGCGTGGGAAGCGAGAACGCTACCGCACGACCACGAGATGCGGGCGCGAAGTACCAAGAACAACTTGTATATGTAAGTACTCGCAGAAGGATTTTAATGAGAAGCGGTTATGTATCTTGATTAGGCAGTAATATGCAGACTGTTCGACAAAAAAGTGAAGACTTGCATTTGTTGACTGTAGTATTGATGACTGTATGCTTGCCCTCACGTTTCCACGCAGCCAAACATACCCGAATGCCTCAGAATTCTGGACACTGCACGATTTGACCAGCCGGCCAATTGGAAAGCCACAGCGAGGCCACTTTCCAACTCCGCAAGGTGCTGTTATCGCTGCCTCACACGGATAGGTGCGATCCCCATGTCCTGAGTGTGATCGCTCAACCAGTAACGACATTAAACGTGACTAATACTAACCCATTTTGGTGGCTGTTCCGCCTATCTCAGAGATCTGCAACTCTAATCAGGGTGCGATTTGTGCTTTTACCAGGGGGGGGGGGGGGGGGATGTCTTAGGGAGTTAGTAGAATTATATATGTTACTAGCTTGGACCGTGGCGTTACGCATGGTTAAAAAGCTATTTATAAATAGATGTTAATGGTGAAACTCACTATTCTCGCGTATGCACTATCAGAAAAGCCATCCCTAGTTATATCTTTAAAAGTACATTATAGGTAAAGCTTATTTACAAAATCATCTACATACAGGTATACGAGGGAAATTCAAAAAGCAGAGGCACATTTGTGAAAAGCTGTACTTATTCTGATGATAGAAAACTGAAACATATTAAGAGTATTAATAGTAAGACTTATTAAAAACTTTCAGTGTTCGGCTCCACAACTTTAAATTATATGTAATGTTTTACTCCAGTGCGTGGGAAATAAACATCCCAGGTTGGGATGCATAAACTAAAACCAGAGGAGGTGATGGTCTGATGCAGAGGGTGGGGGAGGGGGGGGGAAATTCCCCCCCCATCCCCCCCCTGCAATTCGCACACTGACTCTAATCATATACATTCTCGCCGACTGAGCGTAGTTGGGCGAAGTATTCCACTGCATATTCTGGGTGCTTCACTTCCTTTGTCAAGCAGTATTGGTGGTTCCACCATGTCGCTTTTTTCGCATATTGTAGCCGTGGAGCAGTGTGCAGCGAACACAGTTTAAGGTGTTAAGCGTGTGTCTACCGAGGTGAGTGGTCAACGCGACGTACATTTGTGCAGTGGACGCGCGTTCGATTCCCCGTGCTGCCACTGATTTTTCCTTGTTGGGAGGAATGAACCGGGATACCCCCACACCCAGATCTCCAAATTACCGACTCTCAAATCGGTACCAAACGTTGTATCTACATAGAGTATCAACCAAAACTCCGATTTAGTTCGTACCATGTGCTGTCGTCGAGCAGAAGAGGCGTAAACATTCATTAAAAGCTACACCAGAACTATGGAGGACATGAGAATCATAATTGTAAGTAATATGTGTACCTTTAGTGGGGAATTTGATAGAGCGTTGGGTCTTCGCACAAAGTATATTCGGCTCGGACCCTTCAGACGACTTTCTTTCGTATTGTTGTTTCTTAACTGTTTTACGCGTGAAAGTGTTACATGCGGCAACATGTTTATGACAAGATAAATGCCGGCCGCAGTGGCCGAGCCGTTCTAGGCAGGTTCGAATCCTGCCTCGGGCATGGATGTGCGTCATGTCTTTAGGTTAGTTAGGTTTAAGTAGTTCTAAGTTCCAGGGGACTGATGACCTCAGATATTAAGTCCCATAGTGCTCAGAGCCATTTTTTTTTTGACATGTTAAATAGGTATTTAGAGTTTACAGTAAATTTCTCTTGGTGATGTGCTTTCGCTTAGTCTTTTTGAGAGTAGAAAGCCTATAGATCACATTTATTGTGTCACGTAATACACAATCAGAAGTGAAAAATAAAGAAACAATTGCATCACACTTGCGGAGAAAATAATAATAATAACAGTGGTAGTAGTAGTAACAAATCGAAAATAATAAGATCAGTGTTAAGTACATAACTGTCAACTAACGAAGTAAAAGCAGACTGCGAAAAGAATGTAGGTACAAACTCCGAAAAGTCACTTTACCTATCACGAAAACAGTTAAAAAGTTATGTGTGGGGTTTGAAGGCGGGACTTCCGATACGACGACCGCAAGCTCTACCAAATCACCCACGAGATATTTACGAAACAGTCATGGACAGACCCGGTTCTCTTGTGCTCCGTAGTACCGGCGTCACTTTTAGTTACCGTTTACGCTCGTTCTCCTGGACGACAGCACACAGCACGAGATAAAACGGAGTTTTGGTCGATACCCTATCACCACAAAACGTTTGGTACCCATCTAAGCGTCTGAAATCTGGAGGCTTGTGTGTCAGCCTCGTGACAACAAGTGAGCAACTACCCGAATAAGAGGTAGCGGCTGCAAGGTCGGAACGTCAGCAAGATCTGGATGTGGGATGTGCAGACCACGTGACCCTGTCTACCGTATCTTCCTTCGCCGTCGGCGTTGCCGTTGTTACCGTGAGACACCGTTATACCAAGAGGAAAGGCGCGTCGATCTTAGAGCATGAGATATGATGACCTCAAGCCATTGACAACACACAACGGTCACGGTAGCACCTGATTCCAGAATAGCTGCAGTAGCTAAGATCTACGAACTATCCCCTGTTGACCAGGTCCCCAAAACTTAACTCGTAACGAGATCCCTTCAAAGCAAATTGTCACAACGATCGTCTATAAAGGCTTCGTACAACGAGAAGAAATGTTACGGTTGATGGAATAATAACAGATACGGCCAAACTGTCTTGTCTCTTCTGCTTTATTTAATATAACTTCGTTCACAGTTTCATTTCGCATTCACCACTCATTCACCGAAACCCTTTGATGAACAGTTTTGGTTGCTTAACACCAACAGTCAATGATAATGATACAGCTTTTCTCCTTTTTATAAATTGAAGCCCGCTCTCCGTGATATAATAATAAAAAAAAAAACGGTCTCAATACCGCGTCCCTCGTGAGATGCGAATAGGCTTGTCCCGGAATTGACCGCCCTGTAGGTGTACTCAATTTAATGACCACACTTCGCTGTCCGCTATTTCGCGTAACTGAATGTCCATTTGTTAGTCTGATTATACACTGTAGCTATTTAAAATTCGCCCCTATATTTTTCACAACGCACAATTAGCACTTCGTTACTTATTTGTTTTTTTTTCTAAGAGTAAACGGAAAAAAAGACGCCGTATCATGGGCTTAGTCGACATAAAGCAAAACACCTTAATATGCCCAATTTCACCTCTTCTTATAGGATCGGCTACCTTACTCATTAATTTACTACATATTGTTTCCAATAACACTAAACAGGTATCGCCGTTATATTTTAATTGTATTCAAAAGCATGTTACTACTATTATGACCAACCAAATCGTCACAAATCGCGCGGCGTGCGTTTTTAATGATAACTTTACGCTATTCAATTAAATCGCGCGGCGTGCGTTTTTAATGATAACTTTACGCTATTCAATTTCCGTTACAGCTATCTTGACTCGTAATGTTACACCTGCATAGAACATATGACGGCGGGTGACTAAGGATGACACACTAATCGATCAAATATCTCGCAGTATTCGGTTCCTTGTCGTGTTTCTTTTTTTTTCCGCCTCTGATTGTAGTGGACAGTGTTTACATTCTGAGACAGAAGTCTGCCGGCCCCCTTTAGCCGGACGCGAGCTCCTTGTCGGGCTTCCCGTCACGTTCCACAGATTCCCCCCCGAGTCTCATCGTAAGGGTATTCGCCCCTTATTCCCCCCAGTGGACGTCTACCCCTGCTGAAACAGGGTAACACACTGCGTAGCAGATCGGCCGCTGATCACGCCGCCGTCGGCTCGGGAGGTGGGCACAGGAAATACCGCCCCCTCCCCAACTCTCTCTCGCCCCCTTTCCGGCTACACAGGCCACAAATCACGCCGACAGCGGGCGGCACATCTATTTGGGACGGCTGGCGAGCGCGCGGCAAAGTATGGCGTCCCGTCCCTCCCAGAGGCCATCCGTCTCTCTCTCTCTCTCTCTCTCTCTCTCTCTCTCTCTCTTTCTCTCTGCATCGCTATCTGTATACACTCCTGGAAATTGAAATAAGAACACCGTGAATTCATTGTCCCAGGAAGGGGAAACTTTATTGACACATTCCTGGGGTCAGATACATCACATGATCACACTGACAGAACCACAGGCACATAGACACAGGCAACAGAGCATGCACAATGTCGGCACTAGTACAGTGTATATCCACCTTTCGCAGCAATGCAGGCTGCTATTCTCCCATGGAGACGATCGTAGAGATGCTGGATGTAGTCCTGTGGAACGGCTTGCCATGCCATTTCCACCTGGCGCCTCAGTTGGACCAGCGTTCGTGCTGGACGTGCAGACCGCGTGAGACGACGCTTCATCCAGTCCCAAATATGCTCAATGGGGGACAGATCCGGAGATCTTGCTGGCCAGGGTAGTTGACTTACACCTTCTAGAGCACGTTGGGTGGCACGGGATACATGCGGACGTGCATTGTCCTGTTGGAACAGCAAGTTCCCTTGCCGGTCTAGGAATGGTAGAACGATGGGTTCGATGACGGTTTGGATGTACCGTGCACTATTCAGTGTCCCCTCGACGATCACCAGTGGTGTACGGCCAGTGTAGGAGATCGCTCCCCACACCATGATGCCGGGTGTTGGCCCTGTGTGCCTCGGTCGTATGCAGTCCTGATTGTGGCGCTCACCTGCACGGCGCCAAACACGCATACGACCATCATTGGCACCAAGGCAGAAACGACTCTCATCGCTGAAGACGACATGTCTCCATTCGTCCCTCCATTCACGCCTGTCGCGACACCACTGGAGGCGGGCTGCACGATGTTGGGGCGAGAGCGGAAGACGGCCTAACGGTGTGCGGGACCGTAGCCCAGCTTCATGGAGACGGTTGCGAATGGTCCTCGCCGATACCCCAGGAGCAACAGTGTCCCTAATTTGCTGGGAAGTGGCGGTGCGGTCCCCTACGGCACTGCGTAGGATCCTACGGTCTTGGCGTGCATCCGTGCGTCGCTGCGGTCCGGTCCCAGGTCGACGGGCACGTGCACCTTCCGCCGACCACTGGCGACAACATCGATGTACTGTGGAGACCTCACGCCCCACGTGTTGAGCAATTCGGCGGTACGTCCACCCGGCCTCCCGCATGCCCACTATACGCCCTCGCTCAAAGTCCGTCAACTGCACATACGGTTCACGTCCACGCTGTCGCGGCATGCTACCAGTGTTAAAGACTGCGATGGAGCTCCGTATGCCACGGCAAACTGGCTGACACTGACGGCGGCGGTGCACAAATGCTGCGCAGCTAGCGCCATTCGACAGCCAACACCGCGGTTCCTGGTGTGTCCGCTGTGCCGTGCGTGTGATCATTGCTTGTACAGCCCTCTCGCAGTGTCCGGAGCAAGTATGGTGGGTCTGACACACCGGTGTCAATGTGTTCTTTTTTCCATTTCCAGGAGTGTAGATTGAGTGGTTTCTGTAGCGATACTAATACTTGGACACCACTGATTTTGATTCGCCAACGAATAGTAACTGATGAATGATACGAATAAAACTGGGAAATATTGCAAACCTGAGACTAGTGCTGATATAACAAAAGTAAAGTCATGGACAGATCTAGAAAATCAATGTAAATGTAAGAACAAATTGTTTCAAGGTGTTAATCCATTTTATATGGGACTACAAATAGCAGGAGATGAACCTGAAAAAAATGATGTTGTTCAAAGTGAAGTAAAATATGTAACCTTTGTAGTTAGGAACAGAGTGTATATGACGTTTTGTAAACGAAAAGGGACCGTTACATTCTAAATAAAGTGTATTGTTTACAGTTAATGTCTGCGTTGGAATTTTTTTATTCAAACTGGGACCATATCAGAAACTATCCTGATGACCTGCGCCTGGCCTTCCTGGTTCCTACTTCGCAGCAACGAATCGACCTATTAGCTTTAACATTTTATGGAAATAAGATTAACTATGCTGCTGCTGTAATTGTGTTGGAAGAATTGTGGTACTACAAGCCTAATTTGGAAGAACTAATCGGACAATTCAGGGATGCATACAGAGAGTTTGTTTTCATGCCTAATGGTATAAGGTGTGCTCATCGGTACTACGATTTTAGGCAAGGTCGTTATAGGCCTCTTTGGTACACTTATTAGAGCCTCAATTTATTTGCACACAGTCCTTCTCAGACACACAGCCGTAGGCCATCCTAGGAAATGTCCCCGTTTCGTAATAAGACAAGTGACTCTCACCTGCTGGTCTTCTGTCCCTGTGAAGTCCGGCTTCTTCTCTTGCCAAGTGCTTCATAGCCTAATTGATAGTTTAGTTTCTTCATCTACATCTACATCGATATCTAGATCTACAAAGGGCGTTCAAAAAGTTTTGCACAATCGTCTCTAATTTTTTTATTTTTTGCAGGAGGAGGATGAATTTTCTTGTGGAAATGCTTGGAACATTAAGCTACACATTGAACCTCCTCACGTTCTTTCCATCATGGAATTGCGCTTTGGTAAAATTCTAGGGATTGACTTTTACACCATCGCTTGACATAGGAAATAAGGTCTTCCTCACTATCAAATGTTTTACCGCGCTTGTGTGCCTTCTTACGAACAAAGAGGTAAAATTCAGACGGAGCCAAGTCCGGACTGTAGGGAGGCTGAGGAACAATTTTCCAACCCATTTTCCTGATTTCCTCCTGCGTCATAAGGGCTGTATCGGGTTTGCCATTGTCATGGTGTAGTTTGATGAGCTGACCCTGAAGCTGTGGTCTGTGGGTCTTGATGGCACGTCGCAGCTTGTCCAATGACAAACAGTTACAATCCCGGTTAATTCTGGAGCCAGGTTCCAACAAGACAACGAAAATGACACGATACTGATTCCAGAAGAAGGAGGCCATCACATCTCGGCCTGCTCTTCGTGAAAGTCTTGGTTTCTTCTTGCGAGGGGAACCCGGATGACGCCACTCCATGGATTGGGTTTTTCCCTCACGTCCGGACAAGCGCAACTATGTTTCATCCCTGGGTAATAACGCCGTCGAAACACTGTTTCCATTCTTCAGTAAAGGTCGTCATGAGACCCTCGCACACGTTATTCCTCGTCGTTTTCATTTCTCTTGTCAATAATCTAGGCACCCAACGCGCACAGATTTTTCTGTACCCTATTGACTGTACCAGTGATACCACACTACTCAATGACAAACGAGTCACTTCAGCAAGCTGTCGTGTCGTCACACATCTGTCATTTTGGATGCTTTGATCAATGTTCTCCTTATGTACATCATTCACTGCCGTCGATGGTCTACCGCATAGTAGATTGTCCGGTAGAGAGAAATCACCTTCTTTAAACCTCTGCAAACAGCGCTGGATATTGCTGCGATCCACTGTGTCCTCCCCATAAACAGGGAGCAACTTCCAGTGAATCGATGTGGCAGAGTCATCGCCGGTCTTGAAGAGGAACTCCATCACCGACCGTTGTCGCAACCTGGTATCTACTTGCCGGTCCATTATGTCTCACCTGGCAATAAAAGAAAATATTTTTCCATACCAACTTATAGCTAAGTGTTCCAAGTATTTTCACAAAAGATTTCCTTCTCCTCCTGCAAAAAATAAGAAAATTAGACACGACTGTGCAAAACTTTTTGAACGCACTTTCATACATCTATACTCTGTGAACAACTTTGAAGTGCATAGCGGAGGGTACCTCCCACTGTAGCAGCTATTAGGGGTTTCCCTGTTCCATTCACATACAGATGGCGGGAAACATGATTATTTAAATGCCTTAGTATGTACTGCAGCATTTTGTCTCATCTTATTCCCACGACCCCTATGGGTGCGATATGTATGCTGTTGTAGTGTATTCCTAGAGTCATTATTTAAAGCAGGCTCTTGAAACTTTGACACTAGGTTTTCTCGAGACAGTTTACGTCCGTCTTCAAGAGTCTGCCAGCTCAGATCTTTCTCTGTCACTCTCTCCCGCAGCTCAAACGAACCTGTGACCGATCGTGCTTCCCTTCTCTGTATAAGTTGAGTATCCCCTACTAGTCCCATATGGTACGGGTCCCACACACTTGAGCCATTGTCTAACATGGAGGTGATGCATCGCCTCTCCTTTGTATCCGCAGCGATAGCAGCGTCTCAGTAGGCGGGGAACCGACACTACTTCACAAGGTACAGGATGGCTGCGATTACTAACTTATTGTGTGTAGGTTCCGCCTTTTACGCATAACATTATTGTGTCTTGTTACATAAACATGTTTCAGCACCTCTATGCCGTCATCGATGGGTTTTGTTTATTGGTCATCTGTAAAAGTGAATATACACTCCTGGAAATGGAAAAAAGAACACATTGACACCTGTGTGTCAGACCCACCATACTTGCTCCGGACACTGCGAGAGGGCTGTACAAGCAATGATCACACGCACGGCACAGCGGACACACCAGGAACCGCGGTGTTGGCCGTCGAATGGCGCTAGCTGCGCAGCATTTGTGCACCGCCGCCGTCAGTGTCAGCCAGTTTGCCGTGGCATACGGAGCTCCATCGCAATCTTTAACACTGGTAGCATGCCGCGACAGCGTGGACGTGAACCGTATGTGCAGTTGACGGACTTTGAGCGAGGGCGTATAGTGGGCATGCGGGAGGCCGGGTGGACGTACCGCCGAATTGCTCAACACGTGGGGCGTGAGGTCTCCACAGTACATCGATGTTGTCGCCAGTGGTCGGCGGAAGGTGCACGTGCCCGTCGACCTGGGACCGGACCGCAGCGACGCACGGATGCACGCCAAGACCGTAGGATCCTACACAGTGCCGTAGGGGACCGGACCGCCACTTCCCAGCAAATTAGGGACACTGTTGCTCCTGCGGTATCGGCGAGGACCATTAGCAACCGTCTCCATGAAGCTGGGCTACGGTCCCGCACACCGTTAGGCCGTCTTCCGCTCACGCCCCAACATCGTGCAACCCGCCTCCAGTGGTGTCGCGACAGGCGTGAATGGAGGGACGAATGGAGACGTGTCGTCTTCAGCGATGAGAGTCGCTTCTGCCTTGGTGCCAATGATGGTCGTATGCGTGTTTGGCGCCGTGCAGGTGAGCGCCACAATCAGGACTGCATACGACCGAGGCACACAGGGCCAACACCCGGCATCATGGTGTGGGGAGAGATCTCCTACACTGGCCGTACACCACTGGTGATCGTCGAGGGGACACTGAATAGTGCACGGTACATCCAAACCGTCATCGAACCCAACGTTCTACCATTCCTAGACCGGCAAGGGAACTTGCTGTTCCAACAGGACAATGCACGTCCGCATGTATCCCGTGCCACCCAACGTGCTCTAGAAGGTGTAAGTCAACTACCCTGGCCAGCAAGATCTCCGGATCTGTCCCCCATTGAGCATGTTTGGGACTGGATGAAGCGTCGTCTCACGCGGTCTGCACGTCCAGCACGAACGCTGGTCCAACTGAGGCGCCAGGTGGAAATGGCATGGCAAGCCGTTCCACAGGACTACATCCAGCATCTCTACGATCGTCTCCATGGGAGAATAGCAGCCTGCATTGCTGCGAAAGGTGGATATACACTGTACTAGTGCCGACATTGTGCATGCTCTGTTGCCTGTGTCTATGTGCCTGTGGTTCTGTCAGTGTGATCATGTGATGTATCTGACCCCAGGAATGTGTCAATAAAGTTTCCCCTTCCTGGGACAATGAATTCACGGTGTTCTTATTTCATTTTCCAGGAGTGTATTTTTGTTTGTAACTGGTGTACCGAAATGACGCCTAAAGACAAAACTGTCTTGTTAGATCAGTTACAACTTAATATATGTTCACTTTTATAGATGCCCATTAAATTAAGCCACTGATGATAGCACAGAGAGGCTGAAACATGTTTGGGTAACAAGAAAAAAATACTGTTTTTCATAAAAGGCGGAACCTCTATCCAATAATTTTAACAGCAAACACGAAATAATTAGAAGAGATCCAAATGCCAAAGGCGAAGAGTAACGTTTATATTGCTTCTTAGCATAGTTTTTACAATATGGGATGTATTTAACGCCATAAAGTTGACAGTAACTAAAAAAATGACGCCGGGAGGTACGAAACGGTACATTACAGTGCAGCCTTTTTATGATTCTCTTCTAACGGACTGCTATTATACTGAATAATGTTGTTTTTCTTCAGTAATGGAAAATACCAACTAAACACTAGGAGACCTGACCTTCTGCAGAAAGACGTCGTGTATCTACCCAATATAGCAGAGTACTGTTCGCTACGCTTTCAGCGAAATCAATGACAGTGTTACGTAAGAAAGCCCTATGAAATGTAATGCCTACATTATTTAACTGACAAATACTCCACCTCTAATTCAGCACAAGGGGAAAGCACACAGATGTGATAATAAATCGCCAAACGCAGTAAAGCTGTTTTCCAGCCCAGAAGAAACCAATTCCACAGATGTTGCTAAATTTGAGCCGCAAACGGCTAGAATCATTGACACATTTGCTTTTGAAGCGAAATTTGCGAAAATATTGGTGTGTTAGAAAGTCGAGTGAGATGTAAGGCTGAGCGAATCATTTTTAAGTGGCAAGGAAAGTGACTATAATAACAATAACAGACAACTACGTAAATATATGCTTCTCACGTATGTAATATGTGCTTATATTTACTTGCTCTCAGCGGAATACGATGTAAATGTATACGTATTCGGAATAAGTTGTATCTTAGTTCATTCAATCAGTGTTACTCGGCTGAAGCCTGCTACCTTCTTTACTCACCGTGCCTATGTTCTATTTCTTCTTGACGTCCCTGCGAAGTGTTACACTCAAGTATTTGTCAGTTGACAGATTCCAGTTGTTACTCCCTAATATTATAGTCTTAGGATACTACGTCGTTTCGTTATGTGAAGTGTACAATTTCACATTTCTGAACATTTAAGACAAGTTACCAGTCTTTGCATCACGTTGAAATATTACCAAGGTCTGAATGAAAATTTGTACATCTTCGGTCAGACTGTATTTCGTTCTAGATAAATGTATCAAAAAGTCTAACCTTAGTATTCGCACTGTCCGCGATATCGTTAATATACTACATGAGCAGCATGGGTCCCAACACACTTTCCTGGGGCACTCCAGAAGTTACTTCCACATCTGACCATGACTCTCCATCCGAGATAGCATGCTGCGTCCCCCCTACCAGTAAATCCTGTCCAGTCACATATTTTGTCTGATTTCCTACATGATCGTACTTTTGATAATAAGCGTTGATGTGGTATTGAGTCAAATACTTTTTTGAAAATCTAGTAATACTGCATCTACCTGACGGCCTTGATCCATGGCTTTCAGGTATCATGCGAGGAAAGTGATAGCTTGGTTTCACTTAACAAATATTTTCAGAATGAATGCTGGTTCTCATCGAGGAGATTGTTCTGTTCGAGATATCTCATTATATTTCAGCTTAAAATATGTTCTAAGATTCTACAACAAACCGATCTCAAGGATATTCGGCGGTAGTTTTGTAGATTACTTCAGCCACCCTTCTTGTAGACGGGTGTGACCTGTGCTTTCTTCCAGTCGCTGGGCATAGTTCTTTATTTTGAGCTCTACGGTAGACAGTAGTTAATACAGCGAATTGGGTATAGAATAGTGTAGCGATTCCGTTTGAAAAGAAAGACACAGTGAGAAATCTCCAGAACTATGGTAGCCAGTAAATGCCTTTAAATTTGAATGTACACTGATTAGCCACAACATTAGACCACCTGTCTAATAGCCAGTTCTGCGACGTGTTGTGCCTTCACGGACGACATATCTTCCAGCATCAGTCACTTAATCTAATTGATTAAATTTTCTTCTCTAAAAAAGTTCAGTTTATTAAATCATCTCTCATTGTTAGGATATACTTTTATCGATAACAGTATATTTAATTCCAGCTTCAAATACTGGATTAGATATTCGTCATCTAGTTTGTAGCTCCTACTTGTATGGAATGTCCCACAAACGTATACATTTTAGGGCGCTGAGTAGTATAGACGGCCGTTACGAAGGTGTTTAGAAACAAAATTTTCTCCATTTGTTTTCAGCCTTTGAACAACTAGTTGATACATGATTCACTCCTTTGGGTACTCTACACACATCTAAACCTACATACACACACTGCAAGCCTCCGTACGGTAGTATCAAATCTAATGTTCCACTCTTATTATCGTTTTACAGAGTTTGAAGTCACTGGAATATCTGAAGCACCACATACGTTGCATCTTAATGATCATATATTTGCAAGACTCTTTCTGCTTTCCTTTCTTCCACTAATCTGGAAGCACTCTTCACCATCACAATGTATACGTATTCAATTTTTGTAGTAAACCTGAGAGTAAGCTTAAATAGTCCGCTACTACAAATTGCTTTGTTCATAGACTGTGTTTTTCGGTCTCACAAATTGTCACTGGAGATGATATTTTGCTCGTCGAAGCATTTTCAGGTTTACTCATACTGGTGTCAAACGGTGTAACATGTCCTTGTGATTCCGTATTTGATGACAGAAATTCGTCCAACTCTCTTTGACAATTCACTAACACAAAATACTGTACGGACTTCCTCTTTCCAGATTTCTTTATTCTTGGCATTTCAGAGACAAATGCAAACATAGAATATGAAAATAGGCTGCAAAAAGACCAACGAAAGACCCGCACAGATAAACAAACCAAACATACAAATTGAAAACAGTTCCAGATAAGAATTTCGATCAGCCAGAGATTACAACTCATAACCGCAATTTTGCTTAGTAATCATCTGAATGAAGATAAAAGAAACGTATATGTCAAGCAGTGTAAACAGAAGGGAGCGTTGTTGACGCCTAGCCATGTTTAATTGTTCGACCCGAGACATCTAGGTCCTCAAATTCTGAAAAAATAAAACATGTTCAATGTGCAGTTGAATAGAACCTCTGACATGATAAAAATAAAAGCTCGATTTTTTCATCGTCTGACGCTACCATGCGCCCATGTGTTTCCAACCAAGAAAGCAGTTTCTTCAATTTTTGCAGAAGCATGTAGGGTATCGGGGATCTTAACTGAAATTTATTAGAACCACTCCAGAATTTATATTATCGTTTTGCGCCACATGGTTTGTGCTATTTCACAATCCTCCCTCTTATTCTATACTGATGCTAATCACATTATTATTCGCATATATATGACGTTACCCTTGATTCGCCCTTTTGTTGAAATGGTAATCGGTCTTCGAGATTTTAAGCAAAGTGTTGTGTTCAAAATAAAGACATTTGACCTTATACACACAATAAATAAACAGTAAAGATAATGAAAAAATTTCATGCACTGTAACGGAAAGGTGAGTTAAATGTTTCGGCCATGTAGCGAGAATTTCAAACAGTAGAGTTATGGAACGAATATTGAGTAATGTTTATAAGAGTAAAAAATTAGAATGTAATTACTGAGTTCAAGAAATAAAGAAAGGAGAAGCGGAACAGTTGATACAAAAAAATTGGTAATTTTATGTTGAGTCTTGAGCGTTGCCAAGTGAACAGAAACGAAAGAACGACTACTAAACAGAGAAACGAAGCAAAATGTAAACTGAGTGAGCGAAGAGCCATTATTTGTTGAGAAAGCGTGTGAAGAATGGTCGAAATGGAATGTATTGCTCTACTTTACGTACACACTGAACGGTTAAAACTAAAAGAACGGAACAAATGAATTGCAATTTTGGCTTAATTATGTCCAAAATACTAACATTTTGTCGTAATTTTACAGGTGTTGCATGTAGTCTAGTTTCTTTTAGAAGATGTATAATAAAATGTTAGTCGCGAAAAATCTGCGAATATCTAACACTAAGTCTTAGAGCACACTCTCTCACAATTCGTGTACGCAAACCCAAACTTTCACAAACTCTGCGTTACAAGGTAAATTACCCCCCTTCCATTCCCCTCCGCGCTTATCGCATCTATTAAAACTTTTCTCTGAGTCCTGAAGCTGAAACTTTGCTACGAACGGATCGCTATCCACGTTGACTTTTCCTGAGAGGAAGTACTCTCTGGTCCATGGTGGACTCACAACACTATCCAATACTTTTTTGAATGGAGACTCCATCAGCAGTTGTGTGCACCACGACCAACACACAAGTATTAATAACAAAATGAGTGTCAGCATTGGCCATTGAAGTAGAAATATTCAATTCTGTTGGAAATCAATTTCAGTAATTGCGTGAGCATCATCGGTGCTCATATTAAAGCACTGTGGACTCATAAATGACAGCAGTGAAACTGCAATATCTGCACATATCAATGAAGGGTAAATGTGACGGGATGGTATTATGCATTTATACCTTCAGTCTGACAAGCGTTTTTCATTGATATGTGCAGATATTGCTACTTTACTACACGTATTTATGAGCCCATAGGGTTTTGATACTAGCACCGATGATTGTCATGCAGTGATTGAGATCGTTTAGCAACAGAAATAACGATTTCTACTACAGCGACCAAAGCTGACCCTCTTTTAGTTATTAACAATCCATTACTTCATCAGGCAACGAGTAACTGATGTTTCGATCACCCTCCAAATCATCCTCTCTAGTAGCTCTCGGTGCAAAATAGATAGGTTTTTTTTTTTTTTTTTTTTTTTTTTTTTTTTTTTTTTTTTTTTTTAATTCCAGTGTCTCGTCACTTGTTAGTTGCGCCGCTGACATTTCCATGATTCCCTCAGGGGCTTCAGTTTCACTATGAGGTAACAGTTACAGTCGTTGTGTTTTTCTTCTGACGAGGACCGCCGTGTTTCATTTGTAATCTACGTGCATTTTTCCTTAAAACGTGCAGGTACCTTGTCAATGCACAAAAGAAATTAAATTATAGGCTAACTTAAATGTTTCGTTTCATAAGCTCGGTCAGAGTTAAAGGGGTGGAAATTAATTACTGCGGTTCTTTCGACATGCAGCTAAAAATAAAGACAGCGCTGTTTTGCGCTATTGAGAAAGACGAACCGACAAAACGACGCGGCAGCCAATCTAGCCCAGAGCGATGTAAACGTGAAAGAGTCAAATGAAAACGGGTGACAGTTTAATTATGCAGTATCTGCTACGTCATGAGCATGTACAATTATCTTTGATTTAGAAGTATAACAGTGCTATAAAATTTCTGTGATCTTCTTTCGGAGATTGTAAAGCGGAGGTGAGCATTGAGAAAAAGTTTTTGGAAGTTATAAAGAGACAAGGATATTGCATTTTCTTGCATATGACAATACAATGAAACTTACTAAAGAACATCATCTACCGATTTACCAAATTTCTGTTTTGAAAAATTTCATTTGCAGAGAAATGAGCGATATTGGGACCGCTGAGAAAGTGGAGGTAATTACACTGAAGGGAAAAAATCGCAACACTAAAAAACAGTTAATGTAGAGCAATGAAATTTCAGGAAGACATTCGTCTGGGTAACATATCTGAGTGATCAATATTAGAAGATCACAATTCAATGTAAGCGCAAGGTAAGCTTTTACAAGATTATATGCTGGTACATAATAAGCGATGGAACCACCAGAATCTTCAACATGACACGCAGGCATTCCGTTGTACAGGTGCCGGTTGTCAGTTTGTCGGATGGTGTTCCATGCTTGTTGCACTTGCTCAATACTGGGATGGTTCTTGCTGTTTGTGGATGGCGCTGCAGTTTTCGTCCAATTATGTCCCACATGTGCTCGACTGGAAACAGGTCTGGCGATCGAGCAGGCCAAGGCAACATGTTGACATCCTGTAGAGCTCGTTGGGCTACAACGGCGGTATGTGAGTGAGTGTTATCCTATTGGAAAATAGCCCCTGGAATGCTGTTGACGAATGGCAGCACAGTGGGCAGAATCACCAGAATGATACACAGTTTTGTAGGCAGGGTGCGCGCAGTAACTAAGAGAGTGCCCCTGCTTTCATACGAAACGGCGCCCCAGACCATAACAGCACGTGCAGGTACAGCGTGCGTGACACGCAGACAGGTTGGTTACAGGCCCCGCTACTTGCTCCTCGTACGCAACACACGGGCATCACTGGCATCGAGGCACATTCAGTTTTCGTCAGAAAATACAGCAGACCTCACTCTGCCCTCGAATCAGCTAATTCCCGACACAACTGAAGTAACTGGAGATTATTTGGTATCGGTGGAACGCACACTAGAGGGCGTATGGCTCGGAGCTGACATTGAAGTTCCGGATTTGTAACAGCTCGTTGTGTCACTGTGCAGCCGGCTGCTGCTCAGATTGCTGCAGCAGATGCAGCACGACGTGTCAGACCCACACTCCGAACACGATGCTCTCCCCTCTCGGTAAGTACCACGTGGCCGTCCAGAGCCCGGGCTTCTTGCGACTGTCCATTCTCGTTGCCACAGCTGCCAGAAATTACTGTGGCTGCATTCTTATCAAGTCTTTCTGTACTATCGCAAAAGGAACATCCAGCTTCTCGTAGACCTATTACACGACCTCGTTCAGACTCAGTGAGGTTTCGACAATGGCTTCTTTCTTGCCTTAAAGACATCCTTTACTAACATCAGCTCAGCACGTCAGTCACAAAGGAAACCAACCGTCAAGACCGTTATAGCGAGTATTTAAAGTAAACCTGATTTGCATCCTCATTGTGATGCTACTAGCGTCATTCTTACGCGACCTGAGCGAAATCTGAACAGACATCATCTTTTAGATGCAGAAACATGGCTACAAACTTTCGTTTATATGATATATATGGCCGAAAGAACAGATACCATCAATGATCTTGCAGCTCTCGAAGAGTGAAATCACAATGAAATACATACCATTAGCTGCTTGGGGACAGGTGAAATTGTGTGCCCCGACCGGGACTCGAATCCGTGATCTCCTGCTTACATGGCAGACGCTCTGTCCGATTGAACCACCCAGGACACACTACACTTGTAATGTTCCTCCACACTATACTCATTACTCGTGGCAGTCAATCTACCGATTGCCGTAAGAGTTCGGGCAATGTGAGTGCATCCACACTGAAGAAGATCTTTGGCCGATAAGCTTTATCTACGTGATGATATGAAGATCTTTGAGCAATGTGAGTGCATCCGCACTGAAAAAGATCATTGGCCGGTAAGCCTTACCTATATGAAGATGCTATCTTCTGCATAGATCCATTTGTCCAAATTAAATTTAATAAGTTGAGAACAAAACCCACCAATATTTGGATGCTGTGCCAGAAACGGACAACCAACAATCAAATAACGGGGCTTGAAGATCGAGGAGGGTGACGTTATGACAGAAATTGCAGCACCAGCACCACAGATTACAATTTAATTGCTCTGCTCGTGAAGCCGCAGTCTGTATTTTCGGAACAGTCAAACCAGGATGACGAAGGACCAGCAAAAACACACGACTTTAGGATGACGATACTAAGGATGCCGTACACAAGAACAGACAATACACAATCCCGTTGGAAAGCCTAAAAGTAGGCCCAAAGAGAGGCAAAGAAGGTGATTTTAGTCACAAAGCCGATAAATATTCATATCTCTACACGAAACGAACACACGAGAAGAAGAACGTGATATTTATTGCCTAGTGAAGTGAAAACATAGAAAACCGGAAGACATTCAACACTTTTATGGCATCAACGACGAAACGGGGGAGCTCCTTGTCGATCAGAGGAAAGCAAAGGAACCGTGGCGGAGACACTTTTAGAGATTTTTCACCGAGGAATTTCCGTGTCCATCTGTACCAACCAAGTCATCTGTCGAACGACCTATCAAGAAAATTCGCACTGGCGAAGCCGAGACTGCCTGAAGGAGACGGAAAGCTATTGGCACTGATGAGCTTCCAGCAGAGTTGTGGTGTTTCCAACAGTAGAATGCGATAGGTTGGATAACAGATATTTTTCAGTCATATCATCGAAGAAGGTAGAATACCGCCAGAGTGGCAGTGGAGCATCACTGAGCAAATCTTCAAAACGAAAGTAATCCGTGAAGAGTCTCCTAACAATCGCCCAATCAGATAACTGAGCCATTCGATGAAGATCCTTGAACACATTCTCGAAAAAATGTTTGAGGAGATGGCTCAGATCACAAGCGACCAAGTCGGATTTGTGAAACATTGTGGCACAACCGACGCAATCCATTCTGCGTGGCTGCTGATTGAAAAATACCTCGACTTTATAAACGTTGAAGGGGCTTTCGATCGAATACCACATCTAGTTTGCGCTTCGAGCTGATCGCATTCCAGAGTACCTTGTTAACTGGGTACGTCTTCGGCATGTGGAACCGAGTAGCTACGTACAAGCGGCTGTAGGAGCGTCAAATGACTTTTGCATCACAGTACAAATCCACCAAGTTTCGGCCGCGTTCAAATGGTTCAAATGGCTCTGAGCACTATGGGACTCAACTTCTGAGGTTATTAGTCACCTAGAACTTAGAACTAGTTAAACATAACTAACCTAAGGACATCACACACATCCATGCCCGAGGCAGGATTCGAACCTGCGACCGTAGCAGTCTCGCGGTTCCAGACTGCAGCGCCTAGAACCACACGGCCACTTCGTCGGCCGCGTCACCACTTCTGATTATTCTTGTGACGGACAGTGTCACATCAGACCTGCACTTGCCATTGCAATGGACACTTCTCTATGTTGATGGTGTCATGTTGGGTGCGGAGAAAAATTTCGATCTGCACCACCAAACACAAGAGTGGAACGATAGACTTGAGTGAGATAGCCTGCGGCTTAACAAAAACGAAAGTGAGTAGAGCAGAACCATGACACCACCAACAGTGACGGTGAAGATCTACCAAGAATATCAAAACTTGAGCATCTCGGTTCTACCATCTCTAGCCACGGCCAATTTATATATGAGGTTAACGCGAGGATGCAGGCAGCTTGGATGAGGGAAAATGACAAGAGGCGGCACCTCCGATTGTCGGATTAACGATCATCTGCAGTCAAAGACAGACAGACATTCGTGCTGTTGTTCTCTAAGGCACCGAGTATTGACCAGCTACAAAAGAGGGAGAAAAATGGTGGGGCCTATGGAGATTAAGGTACTTAGGTGGATAGGTGACATCTCTCGACTGGATCACGTTTCGAATGACACTACCAGGAAACGTTTTGGGGTCGCACCGATCCAAAAAAAAAAGTGAGAAAACTGCCTGTGCTGGTATGGACAAGTGTTGGCGCACGGGACGACGCCAGTGCAGTGGCAGTATAGCAGCATATACAGTGGGGGTCACGGAAAAGAGACCCAAGGGGCGTCTAAGACAGCGGTGGGCCGGCGCTCTGCACAGTGGCCTGAAGGCTGTAAACTTTCATCCAGTCAGGCCCGCGATCGAACAAAATGGAGACAGTGAATCCACTCAGCGGACCGTGCCAGCAGGAGGGAAAAACCCAAGAGGAAAAGAACGGGCGTGGGCAGTTCACAATATTCTACACTACTAAATGGGTCAGTCACCGCGTTATCCAGTCCCAGTTGCAAGTTCCCTATTTAACAGCTTCCAGGCGCAAACAAACTAATTTCCTTTATTTCATGCAGTTGTTCATCGAATTTATGAATTTAAAGTTCTGTCACAATCTACCTATTTAAGCTGTCCTCTTAGGTTCCTGGCTAGCCACGTACTTGGAAAATTCCACATATTCGGAAATAAAGCCAAATATTTATTACAAGGAATAATGTCAATTTTGTTGTTACTCCTTTCACTCGCAACGATTCAAACTGTCCTCTTAGGCTCTTGCCTAACCACAGGCTCGAAAATCACCACATATTCCGAAATAAAAAGCCAAGTACACTACTGGCCATTAAAATTGCTACACCACGAAGTGACGCGCTACAGACGTAAAATTTAACTGACAGGAAGAAGATGCTGTGATATGCAAATGATCAGCTTTTCAGAGCATTCACACAAGGCTGACAGTGGTGGCGACACCTACAAAGTGCAGAGATGAGGAAAGTTTCCAAACGATTTCTCATACACAAACAGCAGTTGACGGGCGTTGCCTGGTGAAACGTTGTTGTGATGCCTCGTGTAAGGAGGAGAAATGCGTACCATCACGTTTCCGACGTTTATAAAGGTCGGATTGTAGCCTATCGCGATTGCGGTTTATCGTATCGCCACATTGCTGCTCGCGTTGGTCGAGATCCAATGACTTTTAGCAGAATATGGAATCGGTGGGTTCAGGAGGGTAATATGGAACGCCGTGCTGGATCCCAACGGCCTCGTATCACTTTCAGTCGAGATGACAGGCATCTTATTCGCATTGCCGTAACGGATCGTGCAGCCACGTCTCGATCCCTGAGTCAAGAGATGTGGACGTTTGCAAGACAACAGCCATCTGCACGAACAGGTCAACGACGTTTGCAGCAGCATGGACTATCAGCGATCCCAGCGAAACCCTACATTTCAGCAGAATAATGCACGACCGCATGTTGCAGGTCCTGTACGGGCCTTTCTGGATACAGAAAATGTTCGACTGCTGCCTTGGCCAGCACATTCTCCAGATCTCTCACCAATTGAAAAACGTCTGGTCAGTGGTGGCCGAGCAACTGGCTCGTCGCAATATACCAGTCACTACTCTTGATGAACTATGGTATCGTATTGAAGCTGAATGGGCAACGTCGTCGTCTACCTGTTCGTGCAGATGGCTGTTGTCTTGCAAACGTCCCCATCTCTTGACTCAGGGATCGAGACGTGGCTGCACGATCCGTTACGGCCATGCGAATAAGATGCCTGTCATCTCGACTGCAAGTGATACGAGGCCGTTGGGATCCAGCACGGCGTTCCACTGATCAGTGGAAGGTTGTCACCTACTAGAATGAATCACGTTTTATGTTACACCAGGCTGACAATCGTGTATGCATTTTCCATCAAGCAGACGAATGGCTGCTCAAATCGTGCATCACACCACGAACGCTGGGCGGTGGGGGCAGTGCTATGCAAGATGGGAAAACAGCAGGGGCATAGTGAACAGAAATTCAGGGTAGAAACATACGCATCAAGAGTACTAACTGACTAAAGCAGATGTTCAAAGTGTCCAGCATTCCTCTCTCCACCCTGGTCAGCAAGCTGCTAAAGGCAAACCGAAGCTGAACTGCTTGATTTTCAGCAATTTCAGCCGAAATGTTCTGCCGCAGTTCTAGAAAACTATGAGGTTCTTATGATACATATTACAAGGGGAGGCCACGACGTTTGGATAGCGGATTTACTGCAAACTTCGTACACTCGTAGTACTCCATTAGGACAACAAAATGTGTAAGCTGTAGCGCGTACTTCTCAAACATTATTGAGAAAATCGTAAGATAATTTCGGTCGTCAAATATATACCTGTGCGTGGCCATTTTTACCACGAAGCGGCGGCAGCCGAGTGGTCACCGGCACAGTAACAGCGTGTTCGGTGCGAGGGTTAGCTGCCCTCTGTAATAAAAAAAAACTGAGTTAATGGATCATCGACGAACTGAAACGGGTGTCTTGCGACGTCCGCGCCGAGCAGATGAAACGAACAAAATGAGATTTTAAAAAATAAAAAAATAAGTGGTTAGCTTTCAAGCACCGTAATCGTTGGTTCGAGTCCCGTTCGTCAGCTTTCATTTATTTTCAACACAGTCATTTTCTTTACTATTTACATTACAGTTGATTTAATGGGAAAAATACATGTAATCAGATGAAAACGTTTATTAAATTTAAAATGTTATTTGGCAGTCTACTTTTTTTAGTATCACAAATTATATAATATTCAAACTATTGACTATTAAACGACCAAACGCATAAAGTGGTACTAAAAATGTATGCTTGCCCGTGATTTGAGAAATCCCTCATACCTGGAAGGAGCCCGTAGCCACTTGTTACCTCCAAGTTCATGAGCGGCACAGGTGCCTTTCGAAAGATGTACAATTAATCGTCGCTTTAGACATTACAATTTTCAGGATGGTATTTTTCGTAAAAATATGGAAAACATAAAGTTACACGGCACCAGCTGCATTGAATAAATGCTATGTTTCCGCACACACAAGGTCTTTTGAGGTTTTCCGTGGGGAACATTTTCAAAAACCTCTCTTTCAGACGATAATTCGGAAGGAAACCATGCATAATGCAGCATTTACTTAAATATCGGCTCTGCTAATTGGTCATGCAGTATCGACTGTATTTTAATAGCGTCTTCACCAGAAGCAATTTCTCGTTCTCTTTCGATTAAATACGAACAATTTTGAAGACAAGACATTTTCAGTATCACTTTATGCGTTTGGTCGTTTACTAGTCGATAGTTATGAATATTATATTATTTGTGATGGTAAAAATTTGTAAACGTCAAATAACATCGTAAATATAATAAAAGTTCATCCGATTACACATATTTTTTCCCATTATATCAATTGTAATATAAATAGTAAAGAAAATGATTGTGTTGAAAATAAAAAAACTAACGAACGGCACTCGATCCAGCAACCCAACGATTACGGAGCTTGAACGCTAACCGCTCTTTTTTTCGGCTGCCGCCGTTTCATGGCAAAAATGGCCACGCACAGGTATATATTCGACAACTGAAATTATCTTGCAATTTTATCAAAAACGCTTGTGAAGTATTTGCTACTGCTTACACATTTTGTTGCCCTAATGGAGTACTACGAGTGTACGAAGTTTACAGTAAATCAGCGTTCCAAACGTCGTGGTGTCCCCTTGTAAGACTTGGCGGCTCCACACACAAAGTAGTCGCACAGTGACAGATCAGGTGTTCTGGGTGGCCAGCTGGGGTTGCAACCAGACAACCTCTGCTAACAGGCGCGAAGATTTTGTAAATGTTCTCCATGGTTCGGACGACTGCACGGACAGTTGCTCCATCTTGTGGGAAGTAACTGTATGGCTTTTCCTCCGCCGTTAATGCTTCCATTCACGTCCATTCGTATCCACTCGCCCGCGCCACTTTCATTCGCCCCACCTGTGCTACGGCGGACATTCACCTACGGTTCTGTGGAGCCAGCGATAGTAACCGAAAATATCCCACGTCACGTAATGTACACGAGCTGCGCGATCCGCTCATAAGCTTGTGGTGCCACATACCTCTGTTACCCCACCAACGACTTTTCGAACGCATGCAGTTGCTGCTATAATGCGTTCCAAAAATGGGCCGACGCTTTACTAAGCAGATAGTCACAATCCATTGGCTCACCAGTGAACCTCAGTAGTCACAGAGCTTATAACACTCTTACTCCAACAGCACAACTAGTCCTGTCACGGGAAGAACCCCGTATAGCACTATCGGCTACTATTAAATTAATGAGACGCAGACAATGTTTCTCCTGTGAAAGTATTTTTATTTTTATGACCTTGACTCTGCGAATTGGTAAGGTATGGGACTAATTTTTGATCCCCTAAAGATTTCTACTGAAAGGAAACAGCAACGCAACCGGGAATCAAACCGAGGTTCTATTAGCAATCAGGTAAACTGTAATTACGTAAAACGAAACGGTCGCCAGACTGATTAGGCAAAGATGTACCAAGTACTAGCATGGTTCATAAAGGAAGTTGTCAATTGGGATTGACTCCACTTGATACTGAACTTCTGTTTTCCTTATAAAATACAAGACAGTAGCGAAATTTAGCAAGCAATTTACCAGTGGTTATATTGCAAAATCTTTCAGTTCTTCTTGCCTCGTTCAGCCCAGAAGATGCGAACACTTTGTCTCGTAGTCACCAACTGTCTCATCCCTCACAGGAGACTTCCAGTTCGACCGCCACTTCCACCTTTTCTGTTCACGCATAGCCATATCCATTGCGGACAGACTTTCCTCCGAGTTTTACATGATTACAAACCTACTTATCCTATGCACGAACCAGTACTACAGTTAAAGTTTCAATTTTTAAATTCGTTTACAGAACATTACTTTTGAAATTACATCATAGATTAATTACAATTAAATAAACTATCATAAATAATGAATAAAACACTTACATCTATGTTACATCAAAGAGCATGGTTACACAAAAGTCACATTAAATAATAACAGAGAAAGAAGTTAGGTAGGACCATTATAGGTAATATCGATGATAGTGTTACACGCAGATACGAAATCAGAGTATAACGATCTCATCTATTAGCTGATTCTCAACATATTGAAGGAATAATTGCATAAACACAACTGTCATAATTACAGCATTAGTATCTCACCTTTAAGACAGCTGATACTGATGTTAGTACAATGACATTATCCTTTATTGTTTAAAGTATCAGTGTAGATCAGTCTTACTGCTCCATGGACACAGAGAAACCTATGCAAAATAAAATCATTTGGGTATCTCTAGCCAAAGTCCAAGTCTACCAGAACTTGTAGTATTAAAATACCTGTCTGGTAATTTGAGCCTGTTTGTCGAGATAAAAGATGTCTCCATAAATCCCCATTAAAAATTTAATTTTCTTCTTTTTTCTTTTTTCTTTCACACCTACGTTATCTACGTATGGGCACAAGATTACTTGAGCCAGTTTAGTCTGGCAGGCAGAAACGCAGCGGCGCCCGCTACCTGCTGCCTAAACACTTATCTGGAACCGTCCTCCGCTGCTGTTTACCCTGCAGTGTTTACTGTGTTTGCTCGCTGGTGCAGGGTGGGGAGGGGAGGGGAGGGGAGGGGAGGGAAGGGAAGGGAAGGGAAGGGGGGGGTCGCCTTGTTTGCCGCCGTTCTTGGCTGCTCCTGTAAGTTATGCGGCGGGCTGCTAGCGAGAGCCGAGTTTTCCGCTACTAAGCGTTATGGGAGCATTCAAGGGAGACCTCTCAATTGTTTGCGTCCTACATTAATTACCGGCAGGAGGCATGAGGGGGGGGGGCAGTAATGTCGAACTAGAATGAAAAGGAATCAACTTCACGAGAGCGTCTGTTTTACAGCGCCAGAAAAGTTTGACATAAGATAACCACAATTTGCAGTGTGTCCGACGATTATCGTTTAAACTGTACAGTGCTGACGGCATTGTTTGGTTTAAGAAGTTCAAGACAGCAGAAATTTCTAAACTGTTGTCGGAAATTTCACGAACTTGGCCGATTCCACGCTATTGGGTGTCCGTAAGTATTATAAAATATGTGCAGATTCCATTGCCTGCGTTGCAGCACACAGAGAAGTTGAAATGGAATGTTTGAAGTTCGAAAAAATACGAGTTTTATATTATAAGACTCAAACACGGTTGCAAAATAAAAATGGTTCAAATGGCTATAAGTACTATGGGACTTAACTTCTGAGGTCATCAGTCCCCTATAACTTAGAACTACTTAAGCCTAACTAACCTAAGGACATCACACACATCCATGCCCGAGGCAGGATTCGAACCTGCGACCGTAGCTGTCTCGCGGTTCCAAACTGACGCTCCTAGAACCGCACGGCCACATCGGCCGGCCCACGGTTGCAGTTAAATACCTTGCAGCTCCAGCTAGCGAATGTGCCAGTGTGAGGTACATAGGTACGTGCTCATTTTGCACAACGTTGCCACATGGTGGAGCAACAGCACTGCGTGTCTACCCAACCCACTACAGTCAGGACGGAAGAGACGAAGCTTAGAGTGCAGCAGAAAGGTGAAAAGAACTGTGACGGAGGAATGAGACCAGCTGAGCTCTTCTGGAATGAACTATCCCATTTCTTGCCTTTAACATACACTTATGGGACAAAATATTGTGACCACTGCCTCCCGCTTCACTGAATGTGGCCTGGTACCATTGTGGGTACGTCATGTTGTAAGGAAGATTTATTTAGTCGTGTCCAGAACATAAAATACATATATAGCCTATAGACAACAATTTGCAAACGATGAAAATTACTGTAAGGGCTGGTTTTGAAAAAAGCCTATCAGATGTAGGGTTCTGGTGGTGGAAAGATTTGCCGCTGGAATATCTTCCAACGTTGCCGATTGTACGCCCGATCGTTTGGTGTAAGGAAGGTACAGGATAGATATAACTGAACTTCCGCTACTTGAGATGGTTCCCATGACGAACGGCTGATCGTAGAACAAAGAAACTTTCTGGAAGCACTTTTAAGGACTTGCGGAAGAAAAATAACGAATATACGTTTGAAAGAAACACATTTTAATTTCCACACGACCGGGTAACATTTATTTGTTAATTAGGTACCACGTTTACTTACCACGTTAGAAACGTCGTTCAGTATGGCGACCCCCATCATTCAGGACATCCTGGACTCGGACTAGAGATTCCATTTCACAAGGGTTTCCGAATGGCGGACAACGGATTGTTCAGCTGTAGTGACAGAGCTGCTTCTAGATCGCACACAGAATCCGGAATTCTGAGCCAGGGCAACGGGATCTTCTTGAACAATTTGTGGCAGAACTGGCTGTCCGTCTCTCCTCTCCCAGGAGCGATTCCGAAACCGCCAGCTAAGATGACACACTCTCAAAGCAACTCCCATCAGAAATCAATGTTAATATGAGCAAACTTCAAGTACAGTTTCTGGAGAACTGATAGAGACCCGAAACATTTACAGCATACAGATGAAACATCATCTTCAAGTCGCATAACTAGTGACTTTACGTTACGTATGATCTGAGTAATGATGTTTCTCTTCTAAAAGAAAAGTAAGTATAGCTTATTAAAACAAACTGAGCATATAAATTTCTTCTTGTTATTACGAGAGGTCCCTTTTTTTTAACCGATCAATCATCGTTTTGTTAGCAAGATGTACTGAACATTTATGTCTTTATCAGACTTACTTTTTGGCGGAAATGTACCAGAAAATTTAAAAATGTAGTTTTGAGAAAAAGTGTGTTAAAGGTTTACATACAAGAAACGAATCTACCTTACCATATATAAACACATCTAAAACATTCCGACGAGACTATACTGCGACTCTCCTTCATCCTATTTATGTTGTTTACTTCTTTTCTTTGATATTCTGGCTCTCCTGTCCTCCTTCCAAGCATTTACTATATAAATTTCATCGTAACGGATACGGTACATGTCGATGGTTTTCAGTGTCCTCTCCGTATTGATACCACCTTTTGTTCCCAGAGGCCTTAACACATAATTTTTTTTTTTGAAACACCAGCATTGAACCATCATAAACAGCAAATTTCAATATTTTTTTGTAACCTTGCCCAATGACAGAATTCATACTTTCATTCAGATTCAGGCAAGAGACATTTTTTCAAGAGCTCTTGTTGGTTAAAATCTCTGAAAATGCACTTGACATTAATTAGTATAGTTTTTGGAATTCAGTGTTGATGTTTTTAGTGGAAGCCGTAGCTGGGTTGGAGATATTCGTTGAAATTTTATGAAAGAATGTAGCCAGGATACGTCTTCTCATTGCTTCTACATTGTTGCAGTTCTTCCAAACTCCCGTACCGTAATAATTCTATGTCGTATCTGTTCCAACCTTTGTCTGGCTTAATTTACCACATTATTTCGGATTTTCATATCATAATAATTCTAGATCCTGTTCATTCCAACCTTTATCAAGCTTTCTTTACATCCTAATTTTTTTTCCTTCATATTTTCACAAGTTGTGGTCCCATTCTTCTCTTTACTTGTATTATTCACTCCGGTGCGTTAATTTGGGCTCTAGACACTTATGGTTACTCTTCCAGCACTTACTGATAAATTTCCCCCAGGACAAAATGCGTACAGGAGAGCTCTTGACGGCTTAGACGTTCTTGGAAAACAGGAAGCACTCCGAAGCTTTTTACTAGAAACACAGCCGCTGACTTTGCCTTCAATGTTGCATTCTTTCCTCTGTTCATAATTACCAGTTTCGTTCTTTGTTTTTATAAACATCCATTTCCATGGAAACTCAGCTTATACCAAATCTCCTTATTCTGCTTATAACTTTTCGCAAAAGCATATTAGAACATTACATCTGCATCTGCATGGATACTCTGTAAATCACATTTAAGTGCCTGGCATACGGTTCATCGAATCACATCCACAATTCTCTGTTACTCCAATCTCGTATAGATTGCGGAAAGGACGAACACCTATATATTTCCGTACGAGCTCTGATTTTCCTTATTTCATCATGCTGATCGTTTCTACCCATGTACGTCGGTATCAACAAAATATTTTCGTATTCGGAGGAGAAATTAGGTGATTGGAATTTCGTGAGAAGATGCCGCCGCAACGAAAAACGCCTTTACTTTAATGATGTCCACCCCAAATACTGTATCTTTTCAGTGACATTCTCTCCCCTATTTCTCGATAATACAAAACGTGCTGCCCTTCTTTGAACTTTTTCGATTTACTCCGTCAATCCTATCTTGTAAGGATCCCACACCGCGCTGCAGTATTCTAAAAGAGGACTTACAAGCGTAGTGTAGGCAGTCTCCTTAGTAGATCTGTTACATGTTCTAAGTGTCCTCCCAATAAAACACAGTCTTTGGTTACCCTTCCCCACAACATTTTCTGTGTGTTCCTTCCAATTTAAGTTGTTTGCAATTGTAATTCCTAGGTATTTATTTGAATTTACGGCCCTTAGAGCTGACTGATTTATTGTGTAACCGAAATTTAACGGATTCCTTTTAACACACATGTGGATGACCTCACACTTTTCTTCTTCTTTTTCTTCTTCTTCTTCTTCTTCTTCTTCTTCTTCTTTCAAATGGGCTAAGAACCACGACATTCAACTTTTTAGCCTGGAGAGGGAATTCATGTTTGCCCAGTAATTCTCTGGCTATGTTTCTACCTTCTCTCTCTTGTCCAAAGGGCCCGGTCTTTTTACGGGATGATGTGTCCTGAAACCTCTTTTCTTTTAGTATCCTTCTGAGAAGTGCTCGGTTTCTGATGTCACTTTCAGTTATGTTCAGTTTCTGGATGTCTTTCTTGACTTCTGTCAGCCATGGTGTCACGGTCTTCCTGCTCTTCCAGTAGTTGAGTAGTCGGTTGGTCAGTCTTGTTGGGTCCATCTCTGTGATATGGCCGTAGAAAGCGAGATGTCTCTTCCTGGCTACATCTGTGATTTTCTCGATATGATTGTATAGCTTCTGGTTTGGCTGTCTTCTGTACTCACCATCTGTTTCGACCGATCCCAGAATTTTTCTCAGGATCTTCCTCTCTTGAATCTCTAGATTATCTGTCAAGCCTTTCCTGTTTAGATTAAAGCATTTTGAGGCATATAGGGATTCAGAGCGGATAGCTGTTTGGTAGTGTTTTAGTTTGGAATTCAGAGATAGGCATTTCTTATTATAGATGTTCTTGGTTAATCGATATGCTAATTGTAACTTATTAATTCGAGTTGTTAGTGCTGTTCCTTCTGATAGATTAGGATCCAACCATTCTCCTAGATATTTGAGTCTGTCAGCTTTCTCAATTTGACCATGTACCATGCTCCTACTGTAGTTCATTGGGAGTATCACTGATGTTGGTGAGGTATTTTGTCTTTTCTAGTGATAATTGAAGTCCTACCTCGGCAGCCTGGAGTTTGAGCATATTGAGCTGCCTTATTGCTACCTTCACTGAGCTCGCTGTAAGTACCAGATCATCTGCGAAAGCTAACCAATCTACTACTAGTCCCGTCCGTTTTTTCGTTGTTTAGGTCAACTGCCAAATTTCGCACCATACAGATATATTTTCTAAATCGTTTTGCAAGTTGTCTTGATCTTCTGATGACTTTATTAGTCGATAAACGACAGTGTCATCAGCAAATAGCCTATGACGTCTGCTGAGATTGTCACCCAAATCGTTTATATAGATAAGGAACAGCAAAGGGCCTATACACTACCTTGTGGAACGCCAGAAATCATTTCTGTTTTACTCGATGACTTTTCGTCAATTCCTACGAACTGAGACCTCCCTGACAGGAAATCATGAATCCAACCACATAACTGAGACGATATAACGCAGTTTCACTACAAACCGCTTGTGTGGTACAGTGTCAAAAGCCTTCCGGAAATCCAGAAATACGGAATCGATCTGAAACCCTAGTCAATAGAACTCAACACTTCATGCGGGTAAAGAACTAGTTGTGTTTCACAAGAACGATGTTTTTTAAATCCATGTTGACAGTGTCCAATAGACCATTTTCTTCGAGGTTCGAAGACCACATATGTTCCAAAGTCATTCTGCATATCGACGTTAATAATATGGGGCTGTAATTTAGTGGATTACTCCTACTACCTTTCTTGAATATTCGTGTGACCTGTGCAACTTTCCAATTTTTCAGTACAGATCTTACGTCGAGCGAACGGTTGTATATGATTGTTAAGTATAGAGCTATAGCAGCAGCATTCTCTGAAAGGACCCTAATTGGTATACAGTCTGGACCAGTACACTTGCTTTTATTAAATGATTTAAGATATTTACTTCTACGTTATCCATGTTGGCAGATGTTCTTGATTCGAATTCTGGAATATTTACTTCGTCTTCTTTTGTGAAGGCATTTCGGAAGGCTGTGTTTAGTAAATCTGCTTTGGCGGCGCTGTCTTCGATAGTATCTCCATTGCTATCGCGCAGAGAAGGCATCTATTGTGTCTTGCCGCTAGCATCCTTCACATGCTACCGGAGTCTCTTAGGATTTTCTGCCAGGTTTCGAGGTATCGTTTTGCTGTGGAAACTAATATAAGAGTAAGCATCCTCTACTCAAGTCCGCGCTAAATTTCGAGCTTCTGTAGAAAATCGCCAGTCTTCGGGATTTTTCGTCTGTTTAAATTTGGCAGGTTTATTTCGTTGTTTCTGCAGCAGTGTTCTGACCCATTTTGTGTGCCAAAGAGAAACAGCTCCGTTGTTTGTTAATTTAGTTTGTATAAACCTGTCAATTGCTGCCGATACTATTTCTTTGTATTCAAGCTACATCCGGTCTGCACTTACATTGTTAATTTGGAAGGAGTGGAGATTGTCTCTCAGGAATGCGTCATGTGAATTTTATTTGCCTTTTTCAATAGGTGTATTTTCGTTTATGTTTCGAGGATTTTTTCTATCAGAAAAATGGAAACCACACAGGTGCAACACTTCAGAAATGATAGTCAATAATTCAAATGGGCTAAAAGACATCGAAACAACAGTTTTGTCTTCCAGTCAAAATACGTGGAAACACAAATAATTGCTTCCCTGTAATCAGTGCTAAGCAAGATACTGCGAAAGCGGGGGTACCGCGTGGTTGCCGTGCTACACGAAAAAATTAACAGCTCAGAATCTAGTCTCGAAATTTGAATGAGACAAATGACGTTTTGGAGCCAAATAATAGCAGCATTAAACAAGACTAAAAAAAGTATTTTCGATATTTTAATCCTGTTCATGAATGTGTCCCGTAATTTGAACTTCCGAATCATGTCTTCAACACCAGTGCGTAAAGAGGAGCTCTCCGTATTCCTGTAATGGGTCGATATTCGCGAAGGGCAGCAGCAATGTTACTGTTATGTTGATAAAACGGCTTCACCAGTAAAGCCCTGCGCACCATGTCCCAACCAATTGACTGTCTGCAACTTTAATGCACGTTAATGCTTGTATTTCAGCCTACGTCGCTGTACCAGAACCGCCTGCTTAACGGCAAGTCGTGACGCTATCACTACTAACAACGCAAATCTTGCAATGCACATTCTGAAGATCATTACTATAATGTTGGGTATCCATACAATAAATAGTTGTGCTGTGTCGTCCGAACAAGGCACAGCCAGGGCAAAAGCACCCCAGGTGTGAAGATGCGAGAGGGTGGCAATGCCATAGAGACTCGCCACAAGCGCGATTTCCACCAGCGGCACTCAGAATAAAGATATCGACTTCGCCTCGGTCATTTTCCGGCCGAGTGCAATCCAATGACCGGACGACAACTGACATAAGCCTGGTTGGAAGATAGAAGAGCAGCTCTCGTCCCCTTGGTTATAGATCATCTCCAGGGCTGACTTAGACAGGGAACGTCGTTTAGTGAACTCTCGTAAGTGAACAGATAGTTGTTGTAAACTGCATTTGCTGTGTGCTGGAAAGTTCACCTTCGATTATTTGTACTTAGCCATTGACAGCCTTTTTTGTGTTATATTACAAGCAGTGTTGCAGACTACACTGTTCGACAAGTTCTGTTGGAGTGTTGTAAGACCTTAGTTTTCCTATTCTGTTACCTGACTCTGGGGCATACGTGATTAATAGTGGCAGAGAGAAATTGTCTTAGAGGTGTACTGCACCAGAAGCCGTTTCACGGACTCACAAACTCGGACTACCGTAAGAACAGTGGCATCTCGGCCTCCACAGCGGTGCCTGCGAAGCCTTTACAAAACTGGCGACGAGGGTTTACAAAAAGTTCTCCGTGTGCAATGGCTCAAGAAAATAACATCTAATTATAAACATCCTGTATACAAGCGAATTAGAGACGTATGGGGAATAATTCTAGCGACGAGACGGGCCGCCATTGAGGATGTCTACTGACCCTTGTGACTCTGAAATGGGTAGGTTGCTGAGGGAACGAGCGTCGTAAAATCACCGTAACTGGTCCGCTCTTGCGTGGTAGAGTCGTCAGCATCTATGAAACGAGGCTGAAAGGCGAAAAGGTAGGTGGTGGTACGGTAGGAAAGAAGGCGACAAGGTGGTGTACGTCCACGCCCATCACAGAACGTGCAGGTTCGGCTCTTACCCCCTTCGTGAAGTAGAATGGGTGGCGATCTGTGGCAGAGCTGAGGACACAGTACAACGCTTTTGCAGGAACAAGTACAGTGCGTTAACTGTAAGACGGCAGAGTTGCGAAGGGAGTGCGGGGAGAGGAGGAAGCAAGCATTGGCTGGCGAGGGGAGAGGAGCCTATGGGGTGGGGGGGGGGGACAAGGCACGCCTACCAGTTGCAGTGCTGGCACTACAAATTGCGCGTCATGCTTACACGAAAGCAGACGAAAGGCTTGGAAGTAAAACTCGCTTTAAATGTTGTTCGTAAACGAAATTGAAATCGTCATGTACATTAAAATCTTTATATATAAAAATGAATGTTTGTATGTTTGTCTACTATGCGCTCCCCCATGTAGTGACACCAACGACACTCTCTTCACGTAAGTCACCTTTCCTCTGCCAACATTTATTAAACGTTAAGTTATTATCGATCCACGATTCATCGAGATAAAATACTTCTCTGCCTGCTTCCCTGAAGTTCTTCATGTCAACAATGAAACGAGATCGACAGTGCACAATGTCTGGACACATTCCTCTTGTTTTCCACCTTACGCCATATGAATCCCATAGACAAAAGTACTTTTCTCAACGAGTCAGTACTCTACTTCCAGCCTATTTTGTCGTGCAAAACTGGAAGCAGTGTTCGCAGGCTCGGTACAATCTTCCGCACTGAATAAAATTCCGCTATCGTGTCGCGAACGACACGCTGGTTGAAATCATCGATCATTACTTCGATTTCTCCACTTCTTTTCCTAAGTCAAAAGAGAGAGAAAGATTTATAAGAAAATGCCTTCTGCACTGCATGTATTTTTTTGAATTTGGAAATGTACTGTAATATGAATGTGTTTCGAAATAATACAGTAACCAGTGGTGTTTCCATACAAAGCAATACAGCAGCAAGGAAAAATGAAATATAAGGTAATTCGGACTAAATAGGGGGCTCCATCAAAGTGATCGCGAACAAAATATCTGAAATGAAAACTCACCTTTTCTTGCCAGGCGTTTGTGGTGATACGCCAGGATGATTCTTGGAAAACTGTTAGAATCTTCCAGTGCTACGCATGGTTTGTCCTGTGTATATAGCACCTCTCACTGAAGATTTGTAAATGGGGTGAAGCAATTTTTTCTGCTCCCTTTCCCTTTCGCAGCATTCAATCACACGCAATACAATTTTGCGAGCATCGCTACGTAATACTAGTTTCCTTCTAGCAGTAGGCCTACCGGTAGGGGTTCTTGGCGACTCCCGAGACGGGCCAGCAACTGCCTCTTCACTCATTTTGATAATGTTTAGCACAACTGCACAATAAAAACACGCAGAACAGTACAGCGCAAAACAATAACGAATCAGACGACAATGACTACCTTTTACGACACAGTCAGCTACGTAATGTTGGTAGCAGTCGGAACTGCGTGCCTACCGAAGCCTCCCGACGTTTACCGACTTCTACCGATTCAGGACTAAGGAGAGGTCTGCCATCTAAAAGTTTACACACTGTATCTCGGATCACGCCGTGTAGCGCAGATTGTTGAATACATGGCCCGTAGCAGACGACCCACTACGCATTTACACGTTGTCGCAATGCCATCCACAGTTACGACAGCAGTGACCACGCGATCGTCTAGACTGGATCGTAGATCGATGGAACCGTGTCGAATGGTCGAATCAATCACATTTCACATCACATCAGATTCATGATCGCCTCCGGATACGCTGTCAACCAGGCGAAAGACTGCTCGAAACACTGCGACGCGGACGTAGTGGGGGGCAGTATTCTGCCTGGTCTGACAATGGGACCTCTGGTAGAAATCGAACCCACCGTGACAGCTGAGGACTACACGAATGTTACTGTGAAACACCTGCATGCCTCGATTTTTTTTCAACGGCGATAGCTTCTTCCAGCAGTATAAGGGACCAATCCACAAGGCGGGAAAAATTTTGGAAATTTGTGGTAAGGTACTATGGGTCCAAACTGCTGAGGCCTCTAAGCCTGCACACTACTTAATCTAACTTAAACTAACTTACACTGAGGACAACACACACACCAATGCCCGAGGGAGGACTCGAACCTCCGACGGGGGGCCGCTCGAACTGTGACAAGGCGCCCAAAACTGCGCGGCTACCCCGCACAGCCCACAAGGCCAGAATCGTCCTAAAATGGTGCGAGGAGTGTGGACAGTGCACTCAAGCTGAAGTTGTTGGTCACAGAATTCACCCCATGTGAAACCGATGGAACACACCCGGAACACAGTCCCGCGTCCACAAACCACCGGTTCTTAATTTGAGAAAAGTGAGTGACCCGTGGATAGACATTTGGTAGCGTGTACGTCCAGAAAAGTGCCAAGAATTTTTCGACTGCACGCAACAAAGAATCGATTCTGCACGGAAGAGCTACATACAGAGCTATTACAAATGATTGAAGCGATTTCATAAATCCACTGTAGCTCCAATCATTGACATATGGTCACGACACACTACAGATGAGTACAAAAACTCAAAAAGTTTTGTTCGGCTGAAGCCGCACTTCAGGTTTCTGCCGCCAGACCGCTTGAGAGCGCAGTGAGATAAAATGGCGACAGGAGCCGAGAAAGCGTATGTCGTGCTTGAAATGCACTCACATCAGTCAGTCATAACAGTGCAACGACATTTCAGGACGAAGTTCAACAAAGATCCACCAACTGCTAACTCCATGCGGCGATCGTATGCGCAGTTTAAAGCTTCTGGATGCCTCTGTAAGGGGAAATCAACGGGTCGGCCTGCAGTGAGCGAAGAAACGGTTGAACGCGTGCGGGCAAGTTTCACGCGTAGCCCGCGGAAGTCGACGAATAAAGCAAGCAGGGAGCTAAACGTACCACAGCCGACGATTTGGAAAATCTTACGGAAAAGGCTAAAGCAGAAGCCTTACCGTTTACAATTGCTACAAGCCCTGACTCCCGATGACAAAGTCAAACGCTTTGAATTTTCGGCGCGGTTGCAACAGCTCATGGAAGAGGATGCGTTCAGTGCGAAACTTGTTTTCAGTGATGAAGCAACATTTTTTCTTAATGGTGAAGTGAACAGACACAATGTGCGTATCTGGGCGGTAGAGAATCCTCACGCATTCGTGCAGCAAATTCGCAATTCACCAAAATTTAACGTGTTTTGTGGAATCTCACGGTTTAAAGTTTACGGCCCCTTTTTCTTCTGCGAAAAAAACGTTACAGGACACGTGTATCTGGACATGCTGGAAAATTGGCTCATGCCACAACTGGAGACCGACAGCGCTGACTTCATCTTTCAACAGGATGGTGGTCCACCGCACTTCCATCACGATGTTCAGCATTTCTTAAACAGGAGATTGGAAAACCGATGGATCGGTCGTGGTGGAGATCATGATCAGCAATTCATGTCATGGCCTCCACGCTCTCCCGACTTAACCCCATGCGATTTCTTTCTTTGGGGTTATGTGGGTTTAACCTCCTCTACCAAGAAACGTGCCAGAACTGCGGGCTCGCATCAACGATGCTTTCGAACTTATTGATGGGGACATGCTGCGCCGAGTGTGGGAGGAACTTGATTCTCGGCTTGATGTCTGCCGAATCACTAAAGGGGCACATATCAAACATTTGTGAATGCCTAAAAAAACTTTTTGAGTTTTTGTATGTGTGTGCAAAGCATTGTGAAAATATCTCAAATAATAAAGTTATTGTAGAGCTGTGAAATCGCTTCAATCATTTGTAATAACCCTGTACTATTCAGTAGGTGGCAATAATGTTTTGGCTCATCGATGTATCGCGGCTGCCACAGTTTCCCACCAATCGTCATACGCCACAGTCCATCATCGGGGATCAAAGTTGTAGCTGTCTAGAGGTAGTAGCTGGAATGGTACAGCAACCACAAATATGTGACTTGGAGACAAACAGTCTTGGTTGCGCGATTATAACTATTGTTTATTTACTAATGACACATTTCACAGGCGCTGCAGTCATGGACTGTGCGGCTGATTCCGGCGGAGGTTCGAGTCCTCCCTCGGGCATGGGTGTGTGTGTGTTTGACCTTAGGATAATTTAGGTTAAGTAGTGTGTGAGCTTAGGGACCTTAGCAGTTAAGTCCCTTAAGATTTCACACACATATGAACACACGCATTTCGCCTGACTCGGGCATCTTCGGATTGACTGATATTAAAGAGCCATATGCGATACCGAGCATATTTGATGGGACGTTTAGTATGCTCGGTATCCCACGTGCCTAATAGCATCTATCAGCCAATCTGAAGCCTGAATCAGGCGAAATGCCTCATCGGTAAGGAAATAATAATTATAACCCTGCAACCAAGATTGTTAGTTTCTTCACTAGTCAACGGATCTGCGCAATGGAACTGTTAGCTCGCCAATTTCGTGCGTAGAACCTTGCTGGAAGGTCCAAGGATACCGTGCGACTATTTGCAATTGTCACTGGTAGTCTATCCATGAACAAACGAGCTTTGTTGGGAAATAAATTTTCGAAACGTAGTTTTCGCCATCATTGTGACCTGGGTAGTTCGTAATCTATTCACAACGCTGTCGTCACCAGTGTAATGGAGGTGTAGGTGGAACCGCATTCGAAGTACAGGTACCAGCGTGGACTTTGCCTGCATTTGTGAATGGGGCAGTGCGGCTTCCGTCCGGTGTTCACCATTGTAACAGACCCTATTGGCGTACCGACATGTTAGCTAAAAAACAAAGCAGCCTAAAGTTAGTTCGTGACAAGGTCGTTAGCTCGGTAAGGGAGAAGTTACAGGGGTATTACGGAACTGCATGTTGATACTGAGGTTCCATTTAACATTTCTAAAACCAAAATATGAGGCAGTAACAACTCCATCTTACAAACCATGGACAGTTAATCTCAACATGGGTTAAATGGAAATATTAACCGTGACGCTCCACTCAGGTGACCCTTTACTGGGATTGGAGAAAAATACGGAAGTGCCAGAAACACATTACCTTGCCTAATGCGGTGTAGGAAACCCGTTGGAATTTAACAGAGCTTACAGTAGTCTCGGAACGGATAAATACAGACGCTGTATTGTTTTCAACACAATTTTGTGACGTACTTCCTGAAATACACTCCTGGAATTGGAAAAAAGAACACATTGACACCGGTGTGTCAGACCCACCATACTTGCTCCGGACACTGCGAGAGGGCTGTACAAGCAATGATCACTCGCACGGCACAGCGGACACACCAGGAACCGCGGTGTTGGCCGTCGAATGGCGCTAGCTGCGCAGCATTTGTGCACCGCCGCCGTCAGTGTCAGCCAGTTTGCCGTGGCATACGGAGCTCCATCGCAGTCTTTAACACTGGTAGCATGCCGCGACAGCGTGGACGTGAACCGTATGTGCAGTTGACGGACTTTGAGCGAGGGCGTATAGTGGGCATGCGGGAGGCCGGGTGGACGTACCGCCGAATTGCTCAACACGTGGGGCGTGAGGTCTCCACAGTACATCGATGTTGTCGCCAGTGGTCGGCGGAAGGTGCACGTGCCCGTCGACCTGGGACCGGACCGCAGCGACGCACGGATGCACGCCAAGACCGTAGGATCCTACGCAGTGCCGTAGGGGACCGCACCGCCACTTCCCAGCAAATTAGAGACACTGTTGCTCCTGGGGTATCGGCGAGGACCATTCGCAACCGTCTCCATGAAGCTGGGCTACGGTCCCGCACACCGTTAGGCCGTCTTCCGCTCACGCCCCAACATCGTGCAGCCCGCCTCCAGTGATGTCGCGACAGGCGTGAATGGAGGGACGAATGGAGACGTGTCGTCTTCAGCGATGAGAGTCGCTCCTGCCTTGATGCCAATGATGGTCGTATGCGTGTTTGGCGCCGTGCAGGTGAGCGCCACAATCAGGACTGCATACGACCGAGGCACACAGGGCCAACACCCGGCATCATGGTGTGGGGAGCGATCTCCTACACTGGCCGTAGACCACTGGTGATCGTCGAGGGGACACTGAATAGTGCACGGTACATCCAAACCGTCATCGAACCCATCGTTCTACCATTCCTAGACCGGCAAGGGAACTTGCTGTTCCAACAGGACAATGCACGTCCGCATGTATCCCGTGCCACCCAACGTGCTCTAGAAGGTGTAAGTCAACTACCCTGGCCAGCAAGATCTCCGGATCTGTCCCCCATTGAGCATGTTTTGGACTGGATGAAGCGTCGTCTTACGCGGTCTGCACGTCCAGCACGAACGCTAGTCCGACTGAGGCGCCAGGTGGAAATGGCATGGCAAGCCGTTCCACAGGACTACATCCAGCATCTCTACGATCGTCTCCATGGGAGAACAGCAGCCTGCATTGCTGCGAAAGGTGGATATACACTGTACTAGTGCCGACATTGTGCATGCTCTGTTGCCTGTGTCTATGTGCCTGTGGTTCTGTCAGTGTGATCATGTGATGTATCTGACCCCAGGAATGTGTCAATAAAGTTTCCCCTTCCTGGGACAGTGAATTCACGGTGTTCTTATTTCAATTTCCAGGAGTGTACACTGGAAACTTCAGGCAGCGATGATGGAAGTGTACAGCCATCACACACCCTTTTCTTGAGTTCTGGTGAGTGCTGTGGTGAACCCAGATGCCACACTTCACCCTCGTGCTCACGAAACCAGTACTGGACGGTGATAGCCGTGTAAAGGGGGACCCTGTCTCCTTGGAACGCAGCAGGACCATTGACGAATAAACATTGTATCATAGAACGGACCTGATCAGCCAAAATGGCCACAGAAACCTTAGCAGTAATAAGGGGCTTACACGGTGTCCATGGGGCCCATGCAATGCCACGATATGTATACCTAAATCATTACTGAATCACCACCATGTTTCATTCTTTAGACGTAACCTCGGCCAAAAGTTTGAAATAGTGACAAAGAAGACTCATCCGATCAAATGACCTTTTCCCATTGCTCCATAGTCAATGATTTATGGCTTTAGCACCACGTTTCCCTGTTGCAGGTATTTGATTTACTGATGAGTGGGTGGTTTTGGAATACCAGCTTGCCTTCCAAACTTCCAGGTTACGGAGTTCGTTTTGTGTTATTTGATACTAATAGGGAATACGAGTGTGACACTCAGTTCTGTAGCGACTTTTGCAGCTGTCGTCCTCTTACTTTTGGTCACAGCCCTCTTCGATGATCATCTGTCGCCACCAGTCAACACACATTTTCGTCTGCACTGTGACTTAGCGGATGATGTTTTTTCCGCTTTCCCCATATGCAGTATAAATCTCAGGCGTGATGCCTCTTGAAACACGGCACTCTTCAGCCAGCTGGGTTACGAAAGCACCCGCCGTACAAGCAGCAAGAATTTTACCACATCCGCACTAAATTTTCTTCGATATGGTGTGGGCAAAACCATACACAACACCGTTCAGATCACGACAGACACTAGCAATGTACTGAGGGCGTTGCACAGGTGCTGTTCGTAGTCAGATACAACACGGTAAAGTGCCGAGTCGACAAGCATCTGCAACTACGAGGGCAGTTCAATAAGTAATGCAACACATTTTTTTTCTCGGCCAATTTTGGTTGAAAAAACCGGAAATATCTTGTGGAATATTTTCAAATATTCCCGCTTCGTCTCGTATAGTTTCATTGACTTCCGACAGGTGGCAGCGCTGTACGGAGCTGTTAAAATGGCGTCTGTAACGGATGTGCGTTGCAAACAACGGGCAGTGATCGAGTTTCTTTTGGTGGAAAACCAGGGCATCTCAGATATTCATAGGCGCTTGTACAATGTCTACGGTGATCTGGCAGTGGACAAAAGCACGGCGAGTCGTTGGGCAAAGCGTGTGTCGTCACCGCCGCAAGGTCAAGCAAGACTGTCTGATCTCCCGCGTGCGGGCCGGCCGTGCACAGCTGTGACTCCTGCAATGGCGGAGCGTGCGAACACACTCGTTCGAGATGATCGACGGATCACCATCAAACAACTCAGTGCTCAACTTGACATCTCTGTTGGTAGTGCTGTCACAATTGTTCACCAGTTGGGATATTCAAAGGTTTGTTCCCGCTGGGTCCCTCGTTGTCTAACCGAACACCATAAAGAGCAAAGGAGAACCATCTGTGCGGGATTGCTTGCTCGTCATGTGGCTGAGGGCGACAATTTCTTGTCAAAGATTGTTACAGGCGATGAAACATGGGTTCATCACTTCGAACCTGAAACAAAACGGCAACCAATGGAGTGGCGCCACACCCACTCCCCTACCAAGAAAAAGTTTAAAGCCATACCCTCAGCCGGTAAAGTCATGGTTACAGTCTTCTGGGACGCTGAAGGGGTTGTTCTGTTCGATGTCCTTCCCCATGGTCAAACGATCAACTCTGAAGTGTATTGTGCTACTCTTCAGAAGTTAAAGAATCGACTTCAGCGTGTTCGTAGGTTCGTAGGCACAAAAATCTGAACGAACTTCTCCTTCTTCATGACAACGCAAGACCCCACACAAGTCTTCGCACCCGAGAGGAGCTCACAAAACTTCAGTGGACTGTTCTTCCTCATGCACCCTACAGCCCCGATCTCGCACCGTCGGATTTCCATATGTTTGGCACAATGAAGGACGCAATCCGTGGGAGGCACTACGCAGATGATGAAGAAGTTATTGATGCAGTACGACGTTGGCTCCGACATCGACCAGTGGAATGGTACCGTGCAGGCATACAGGCCCTCATTTCAAGGTGGCGTAAGGCCGTAGCATTGAATGGAGATTACGTTGAAAAATAGTGTTGTGTAGCTGAAAGATTGGGGAATAACCTGGTGTATTTCAATGCTGAATAAAACAACCCCTGTTTCAGAAAAAAAATGTGTTGCATTACTTATTGAACTGCCCTCGTATGTTCTAGTCTGCGTTTCTCAAAGTGTTTCCTTATTTTTGTCGATTACCTGCGTACACTCGACACTGCAACCTATAATGACTGGCTCAGAAGACGTGTAAACTGCTGTAATGGTGATTCATATAATACGTGCACAGCTCTTCCTCTATAACCACTCATAATAGAAATGTACTTTCTCGATACACGTTTCAGTTCCGGCTATTGTCGGTGTGGTATCACATATCGATCCAAACGACGGGAGTCGCGAAGTTGCAAACAGAATAGCAAGTTTCGTTCATAAGCCGATAGCAGCAACGCAGTATCTGGGGGACCCAGTGGTGGGCACCCGCTGAGCCACGCCTCCAGCAGCTCTGGACTGCGAGGGCCCTCTGCAGCTGCAACATGGGATGGTCGGCGGCAATCGCTCACCCCACTCGTGCTTGGAGTCTCTTCACTAGACCATCGTTTGTGCTTACTACAGCGACTCTTCTTTGTTGACACTGCGATAACAGGACTCTTTCTTGCTGCAGTATCTGTTATGAGTCTCTGTAGGCTTGGACAAAATACAAGTTAAGTAAAACTTCTGTTCGTTGTGTTAACTTATTCGCTAATCATTTCTGCTCATGTCCAGCTTTCCTCGGATGACAGCTGCCACACCACTCTGCAGCCCACTTCTCCTTACCACTGTGTGTGGAGTCGGACACGGCGATTGGGAGCCCGCCCACTGCAAAGGTGACACATTGACAGCTACCTTTCAACAACACTAACAGCAGTGCAAGCGAAATGTGGGATCACTGGCACTGCATTTGCATCTCGATAATAAATAACTCCTTACACTCATGACCTATGTGAATAAGCATACAATTAATGGGATACTGTCTGACACATTCTCTTCGTAAACGCTGTCTTCTTGTTTTTATACACATTTAACTCATTCACACCCTCAAACTACAATTGTTTACATTAAATTTTCCTGTGCCTTAGTTGCAACAGACATATTTTTCCCAATGGAAACCTGAGGTTCACATTTATGAATGTTGAACGTCTTTGCTGCTACCGACTGTTGTTTAGTATGAAAGTATCGGTAAGTCAGTGTAGCAGTGCACAGCAACTCGTGACCACCAGTACACACGAATTACGTTGATTTCCTATATTTCACAGTGTATGAATCAATATTGTTACTGTCATTTCGCAATTATTGAATGACCATTTTACTTTTTATAACAATAGAGAATATATTGTAATTAGTCATTCTAGCCGATAAAATGAAGTCAGTTGTACGAAGTATGTTTTGAAACCGGGTACACTTTTTTGTATATGTGTTTAACCTACAATCATTAAAATATCATCTAAGACCATTACCACTTAAAGAAAAATTTTCCTTCCGAAGTATCTGCGCTAGCAAAGTAGAATTGCGGAAAACGCAAGTCCTAAAACAATTTTTTTTGATTTCGACAATAATCATCATCATCATCAGTTATCTGCTACATTAGCAGGTCCTTTGCCACTCCATTTTCTGCGATCCATTGCTTCCTTCTTAACGCTGCTGTATGTTGTACCGTCCATCATGTCATCCAGTATCTGGAATCTCTTCCTTCCTCGCTTCCTTTTCCCTTCTACATAACTTTCTAAAACTGCTTGTATCAGTCCGTCACTCATTCTTAATATATGCCCAATCCAATTTCTTTTTCTTCACTTTATTACATCTAGTAACTGTCTTTTCTCTCCCACTGTTCTCAGTACCTCTTCATTTTTTACTCTGTCCATCCAACTTATTCTTTCCATCTTCCGCCATGTCCAGATCTCAAAAGCCTCCAGCCTTTCTCTGTCTTTTTTCCTCATAGTCCATGTTTCAGCGCCATATAGAAGAACACTCCATACAAGACATTTTATGAGTCTCTTTCTGAGTTCTCTGTCCCGACCGCTGCAGAAGATTCTCCTTTTCTTACAAACGCCTCTTTTTCCATTGCTATCCTTGTTTTAATTTCTGTGGTGCACTTCCAGTCGGTGTCTATCCTGCTTCCAAGATACTTAAAATTTTGCACCTGTTCTAGTGTTTCTCCATTCAGCACAATTTTTATTTCCTTATTTCCTCCTATTGCCAATACTTTTGTTGTATTTGTGTTAATTTTCATTCCATATTTTTTTCCGTTAGTTACAATGGTGTCCACCAAATCCTGTAATTCAAACCCTGTGGCTAGAAGGACCATGTCATCAGCAAATCTCAATAATAACAGATCCAAAAGAACAACTGACTCGACACCAGCTGCGGATCGACACAAATACAAAATAATAATAATAATAACCCAAATCTTCATGGGCAGCGAACAACGTCAAGAGGTTCGTCGATACCAAAAGATCGGCCAGCTAGAATACGCGTCTGGCTGTGGCTGCCGGGGTGGCAGCTTTGTATCCTTCAAATTTTTTGTTCTTTATTCAATTTCGTCCCCTCCCCCCTCACCAGGGGGGCTCGGGCCGACAGCAGCTTAATACGCCGCTATACAGCGGATAGAAGAGGTAAAAAGAACATAATTGGAAGATAAGATAGTGAAGGTGATAAAACGGAAAAGTTGAGAAAGTTAAAATAGAATAAACACGGAATTAACGATGCTAACGAAGACATACAGCAAGTACACATGCACAATTTTAAAAAAACGCAACAACAGTATTGTTTCTGTTCGCAACACTGTAAGATGGGGCACACTACACTGAACACTCACACGCTGCACCAGAGATTAGAGACGAAAATAACGTACCACAGACTAAAGCAGATGGGGAGGGGGGCGGGGAGAACCAGGGAGAAAGGGAGGAAAAGGGTGGGGAAAACAAAAAGGTGGGGAGTCAAAGAAGGGAGAGGACACAGAAATAGTGGGGGCAGGGCAGACACGAGAAGGAGCGGGGAAGGCAGTGGAGAGGAAACCAAAAGGACTCAGGGGAAGAGAATGGAGTCAAGGAGAGGGTAGGCGGGGAAAAAAAACAGGGTGGAAGGAGTGGGAGAGGGAGCCCGGGAAAGGACAGAGGGAGGGAGGGGGAGGCGAGGATCAGAGTTGATAGGAGGGATAAATGGAGGGAGAGAGGGCATCATCTGGAAGGGGAGGTGATGGAAGCCACCTCAGCAAAGGAGACAAACGATGTAAAGGTGGAGGGTAGGGGACACACAACGGTGTAGGTGTGGCAGTGGGGTTGGAGAGAAGAGGAGCAACCACAGGATGAGGGGGATCAAGGTGGGGGGAGGTGTAGAGGACGTGGGTATGTTCTAGGAAAAGAAACAGATGTGGGAATGGAATCAAGTTGTAGATGATCCGCGAGGGGGTTGGGAAATGTATACAGAAGGTGAGGAGGAGTGCATGTTGCTCGACGGACTTATAGAATTTTGGGGGGGGGGGCGGTGGATATCCAGGCAGGACTGGCATAACATAGGATGGGACAGACTAAGGGCTTGTAGGTTTGGAGGATGGCAGAGAGGTTCAACCCCCATGTCTGGCCAGAGAGGAGTCTAAAGAGTTGAGGCAGTTGTGGACTTTGGATTGGATAGAGGTGAGGGATCCAGGTGAGGTAAAAGTCCATGGTGAGTCTAAGGCTGGTGAAGGTGGGGAACAGGTGGACAGGATTGGCGCAGATGCTAAGGGAAAAGTGAATGAGCCGGAAGGAGTGAGTGGTACAACCTGTGACGATTGCCTGGGTCTTGTAAAGATTGATTTTCAGGAACCACTGGTTACACCATGCGGCAAATAGTTCAAGGTGATTCTGTAGAAGGCGTTAGGACCGTTGAGGGGTAGGAGTGAAGGCAAGGAGGGCTGTGTAATCGGCATACTGCAGGAGGTGGACCAGAGGGGAGGGGAGGTTGGGGCATATCTGCTGAGTACAGGAGGTTGAGGAGAGGGGAGAGGACATAGCCTCGGGGCTCTGGGGCACACCTACAGAGGGGCAGAAGGTGTGAGAATTCGGGTTATGGATGGTAATGTAGGAGGGAGAGCAGGATCAGAAGGAGGCAAACAGATGGAGATCGTTGATAGGGAGGGCGTAGGTCTGGAGTTTAAACAATAGACCAGGATTCCATACATGGTCATAGGCTTATAGGCGGTAAGAAGAAGTATCAAATGGAGGCTTGTTGGGTTTGGAGAAAATCACGATATGTGAGGTTATCCACAAGTTGGTGTAGAAGCCAGTGGCAAGGGTTACGTTGTAGAGAGTGACAAGTACTGCAAGGAAGGAGGGAGGGCAGTGTTTGAGATGGCGGTATTTAACACAGTCATGACCAGGAGTGGTGTGTTTAGTGAGGAGTGTGAGACTGATGTCCCATGTAGTGATGGGAGTGTTAAGTTCACATTGGGAATGTGTGGTCAAAGTACTGGAAGCTAGGGCCAAGGGGTGGAGCAGAGGTATCCATACATTCGATGACGTCTGGGAAGAGGGAATAATCAAACTGGGGATCATCTGAAATGGGAAAGACATTGGATAGGTGGGAGGCAAAGTGGTTGGCCTTACTGAGGTTGCCAGGAAATGGATGGTCATCAAAGAGGAGAGGATACTGCAGGGTAGAGCAGTTCCCAGTAAGGTGGTGGAAAGCAAACCAATACTTGGAAGAGTTTATTGGGAGCATGGCATTTAGTTGAGTGCATATCTGTCGCCAGGCATGGAATTTCTTTGCAGTAAGCATGTTGCAGATGTGTCGTCATAGCCAGTGGTGGGTGAGTGTGTCCTGGTCATGAGTGCAGAGGAAAGATTGATGGAGGCAAAGGGATTCACTAAGTAGAAGGATGGCCTGTGGGGGCAAGGCTGGATGGTGAGGGTGGATGGCATTGGTTGGGATATGGTTGACTACGGCGTCAGACAAGGTCTGGTGGAGAAAGGCAGCAGTGCAGCAGATGTCATCAGAGATTGGAGGGTAAGGTCATAGTGTTCGACCTGGGTGTGTATGGAGTCCCAGCAGGTATACCAGTTGGCACGGGAGTAGTTGTGGGCAAGTTTAGGAGGAATGTCAGGGTGAGGAGCGAGGCAGGGATGGCAACCCTTAGACATAATGAGGAGGAGAGGAGCATGGTCACTGCCAGTAAGGACAAGGACATCTGCAGTGATGCACCCAAGGAGGGTGGGAGAGGCTAGGATCATGTCGGGATTGGTGTTGGATTCGGGTCGAATGTGTTGGGGGAGGGGAACCAAGTCTACATGGAGGGTGGTGATAAACCGATGCCACCACTGACGTTTGGTAGGAGCACAGCTGTGGATATTCAGGTCATTAGCAATCACGTAGGTGATTTTGGATGGGCGTACGAGGGTGGACATAAATGGTAGCAGATGTGACAGTAAGGGTGGGCAAGAGGCTGAGGCTGAGATGCTCGGCAGTATTGTTGAGGAGAGGTTGGGGCCAAACAGGTAGGTGCTTGAGGTGGCTGAGGGCAACCCTGCCACACGCCAGAGGGTAAAGGTTATCGGTGCAGTGAAGGGTGTAAGGAGCTGTGGAGATGGAGAAAAGGGGTTGCAGGCAAGTTTCACTTAGGATGAAGGCATCCATGCGGTGTCGATGGAGGGTGTGGAGCAAGAGGAGGTTGTGGGTGGGCAGGGAGTGGATATTATGACACAGAATACAACAATGTTGTCGAGCCATGGGAGGGGAGACTTGGAAGAGGGTGGTGATGGGGTGAAGGTGAAGTGGGCCTGGTTGTGGGAGTAAATGGCATAGGTGGTAAGATTTGAAGATGGAATTGTCAGTGAGGGGGATTTGGGAATGGGTGTGGAAGCACTGGAAGGGGTGGATGTTTTGGAGGACAATGGTGATGAAGCAGATGATGTCCTCTGCAGTAGGGGGATGGTGGAGTGAGTTGTTGGGGTGGATGGGGTCATCGACAGGGCAGACAAGGTCGGTGAGCTCAGGGGTGACAGGAGGTGGTTTTGCTTATTATTTCAAGGAGTAGGTAGGATGGGTTTCACTACAGGTATTACAGGAGGGGGAGAGGTAAGTTTGGAGCACTTCTTCAAGAAGTGGGAAGCCTTACAGTGGAGAGTAGGGGCTCTTGCAGGTGGCAGTGACATGGTCATTATACTTTTGGCAGCATTGACAGCGGTAGGATTGGACAGGGGAATGGGTGGGGTCCACTTTATGATGGCGATGTAGATGAGGGCTCCCTTGTGAGGAGGCAGCCGATGGAGGAGAAGGATTTGGTGAATATCCGCTTTAGGTAAGTCAGCCTGGTATCATTAAAGATGCAATTGGCTGAGCTGATTTCAATGTTGGGATGGGAATTTAGTTTCGCCAACACCTCAGCCTCTGTGACCACGGGGCTAAGCTTCATAATCATGGTGGAAATCCGTGCCAGCTGGGAGCCTATCGTAGGTGGTTCAGGGAGTTGTGGGAAGTCAGCAGATGGTGATGGGGCGACAGCTAAAGGTGAGGGAGGGTTGGGGGAAGTAACAGTAGAAAGCGGTGCAGAGTGGAGTGGACAGGGAGAGCAGGAAGTACGAGGATGGGGGCAGAGATGGGGGAGCATATGAGGAGGAGGTGAAAATAATGGAGCTGGTGGAGTGGGACATGGTGGTGGTGTGCAAGTGGGGGATGAAAATGGTGATGGTGTTGACAGCGACGGCGGCAGGAACGAGAAACGGCGGCAGTAGTGACGACTGTGGTGGCAGCAAAGGACAGCAGTGGCACAGGATGGCAGCAGTGAAGGACGGTGGTGGCGGCGAAGAGGCAGGCTGGTAGGCTGGCAGTCAGATGGACGGACGACTACAGCAGCAGGTGGTGGCGAGCACTGTGTGGCGGTTCTAGCAGACAGACAGATGGACGCACAGCAACAGATGCTTCGAAAATGTAGATTTCACCATGAATGTAACCTAGGCTCAGTAATCTGTCGTATTCGAAGGAGGGGATCCAACCCTCATGATGTATCCTTCCGATTTTTATATATATTTTTTTCCTTTATTGTATTTCAATGCCCATCTTGGGCAAGCTGGCAGCAGCATATGCGCTACTCTTCAGCCGAAAGACATTAATTATACAACAGAAGACATTTAAAATTACAAAGACAAAATATGGCGTGCATAAATATAAAAATGGAGAACATGATGAAAGAGAACAGAAAAAGAGTAGGCGATTGTAAAATTGAGGCAAACACCTTAAAAAAGTATTGCACATAAAAATCCTCACACTGGGACAGCAAGAAAACACAAGGCGAAGTAATGCTGGAGCATAAAAGTAGCGATGGATGGCGTAGCACATAACGATCACTGATGTAATAGTATGTACAAGTGTAGCACACAATCAAAATCGAGGCTCTCATTGCACAGGAGAACGGCACCAAACACAACACTGACGATGAGTCAACGCAGGATTTGCCAGCAGCATGGAGTCTAGGGAGAAGGGAAGAAGGGACTCCCTTCTTCCCTTCACCCTCATCTCCATGTCCTTGGCAGATCCTGTGTGGGGAGGGGGTAGACGGCCTGTGGAGGGAAGGATTTGGGAGGGACACAGTTAAGGTGGAGGTGCTGGGACTTGGGGGGGGGGGAGGAAGAAAATCCACTCTGGGAGAAGGAGGGGAGAGGAAAAGGATGGCCCTGGGAGGGGCAGGAACAAGGCCAAGTTACAGTTGGAAAGAAGGGTAGATGTCACAGCGAAGTTCAACATCCAGGAGGAGAAGGTACTTAAAATTGCCCTGATGAAGGAGATGGAGCATGTGGAGGTGGAGAGATGGAGGGATGCAGCGATAGAGGCATGGCAATGGGTAGGGGGTGGAGAGGAAGGAGGAAATCAGGGGGTGGGGTGTGGAGGTAGAAATCGTGGAGACAGAAGGTGGTGCAGAATATGATGATTTCCTGGGTTTTGGAGGGGTTGAGACAAATGAACCACCGGTTACACCAAGTGGTGAACTGGTTGAGATGGATTTGGAGGGTGCATTGGGACCGTTGAACGGTAGGATAGAGAGCCAGGAAGGTGGTGTCATCAACATATTGTTAAAGGAGAGGGTGGCTTGGGCATATCGGTAGGGTACAGGAGATTGAGGAGAGGTCAGAGGATGGAGCCCAGGGGGACACCAAGAGTGGGATAAAGGATACGAGAGTAGTGTTGTGGAGGGTGACATAGGAAGGACGCCATCAGAGGAAGGAAGTGCAGAGGATGGAGCCCAGGGGACACCAAGAGTGGGATAAAGGATACCAGAGTTGGTGTTGTGGAGGGTGACATAGGAAGGACGCCGTCAGAGGAAGGAAGTGACCAGACAGACAGAATTGATAGGCAGGGCGTAGGTTCGGAGTTTGAAGAGGAAACCAGAATGCCATATGTGGTCATAGGCATTTATGAGGTCGAGGTAAACAAAAATGGTGGAGCGATGGGAGTGAAGCTGGAGGGAGAGGAGGTGGACGAGGTTAAGGAGTTGGTCTTTGGCAGAGAAGGAGGGTCAGAAGCCACACTGGGTAAGGGGGAGAAGGTGGTGTTGAGTAAGGTGCTGATGGGTATGACGGGTTGGGATGGATTTGAAGACCTTACTGAAGATGGAGGTGAGGCAGAAGGGATGATAGGAAGAGGCGACGGAATGGGGTTTATTGGGTTTGAGGAATAAGAGGATGTGGGACATCTTCCACAGGTTGGGGTAGATCCTTGTAGAGAGGATGACGTTATATAGACTGGCAAGGACAGTCAGGGAAGAGAAGGGGCTTTCTCTAAGGTGGCAGCAGGTGGCACAGTCGTGACCAGGGGACATGCTGCATTTGGACCTGAGGATAAGTTTAATGTTGTGTGCTATGATTGGAGTGTTGATGTCAAAGGGGGAACTGCCCAAAGTACTGGAGACTAGGAGCAAGTGGAGCGACTGAGGTATCGCCATGTTCCATGACAGTGGGGAATAGAGAATAATCAAAGTGGGGATCATCAGGAACAGAGAAGACCTCAGAAAGGTGGGAAGTGATATGGTTGGCCTGACTGAGGTTGTCGGGAAGGGGGCAGTCATTATGGAGAAAGGGGTAATGTGGTGCAGACTGGGAACCAGTAAGACGGTGGAGGACAGACCAGTACTTGGATGAGTTGGTAGGGAGGGTGGTGTTGAGTCGTACAGATCTGGCGCCAGTCCCAGCGTTTCTTTTCTGTAATAAGGTTCCGTAACTATAATTGCCAGTGGTGTAGGAGTGTATCCCTTTCACGAGTGCACAGGATGGAGCAATGGAAGTGGCAGGATTCACGGAGGAGGAAGACAGCCTGCAGAGGGAGGGTGGGATGGTGGAGGTGGTTGGATTTAGTAGGAATATGAGCCTCCACAGCATCAGTAATTGACTTCTGAAGGAAAGATATGTGGATTATATCATCAGGAAAGTGATAGGTAAGAGGGTAGCTTTTGACCTAGGTGGCGATGGAGGTCCAGTAGGCATCCCAGGTTGGCATGACAGTAGTCATGGACGAACTTGGCAGGGGGTGCTGGGCTGGGATCTGGCAGAGGGAGGGAGGGGTTGGTTGAGCAGTCGTTATGGTGAGTAGGATGGGGCGGTGGTCGCTACCTGTTGGGTCAAGGATGTTGACTGTGATACACCGAAGGAGGTTGGTGGAGGCAGTGACAACGTGGGTGGTGGTGTCACATTCGGGATGGGTGTGCTGGGGAAGGGGAACAATGTCACCTTGGATAGTGGAGAGGAACTGATGCCAACACTCAAGGGCAGCTGGGGATCGACTATGGATGTTGATGTCAGTGGCAATCACATACGTGGACAAGGTGCAGTCAAAGTGGGAGATGAAGTCATAGGAAAGAGGAGCAGTGAAGTGGACGTAGATGGTGGCCCAGATAATAGTAAGGGAGGGGAAGAATATGCTGAGGATAAGGTGTTCGGTGGGGTCAATGAGGAGTGGTTCTGGCTGGGCAGGGATATGTGTAAGGTGGCCAATGATGGATCAACCCTGCACTCAAGGACCATGAGGGTCAATGCGGTGGATCATATAGGGAGAGGTGCAGAGAGTATGGTTGGACTGGAGAAAGGTTTCATTCAGAAGGTATCGACTCAGTGGTGGGAGAGGATGTTCATTAGTAGGTATTTGTTGGTGAGGAAGAAACGGATGTTCTGAAATAGGATGAGACACACTTGCCACGCCATGATGGGAAGAGAGGGGGGGGTTGAAGAGAGAGGAGGGAAGAGGCTTAAACTAGGGTGTCGAGGCAGGTGAAGATCAACGGGGCTTCGTTGTGGGAGTAAGTGGCGAAGGTAGTCAGGTGAAAGGCAGAGTGGGGGGAAAGAGAGGGTGTGGGGGCGCTAAAAAGGGTGAGAAACTGGATGATGTCTTCAGCCATGGGGGGGGGGGCATAGACAGAGGGAATTGTTGGGGTGGATAGGGGGATCAATGTGACAGACAGGGACAGTAAGCTCAAGGGTGCTAGGAGGGGTCTAGCTTTACACTTCTGGCAGTTGGTGGGATGGAGGCCATTGCAGGTGGTACAGGAATGTGGGGTATCGAGGTTGGAGCACTTTATAAGATAGTGGGAGGCCTTGCAGTGAGGGCCAGCGGGAGGATTTTTGCAGTTGGCGGTCAGGTGATCGTTGTACATGAGGCAGCAGTGGCAGTGGTAGGATTGAGAGCGTATTTGGAGGATTAAACCAGGTGGCGATGGTGAAAAATCATTGCATCCTGGGTGAGAAGGTAGTCAATAGAGGGGGTGGACTCTGAAAAGACCCGCACGAGATAGGTGGGATTGGAGGCATTGTGAATGCATTGGGCAGAGCAGATTTCAGAGTATGGGTGTGAGTTCACTTCCACCAGCACCTCATCCTCTGTGATCACTGTGATGATCTTGGTGATCATGGCCGTGTAAGTTGGGGGACGACGGGGAATCTGGGGCTGACAGGGAGAGGAAGAGGAAAGGAAGACTGTCAGGGATGCTTGGTGGCCAAACACAATGTGCGGGAGTTTACAGAGGAGGTCTGTGTGAAAGGAGGGAAAGGAAATTTGATGAGGACTGAGTTCCTGTGAGGAATCATCTGGGAAATGGGAGCACCAGGTAGATACTTTCGTATCTCCATGGTGAGAGTACGGGCATCAAGGAATTTAGGGTCCGGGTCAGACGAACTGACAGGCAGATGGAGATTTCACCCTGAGAGTACCCCAGGTTCTGCAGTCTGTCGTCTTCGAAGGAGGGGATCCAACACTCGTGATGTGTATCCTTCCGAGCGGTGCGCCGCCATATAAAGCCCGATTGCGTATGTATCTGCCAGAACTATTTGTAATCACGTGCCAGGCACAGCAAAATAGTTCCTAGGCTGGCTGTGACCTCAGGTGAAGCTGTTCTGCAGGCTCCGCGAACGGGTAACGGTGCCTGGCGGCCGTTGGTGGAGACCTGATGGTGTGTTGTGTTGGCAACACTGACAGCGTAGGCTTTCCTGGTGAATATACACCCTGTGATGCAGGCATCCCGTGATGGTTCGACGTAAAGTGGGATGCCGATGCAGTAGGCGGTACGATGTCCGAAGTCTGCTGCCACAGCACCTTCCTCCAGAATAAATTCAGTCCAGAGGTGCCGTAGGAACAGCAAGTGGAAGTACAGTTCTCACAGTGGCAGCGGTTACTTTATGTCAATAACGACGAAAATATGGACATGAGAAATATGACGACTTGATTTTCTCACGACGTGAATGGAGAACTGTGGTACCTATATGCAACTCCTGGTGTAATGAGATATGGCAAGTACTATATTTGTGAAATATTTGCAGCGAATGTCTTTAACTGATACCATTCCTTGTTTGCGTAAGTTCAGCACGTGGAAAACACACAACCTGTAAACCTGTCGCTATGGCACTATTAAGACAGTCCATAAATTCAAATATAAAGATCTTGAATAAATATTGTAACATGAAGAAAGCTTGATTTATAGTGATAACTTTATTTCTAAATTCTTGCAGTTCCAAATATTCTACGCGATAGTTCATTTGGTAGGAGCGATGCGTCTATGTTAATTTTGTTAATATAACTTAGCCGTGATACGTCCGACCGACTGGCAACGACCGCGCCGACATTCCAGTTCCGCAGCTGCGCAAATACGGGCTGCAATATTTGGCTTGCTCTTCGGCCTGCTCAACTTATTACGTTTCCAGGAGTCTCCGCCTGATAAACTCTGCTGGATGGCTCCCGGTGTTGGCACAGCCACGGCAGAGGTAGCGGCCCACAAAAAGGAGGACCCAGTGGCGCCCTCGTTGCTATGGCTCTTGCGGGCAGCGTGCCAGTTACGACGAACGTGGACGAGCAGTTTTGCTGCAGTGTGCCAGCGAGGAAACCTGCGCTATATTTCATGTTTCTGTCATGTCACATCCGTTGAAGATCAAACACGTCGTTCTTAGAGTAATACTTTTTAGTGTGTGAAGACATGCCCATATTTCAAAAGAAATTACTTTCAACAGACGGTTGAAACTACATCTCTCGTCCGACCACTCACAATTTATTTTATTTTCACTGCTCGTTTAGGTGAAATATGTACATTAATGAGACGTGTATGTCTTTTGAGTTCGGCTTTTAGATAACCTGCGGCATCGTGGAATAACACAAGTCCGAAAAAACACTATTTTATTGTACGTTTTTGTGGAAAAATGGACTTTAATATTGCTGTGAATATGTGTCACAGCCTCTTTTTTTCCTTTCACGCGTACATCGCATACACTTTGTAAACACTAACCAAAGGTCGTGTACTGGAAGCTAGTAAGTAAGTGCCAAAAACGCAGAAAATAGCAATATTGCCAGCAGTGAGAAACTTATATAACATTTTAATTGTTTTATTGAGTTAAAGGTGGGGGAGGGGGCGTGAGTCGGAAGGCCGAAAAACAGAGGGGAAAATAAAAGAGAGACGCACAGAGAGAGAGCGCTTCAGAGAGAGAAAATAAAGTGGTAGTCACACTATGAAAAATATACACTCCTGGAAATTGAAATACGAACACCGTGAATTCATTGTCCCAGGAAGGGGAAACTTTATTGACACATTCCTGGGGTCCGATACATCACATGATCACACTGACAGAACCACAGGCACATAGACACAGGCAACAGAGCATGCACAATGTCGGCACTAGTACAGTGTATATCCACCTTTCGCAGCAATGCAGGCTGCTATTCTCCCATGGAGACGATCGTAGAGATGCTGGATGTAGTCCTGTGGAACGGCTTGCCATGCCATTTCCACCTGGCGCCTCAGTTGGACCAGCGTTCGTGCTGGACGTGCAGACCGCGTGAGACGACGCTTCATCCAGTCCCAAACATGCTCAATGGGGGACAGATCCGGAGATCTTGCTGACCAGGGTAGGTGACTTACACCTTCTAGACCACGTTGGGTGGCACGGGATACATGCGGACGTGCATTGTCCTGTTGGAACAGCAAGTTCCCTTGCCGGTCTAGGAATGGTAGAACGATGAGTTCGATGACGGTTTGGATGTACCGTGCACTATTCAGTGTCCCCTCGACGATCACCAGTGGTGTACGCCCAGTGTAGGAGATCGCTCCCCACACCATGATGCCGGGTGTTGGCCCTGTGTGCCTCGGTCGTATGCAGTCCTGATTGTGGCGCTCACCTGCACGGCGCCAAACACGCATACGACCATCATTGGCACCAAGGCAGAAGCGACTCTCATCGCTGAAGACGACACGTCTCCATTCGTCCCTCCATTCACGCCTGTCGCGACACCACTGGAGGCGGGCTGCACGATGTTGGGGCGTGAGCGGAAGACGGCCTAACGGTGTGCGGGACCGTAGCCCAGCTTCATGGAGACGGTTGCGAATGGTCCTCGCCGATACCCCAGGAGCAACAGTGTCCCTAATTTGCTGGGAAGTGGCGGTGCGGTCCCTTACGGCACTGCGTAGGATCCTACGGTCTTGGCGTGCATCCGTGCGTCGCTGCGGTCCGGTCCCAGGTCGACGGGCACGTGCACCTTCCGCCGACCACTGGCGACAACATCGATGTACTGTGGAGACCTCACGCCCCACGTGTTGAGCAATTCGGCGGTACGTCCACCCGGCCTCCCGCATGCCCACTATACGCCCTCGCTCAAAGTCCGTCAACTGCACATACGGTTCACGTCCACGCTGTCGCGGCATGCTACCAGTGTTAAAGACTGCGATGGAGCTCCGTATGCCACGGCAAACTGGCTGACACTGACGGCGGCGGTGCACAAATGCTGCGCAGCTAGCGCCATTCGACGGCCAACACCGCGGTTCCTGGTGTGTCCGCTGTGCCGTGCGTGTGATCATTGCTTGTACAGCCCTCTCGCAGTGTCCGGAGCAAGTATGGTGGGTCTGACACACCGGTGTCAATGTGTTCTTTTTTCCATTTCCAGGAGTGTAGATACTAATGTCAATTGAAATTGTCATTATATCACTGCACATCGGGACGCACTGTTCCAGCACTATTGTAGTCAATCCGTGAAGTGGCTAGTGTGACAGGTGACCTGTCGTGTAAGGGCAGCTGGAGTACTGGCATGAAATACAATGTTGCAGAGAGTAGCATATTCATGGTATCCAGTGGACTATAGTCCAAGACGCATGCACTGACGTCATTTCTCTAGAATGAAATGAATGGGAATAGGGAGTGGAGTCAATGGACGTAAAAAGAAATAATACGGCACTGGATATGTCGGATTAGTGTAATGCCTCTGTCGTGACGGATGAGAATACGTGGCAGACCTTAACTGGAACCCACAACCGAGTGAGGTGATGAAGTAACTGGATGCTCTGCCAGAAACGCTAAACTTCGCGAATACAGAGCGAATGTTCGCCGAATGATGAATAGGCGTCGTGCTTCCCGACCTATGAGGAATGGCCAGCAACTTGAACCACGCACCGAATGCTCGCCGACTTGTAGCTGCTGTTGTACTGCTGCCTTTTAATATCTCATTAGTAAAGAATAAATGCAATTAACGATATACGAAACTGAAAATAGGATGATGCTCTCAAGCTATGCTTGCCATTAACAAGACCTTCTTCATTTACAGTTCGGTTACATTGCGTTCATAACTTATGTTAAGCTGTATCTTTTCCCAAGCATCAGAAATGGCATTGGTACATGGTAAGGTGTCGAAACTGAGTGGCTGGAGGAAGATACAAGACGACTTAGACAAAATTTATCAGTGGTGCGATGAATGGCAGCCAGCTCTAAATGTGGATAAATGTAAGTTAACGCAGATGAGTGTGAAGATCAGACCTGTAAAGTTCGGATAAAGTATTACTAGTGTCGTGTCTGCACGATCAAGTCGTTTGAACATCAGGGCGGAGCGTTGCAAGGCAATATGAGGTGGAACAAGCATGCGACAAATGTGGTAGGGAAGGCGAATAATCGACTTGGGTTTATTGGGAGAATTTTATTAAATAGTGGTTCACCGGTATTAGACACCGCCTATAGGACGCTGGTGTAACCTCTTCTTGAGTACTACTCGAGTATTTGGGATCCTTGTGGCCAGCTTCCTGCCGCTTACTCGTGATTTCAACATTCTTTAACCACATTCCAGAGATGGTCACGACAGCTTCACCGTTTTCGGCATGCTCGCTCCCAGGCACTGGGCCACAATAATCTAACTTTTGTCAAAGTCTCTTAAGTTGGCGGATTTCCCAATTTGCGCCACTTATCGTCGCTACAATTCCCCATTTGTCTCTTCTCCGCTCACATACTGCTATTATTGCATCATGTGCCCTCAGCATAAAACCTAGCGGTGGGGAGTGGTGATAATGTTCTGGCTCCTCAGTGTATTTACGCAGATTGAATCTTCTTCTACCCATGTTGCCTTTTTTCGAGTTCAAATCGTTTAGAATTGTTGAACGGGTGAAATGACGGAATGATGGAAGGTTGCCAGAGAAGAAAGAAAAATCATCCGAGTATGAATAACAGCAGTCAGCCTTGTAACTTAGGTAGAGACGTACACCGCAAGTCGGTTTCGTCACTCCTTTAATAGGTTGTTCACATTGAGAAACTTCTGATTTGACGCCCACTGATTGCAAATTGGAGCTAAAAAGCAACGCAGTTACGTATCATCAGTAAGCAAAGAGGCCCAATAGACGTCCTCGAACGTCAAGCAAGGCACAGTTCCAGACTGGGAAGGGCTGCAAACAGCAGGCTCAGGCGCTACAGTCTGTAACCGCATGACCGCTACGGTCGCAGGTTCGAATCCTGCCTAGGGCATGGGTGTGTGTGATGTCCTTAGGTTAGTTAGGTTTAAGTAGTTCTAAGTTCTAGTGCACTGATGACCTCAGAAGTTAAGTCCCATAGTGCTCAGGGCCATTTGAACCATTTGGGATCCGTACCAGGTCAGACTGAAGGAAGACATCAAAGCAATTCCGAGGCGGGCTGCTACATTTGTTACTGGTAGGTTCGAACAACACTCAAATGGGAATCCTTGGACGGAAGGTGACGTTCTTTTCGAGAAAAGCTGTTGAGAATATATAGCGAATGCCGAACGATTCTACTACCGGCTACATACATTGTTCGTAATTACCACGAAGTTAAGATACGAGAAATTAGGGCTCATACGGAGGCATGCTAACAGTCGTTTTTCCCTTGCTCTGTTAGCCAGTGGAGCAGGAAAAGATGTGACCAGAAGTGGTACAGGGTACCCTCCGCACCGTACAGTGGGTTCCGGAGTATCTGTGTAGATTGCTATGTTTATGATTGCAGCAGTATGAATTTCACATTAGCGGTTTATTTTGGAATAATTGCAAATGCTCTTTTGAAAACTGGAATCGGTGATTCATTTCCATCCAACGCTATGCTCCAAACAAACATTTCTTTCCCAACAAAATTAATAACAACTGTATCATATGGAGTAAACATTTAACCTTTGGGGATAGCCGAGAGCGACACAGCACCCACTTGCGTGGCAAGGGAGTGCGAGCAGCTGCTGCAAGATCTGATCCGTCCTCTCAAAGCAATGACGAGGGCTGGTAAGCTGACCAGCCTGTGTATGTGGTTACTGGGCGCTTTCCACGACTTACTAGAATGGCGCCCACACCCCACCGGAGATGCACCCAACGCAAAGAGTTAGAAAATAAATTACACTTGAACATCAGATCTACAGTGGACGCAGACAGAAGGAGTACGCAGATTTTTGCCTGGTCGACGTCAGAAAGGGCATGGGGCTACCAACTGTCACCAAAAGTGCCAAATTCTACACTCCTGGAAATGGAAAAAAGAACACACTGACACCGGTGTGTCAGACCCACCATACTTGCTCCGGACACTGCGAGAGGGCTGTACAAGCAATGATCACACGCACGGCACAGCGGACACACCAGGAACCGCGGTGTTGGCCGTCGAATGGCGCTAGCTGCGCAGCATTTGTGCACCGCCGCCGTCAGTGTCAGCCAGTTTGCCGTGGCATACGGAGCTCCATCGCAGTCTTTAACACTGGTAGCATGCCGCGACAGCGTGGACGTGAACCGTATGTACACATACTACCCCTTAGCACATACTACCCCTTAGCACGATGAATCCACGAATGCCTCCACTCGTCCGCTTATGATGGAGCCAACGTGATGTTCATGTGGGTTCCCTGGTCACGTCAGAGTGACGGAGAATGAAGCAGCCGATGCTGCTTCCAAGGCTGCAGTCCGACCTCCTACACCTTTTAGCTATTCTGTCCCTTCAGATGATCTGTGTGTTGCCCTACGTAGGAACATTGTGCAACTCTAGCATGAAAACTGGTCTTCTCTATATCGAGACAAATTACGTGACATTAACTACCTCCCAATAGTTTGGACAACTTCCTGTCACCTGTGTCGTCGCGAGGAGATACTATTGTTAGGCTGCGTATTGGGCACTCTCGTTTCGGTCACCGTCATTTGTTAAGTACTTTCTGGAACGTTTTCTGAGGCAATGCCGATTTTATAACCGTTAACGTTTTAACCTATGTTTTCCATCTAAATTAGCAGGTATTTTAGCGGATACAGCACGATCTGTAGATAGTTTTTTATTTTTATTCACAGTAGTTACATGACGAAGGAAATTAAATTTTCAACCGTGTGAGCTACCTCCTCAAAGGGGAACTGATCGTTTGTAGCTATCCGTGTACTCTATTCGATTAGGCTCTGAAAATTATCGACTTCAAATTCGTTTATTAATTGATCATTTTAATTTCTGACACGGCCACTTACGACTTCAGCTGTCTTCCGCCATAAAGCAACAATAACAACAAAAACAAAAACAGCAACATGAGCCTGCTGTGCCGGCCGCGGTGGTCTAGCGGTTCTGGCGCTGCAGTCCGGAACCGCGGGACTGCTACGGTCGCAGGTTCGAATCCTGCCTCGGGCATGGGTGTCTGTGATGTCCTTAGGTTAGTTAGGTTTAAGTAGTTTTAAGTTCTAGGGGACTTATGACCTAAGATGTTGAGTCCCATAGTGCTCAGAGCCATTTTCAAGCCTGCTGTCTGCAGCCCTTCTCAATCTGGAACTGTGCCTTGCTTGACGTTCGAGGACGTTTATTGGGCCTCTTTGCTTACTGACGACACGTAACTGCGTTGCTTTTTAGCTCCAATTTGCAATCAGTGGGCGTGAAAAAAGAAGTTTCTCAATGTGAACAACCTATTAAAGGAGTGACGAAACCGACTTGCGGTGTACGTCTCTACCTAAGTTACAAGGCTGACTGCTGTTATTCATACTCAGATGATTTTTCTTTCTTCTCTGGCAACCTTCCATCATTCCGTCATTTCACCCGTTCAACAATTCTAAACGATTTGAACTCGAAAAAAGGCAACATGAGTAGAAGGAGATTCAAGCTGCGTAAATACACTGATGAGCCATAACAGTATCACCACTCCCCACCGCGAGGTTTTATGCTGAGGGCACATGATGCAATAATAGCAGTATGTGAGCGGAGAAGAGACGAATGGGGAATTGTAGCGACGATAAGTGGCGCAAATTGGGAAATCCGCTAACTTAAGTGACTTGGACAAAAGTTAGATTATTGTGGCCCAGTGCCTGGGAGCGAGCATGCCGAAAACGGTGAAGCTGTCGTGACCATCTCTGGAATGTGGTTAAGGAATGTTGAAATCACGAGTAAGCGGCAGGAAGCTGGACGTCGATATCTCACCAGAGAACGTAGGGATCGGAGGCTTGCCCGCTCTCTAAAGCAGGATAGGCGGCGCTCTCTGGCAGATCTGAGTACAGTGCTAGCGAAGGCACGAGTGTTCTGGAGCACACAGTTCAGCGCAGTGTTTTACATGGTGTTTCGCAGCAGAGGAGCCCGACGTGTTTCCGTGTTGACCCAATTACATCGTCAATTACGATTACAGTGGGCATGGGATCATCGAAGTTGGACAGCAGAACAATGGAATCGTGTCGCCTGGTCTGATGAATCCCCTTTATTTTAAACCGGGTCGACGGTCGTGGGCAGATAAGCTGTCATCCAAGCGAACAGCTTTTCGAAACATGCGGCGCGCCACAGACGCAGGCCGATGGGAACAGTGTTATGTTATGCGGGACATTCACGTGCGCTTCCAGGGGACCTGTCGTACTAACCGAAGGCTAGTGACAGGTGTGCGCTACGTGAACCTTATTAGGGACCACTTGTAACCCCCATATGCCTGATGTGTTCAGTGACAGTGATGGCATTTTCCAGCAGGATAACTGTCTCTGTTACAAGGCCAGAATCGTGCTGCAGTGGTTTGAGGTGCATCAAATTCGGCCTTTCTGAACCCGATGAAACACAGTCGGGACGCCTTTCTGAACCCGATGAAACACAGTCGGGACGCTACTGGGCGCCAGATCCGCGCCCATAAACCAACCACCTGTAAATTACTCGCCCCCCCCCCCCACCCCTCCCCACGGGCTCAGGTCTCGTTTGTTTGGTAGGAGCTTGGAGATCCCAGGTTCCTGAACTGGGGAATGGTAAGCGCCGCCAGTCCTCTTTTATCATAAGCTGCGAGCATGCTTCAGCGATCACAGTGCGGCGTGACCGTGGAATGTTGTGTACTTTGCAGAACGGGGACCTTGGCTTCACCATCTGGACCACAAGAAAGCTACAAACCTCTATAAAAAAAAGAGAATCTCATCCTCAAAGTGTGCTGTGTGCTCAGCAGGTGAATAAATGTTGAGTTTAAGTAGTCTCTATTGGGCAACCTCTGAGGCTCCTGCCACCCTCGCCGGCCGCTGTGGCCGAGAGGTTCTAGGCGCTTCAGTCCGGAACCGCGAGCCTGCTACGGTCGCAGGTTCGAATCCTGCCTCAGGCATGGATGTGTGTCATGTGCTTCGGTTGCTTAGGTTTAATTAGTTCTAAGTCTAGGGGACTGATGACCGCGGATGTTAAGTCCCATAGTGCTTACAGCCATTCCTGCCACCATAAAATTGTATAAGGCTTGCTCAGGCATGCTCTGCCTAGCGTCTCCTGGGATCCTCATGGAACGATTTCGTCAAACTACTACTCCTGATGGGACGGGCGTATGGTCAGGTAGTACCGACAACCACACATCAAAGATAGCTCGGTTGGTCAGATCTCCCAAAACGAAGTCTCGGACTCATAGTACAAGTAACAGAGCATGTGTGCCATAACACCTTCATTGTAATAAAGAGAACATTGCAACCTTTGTGAAGGTGTCCCCTTCTATATTAACAAGAAATTGGAGGATATTACTGGCTCCCTAAAATGTTTCAAATGACTTCGTAATGGAACACTTGTAACTGAAACTGCTAATTACCTAAGCTTCTTGGATGTAAAGTCTTAGGCGAAAACCCAGTCGAGGCTGAGTTGCGTAACACCCTTAACTTTTTTAAAGGCATTGTTACCTCCTCTGATATAATGGAGAGCGACCCTGCAGAGTTATGTGACGAGTAGAAGGATATCGGCGTAAGGGAAATGCAGAACTATATGAGCAGATTCAATAGCACATTGGAAAAATCTGCTACATTTATTCCAACGTATAGCGCTCCAGAATTACCTGAACACGTTCTTGCAAGCTATATCCGTCTTACAGATCGTCCATTGGTTCCTAACGCAATGCGATGCTTCAGATGTCAAAGATCTGGCCATACCAATATGTCATGTAATGGGAGGGCTACGAATAGAAATTGTGAAGGCTCAGTTCACGAATCAGGCAATTCTTGCACACTTCCTCCGAAATATACACACATAAAAAAATACTTTGAATCACCTCGGTTCCGAGAGATCCGAAGCCTGTACAGAAAATTGGAATAGAGATCAACATAAACTTCGTTTCCGCCCTTTTTATTGCTCATGAAAGCCACACACAGAGCGAGACCTACAGAGGTAGTGGTCCAGATTGCTGTATACACCAGTACTTCTAATACCCAGTAGCACGTCCTCCTGCATTGATGCATGCCTATATTCATCGTGGCATACTATCCACAAGTTCATGAAGGCAGTGATGGTCCAGATTGTCCCACTCATCAACGGCGATTCGCCGTAGATGCCTCAGAGTGTTTGGTGGGTCACGTTGTCAATAAACAGCCTCTTTCAATCTATGCCAGACAAAAATGGTTCAAATGGCTCTGAGCACTATGGGACTCAACTGCTGTGGTCATAAGTCCCCTAGAACTTAGAACTACTTAAACCTAACTAACCTAAGGACAGCACACAACACCCAGCCATCACGAGGCAGAGAAAATCCCTGACCCCGCCGGGAATCGAACCCGGGAACCCGGGCGTGGGAAGCGAGAACACTACCGCACCTATGCCAGACATGTTCGTTAGAGTTCGTGTCTGGACAATATGCTGGCCACTCAAGTCGAGCGATGTCGTTATCGCCGGCCGGTGTCGCCGTGCGGTTCTAGGCTCTTCAATCTGGAACCACGTGACCGCTACGGTCGCAGGTTCGAATCCTGCATGGGGCATGGATGTGTATGATGTCCTTAGGTTAGTTAGGTTTAAGTAGTTCTAATTTCTAGGGGACTGATGACCACAGATGTTAAGTCTGATAGTGCTCAGAGCTATTTGAACCATTTTTTTAATGTCGTTATCCAAAAGGAAGTAATTCACAAGATGTGCTCGATGGGAGCGCGAATTGCTGTTCATGAATTCTAATGCCTCGCGACTATGCTGCCGATACGGTTGCACTATTGGTCGGAGGATGGCATTCACGTATCTTACAGCTGTAACGGAGCCTTCCATGATCACCAGCGGCGTACGTCGGACCCACATAATGCTACCCCAAAACAGCATGGAATCTCCACCTTGATGCACTTGCTGGTCATTGTGTCTAAGGTGTTCAGCTTGACCGGGTTGCCTGCAAACATGTCTCGTTGAAGGGATATGCGACAGTCATCGGTAAAGAGAACGTGATGCCAATCCTGAGCGGTCCATTTGGCATGTTTATGGGCCCTTCTGTACCGCGCTGCATGGTGGCTGCACGAAAAGCATTATTCAACATGGTGGCGTTGCTGGCAGGGTTCCTCCGAGCCATAATCCGTAGGTAGCTGTCATCCACTGCAGTAGTAGCCCTTGGGCGGCCTGAACGAGGTGGTTCAAAAATGGTTCAAATGGCTCTGAGCACTATGGGACTTAAGATATGTGGTCATCAGTCCCCTAGAACTTAGAACTACTTAAACCTAACTAACCTAAGGACATCACACACATCCATGCACGAGGTAGGATTAGAACCTGCGACCGTAGCGGTCACGCGGTTCCAGACTGTAGTGCCTATAACCGCATGGCCACACCGGCCGGCCCTGTGCGAGGCGTGTCATCGACAGTTCCTGTTTCTCTGTATCTCCTCCGTGTTTGAACAGCATCGCTTGGTTCACTCTTAAACGCCTGAACACTTCCTCGTTGAGAACCCTTCCTGGCACAAAGTGACAATGTGGACGCGATCGAAACGCGATATTGCTTTCTAGGCATGGTTGAACTACAGACAACACGAGCCGTGTACTTCCTTCCTGATGGAACTACGGGAACTGATCGGTTGTCGGACCCCTCCATCTCACAGGCGCTTGTCATGCATGGTTGTTTACATCTTTGGGCGGGTTTAGTGACATGTCTGAACAGTCAAAGTGGCTGTGTCTGTGATACAATATCCACACTCAGTGTCTACCTTCAGGAGTTCTGGAAACTGGGTTGATGCAAAACTTTTTTTTATGTGTGTATAAACTGTTCTGAGGATCACCCAATATGGAGCAGACAGTGTGAGAGTCACATAACCTATGGTGAACCTAAAAATAGCTTTCAAAGCTATGCAACGTCCAGTTTTTGCTACTTGTTTTGCATCGGCCCTCAAGAAGCCACTCACCAAGTGTGATGCCTGCACACGAACTAAAATCACTGATTCAAATACGACCACATGCACTTATTGGTGTACCTCTGGAGAAAACTACACTCGATCCAGATATCATTCAGAAGCTGTCGGCGATGGGCTTACATCATAAGCCACATACCGTTGCACGCTGTCAGAAGCAAATCAAGGGGCCCCCTCAACCCAAGCAAGCAACTCCTCAGATAAGTAAGGGAAAACGTCCTTCAAAAAGTAGCTCAAAGAAGTAAGTGGTAGTTAAACCTTCGAATCGGCGACCTCTCTCCCTCTCAGGTGGGAGATTATCCATCGCTAATCAGTGGCCCCCTGGGTTGCATTACAATTTAAATGGATACCGATCACATTTGACAGAATTACACCTCACGGTGCAGGAGAAACCATTCTGCATCTCCTTGCAAGAAACTCATTTTAAAGTCACCGTCACACCTGCATTAAGTTGTTACCACCACTACAGCAAGGAGGATATCCCGGCGACAGGGCTGAAGGTGGAGTGGCTGTTTTCATTGATGACAGATGTCACTCCTCTCATGTCCCTCTTAAAATTGCCTTACAAGTAGTTGCCGTGAAAGTACTAGCACCATTTAAGGTTTCAGTGAGTTCTTTATATCTTCCACCTCATGATCCTTTGGATGCAGACTAACTAATAGAACTCCTGCAGACACTTCCTCACCCAATCCTCCAAGTGAGGGACTTCAGTGCACACGGTGTTCTGTGAGGCTGTGCTATCACTTGCTCCAGGAGTTGAATTACCGAGCGGTTCGTCCCTTGTGAGAATATCAGCCTTTTGAACTCGAGTCATATGACACACTTTTTCACAGCTCCAGGATCTTTTCCAGCCATTAACCTTTGTTTTTGTATCCCAGTAATAACAGATTCGGTTCGGTGGGCGGTGGCTATAGATTCAGATTCTAATGACCACATCCCAGTGTGAATCCGTCTGCCGAGTCGGACGATGACCGACAGGACACCACGAAGATGGAAAATTCAAAGGCAAATTGGTTGCTGTACAGTCATCAGGCTACTTTTAAAAAAATCGGATTGTGCACAGGAGACGGTGGCCCATATCATTTAGAGATCCAGTGGGCTGCGAGTCCATCCCCCTGCCCAGCAACCACCTCAGACGACGACCTGTACCTTGGTGGAATGACGACTGTCGATTGTCAATTAGCGCCAGACGAACAGCTCTATGGAACTTCAAACACCGTCCAACTACCGAAAACCTTCCTGCCTTCAGATCTGCGAGAGCACATGCGACATGAGTGTTAAAAGAACGGTAGAGGGCTCCCTGTAAGGAATTCATAAGTTCCATTAACCTATCCACTTCCACTGTACATGTTTGGAAATCAATAAGGCGGATTTCAGGCAAGGGCGGTACACATCCCTTTACATACTTGTCGAGAGATGGGGTCTTCGTGGACATGCCTAAAGACATGGCTCAGGTTTTAGCTGAATACTTTTTTACGGTCAATGCGTCATCCAGACGAGCTCCTGTATTTCAGGTGTCCCTTAGGACTGCAGAAATAGGGAAGCTCCATTTCTTCTCGCATAATGAATGAGTCTACAACCTTCCACTCTCCACATGGGAACTGGAATCAGTTCTGTCCACAGCCAGACACACTGTTCCAGGACCTGATGAGGTTCATTATACTTTGCTCCGTCATCTGCACCGTAAAGCGAAAGGACAGCTCCTCTCTTGTTTCAGTCAGATCTGGTTTGATGGACAGTACCCCATGATTTGGGAGGAAGTAGTATTAATTCCATTCTGGAAACCAGGCATGGACCACAGCACCCCAAACAGCTACCGGAGTGTAGCCTTCACCAGTAGTAGGGGTAAGACTCTTGAACGTTTGGTCAACTGCCACCTGATCTGGCTGCTCGAATCCCGAGGTCACCTGAGCTGCTTCCAGCGCGGTTTCAGTCGCTTCAGTTCCAACCTTGACAACATAATTGTACTGGAGACAGCGATACAGGAGTCTTTACGCAGAGACCATATTGGTTTTTATGTTTTTCGACTTCAAAAAAGCATATCACACTACTTGGAGGTACAAAATCCTCCATCAACTTCATGAATGGGGACTATGTGGACGTCAGCCGTTTCTCATAGCATCCGTCCGCGAGGACCGGTGCTTTTGATGTCGCATGGTGAAGCCTTGTCTATGTTCAAGAGAATGGGGTCCCACAAGGCAGTGTACTCAGCACCACATTGTTTGCGGCTATTATCAATAGAATTTCCACTGCAGACAGTTGCCCTGTCAAATGCTCTTTGTGGATAACTTTGCAGTCTTGTACTCTTCCTCCAATCTTACAAAGGTGACAAGGCAATTACAGATGATCATCAAGAGACTGGAACCCTGGGCCAAGACAACTGATTTTCAGTTCCTACCAGAGAAGACTACATGTGTCAATTTTAACTGTCCTCATCAAAGTTTCAACCAACAAGATTTTATGTACAGAAAAATGTGCGCTTTTGGGTTTATTATTTGAGCCTAAATTAACTTGCCTCCCACGTTTGGAAGACCTAAAAAGAAAGGGCTTCCAGTCATTGAATATTTTGCTTTTTCTTGGCGGAAAATCGTGGGGAGCTGACAGTTCCATCTCCTGCAGTGCTATAGGACATTTGTTCGATCTCGTTTATACTGTGGCAGTGTGGTCTGTGGTTCGGCCCATTTTTCCTACCTCAAGATGTTAACGCTGTCCACCATGAGGGCATTCAGATATTGAGTGAAGACTTTCGGGTGAGGCCAGTTCACAGTCTGTGTGCAGAGGCTGGTGAACCACCGCTCTGGATTCGACGACATATCCTTTTGGCTTGACAGTCATTTAGAACCTCAGCATCACTTCACTCACTGGCATTTAATGCAGTGGTCCAACCAAACACTGAACGGCTGTTCAGGAATCAGCCATTCGGGATACATGCTGCTGACTGACTCAAAGACTTGGATCTACCAGACCAGCGAATACACAGCCAGGTATGGAATGCGTTGCCGCCTTGGCGTCTTCAGATGGGAAACCCATCAACTACACGTCGAAACCGTGGCTCATACCGGGTGATGAAAAAATCAATATAAATTTGAAAACTTAATAAAACCACGGAATAATGTAGATGGAGAGGTAAAAATTGACACGGATGGTTGGAATGACATGGGGTTTTATTGTAACAAAAAAACGTATTGCTAGACGCTTGAAAGATCTCTTGCGCGTCGTTTGGTGATGATCGTGTGCTCAGCCGCCACTTTCGTCATGATTGGCCTCCCAGGTCCCCACACCGCAATCCGTGCGATTATTGGCTTTGGCGTTACCTGAATTCGCAAGTGTATCGTGATCGACCGACATTTCTAGGGATGTTGAAAGACAACATCCGACGCCAATGCCTCACCATAACTCCGGACATGCTTTACAGTGCTGTTCACAACATTATTCCTCGACTACAGCTATTGTTGAGGAATGATGGTGGACATATTGAGCATTTCTGTAAAGAACATCATCTTTGCTTTGTCTTACTTTGTTGTGCTAATTATTGCTATTCTGATTAGATGAAGCGCCATCTGTCGGACATTTTGTAATTTTTTTTTAATTTTTTCGGTTCTAATAAAGCCCCATGTCATTCCAAGCATGTGTGTCAATTTGTACCTCTCTGCCTACATTATTCCGTGATTTATTCAGTTTTCAAATTTATACTGACTTTTTCATCACCCGGTATGAGCCACGGTTTCGACGTGTAGTTGATGGGTTTCCCATCTGAAGGCAAGGAAAGCGTTTCTGAAGAAGAGAAATTTGTTAACATCGAGTATAGATTTAAATGTCAGGAAGTCATTTCTGAAAGTATTTGTATGGAGTGTAGCCACGTATGGAAGTGAAACATGGACGGTAAATAGTTTGGACAAGAAGAGAATAGAAGCTTTCGAAATGTGGTGCTACAGAAGAATGCTGAAGATTAGATGGGTAGATCACATAACTAATGAGGAAGTACTGAATAGGATTGGGGAGAAGAGAAGTTTGTGGCACAACTTGACCAGAAGAAGGGATCGGTTGGTAGGACATGTTCTGAGGCATCAAGGGATCACCAATTTAGTATTGGAGGGCAGAGTGGAGGGTAAAAATCGTAGGGGGAGACCAAGAGATGAATACAGTAAGCAGATTCAGAAGGATGTAGGTTGCAGTAGGTACTGGGAGATGAAGAAGCTTGCACAGGATAGAGTAGCATGGAGAGCTGCATCAAACCAGTCTCAGGACTGAAGACCACAACAACAACAACAACCGACTTTTTGATCACCCTGTAGAATCAGTGCGGAATTGCGTTCCAGAAGTAGACCAACACGATTTGAAGTAAGTGGTCTTAGCGTTTTGCTCATCGGCATTACTGCCTGTTGTAAATCGTAGAAGGTGAGTCAGTATCTTACATATATGTTAATTTTGTGTCTCACTGTAGTAAAAGTGGAAAGCTGCAGTTGTGAAACGTTATATACTCATGTTTGCTAAGTGTTTGTCTCTCTTGTGTATTAGAAGTGCATATTAATAGTATAAAAGGATCCACAGTTTGTCTATTGCTCGGTAACAAGTAACGGAAAGACCACTAATTATAAAAACCATAATTTCTTTAAAGCCTGAAAGTAATAGTGTGTTTCGGTGTCTCTTATAAATTTGCAAATAGTTTCTGCTGCTCTAACTGTTAGTGTCAATCTTATCGTAAACATATGTATGTGTCAGAGTTCATTGCACTCGCGTGTGGCCATGTCTAGGTTGTGTTTGTCCTTTTTAGTTACTTATACCTACTTCCTTAAACGAGAACGTTAATCTTCCTCTTGCCTAATTAGGCTGGCGACCATTTTCCTTATTCTTTAAACAGTATAGCTAGGCAAAAATATTGTTTGTTACTGTTCAAATATTTACGTAATTCTGACTTTCATTTCCGATAAGCTATTCCCGTTAGGTACAACACGGTCAACCTAGCAAAATTCCTCTCAGAGGGTAACACTGTTCTGTTGCTTTATACCATTACTACTCTAACATAATAATTCTGTTTGCAAAGTGCCTCCAGTTTCGAGGTTATGGTATAGCAGTAGCAGACAGGAGTGTTATAAGCCTACATTTGTGGACGTTGTTCTGACTGTGACTCGCGCCTGTCGGCAGGTGGAGCTGGTGGACATGCACTACGGCACGGCCAGCGACCCCGCGCTGGACGCGCCGCTGTTCGAGGACCACCTGCACGAGATCCGCCACTGCCACGCCGTCTCGCGCGGCTGCTTCTTCCTGGTGAGTGCCGCACACGCAGCTGGCTGGCTGTCCGTCCCATGGAGGTAAGAATAAGGGGAGATGGCGCTACGTATCCCAGCCGTACTACGTTTTGAAGCCACGGGGGCGTGGCTCGGTGCCATGACAGTCAGACCAAAACATTGCCAGTGTGCTATAGCGCTGCGTGTATTACAGTCGCTAATTGCACCATATACGTATGTAACGTCATCAGATTGGTTGTTTCAAAGTTTTTGTTTACAATAAAATCTCGTAAAGGCGAAATTCCGCATTTCTTCTGATTAAAAATAGTTTTTAATGTAATATTACGAAGAGCTAGCCTACAATGTAAACGATACAATTTTGTTAATTCAGTAATAAACGTGTATCACAAACTAAATAATAGAAACTGAAAACTAAGTTAGCTATACCCTCCCTCCAAAGCCCCATAAATACATCTTGTTTGTAATACGTACTGGGACATTTCAGTTACGTTACACTACTGGGAAACACTGTTCATTACCACCAATATTTACTGAAATACGGTACATAGAATGGCAAATCTACACAGTGTCCTGTTTAGGCCTATACTTTACGCCAGTTAATGTAATATTAGGTTTTAATTTGGTACATGATGAAGACAAAGTGAGTTACTCAACACTTCGATTATCGACGATACGTACGTATTATACTGATACGTGAACTTGAAAACTAAGAATTTAATTCTTTGAATTAACACACCTTTTGCGAATGTTTTGGGTGTGTAGGGAAAACTGATGGTACAGCATTTTCTCGGAACCTTACTGTTGAAAGGGAGGTTCGGTCTATGTCCTCTTCTCGGAAATGCTGAGAACATATAGTGCTCCATTTAGACGCACGCCAATTCTTCCTCCTCACGGCATTCTCCCACAGAGCTTTCCGACTTTCATTTTTAGGAAATCTAAAATCATACAGGAGAAAAACACGCTATAGTACAAGTACCGATGTAGCACACGTTCATTCACAATGAAGTTGTAAAATCACACTTAACGAGACAACTTACATATGAAATGTTATTCCCTTCGATTTCGCATCACAATCAGAACGATTCGTACATCCGAACACCACACATGTCACCATAATAGCGCAAAATCCTTCCAAAAGCGAGCGACAAGCCTATGCACACAAGCTTACAGCAGCAATGTTTTGGTCGGATTGAGATGGCTACCCTCGGCTTCACATAGCTTCACAGCTGTGACGTCACGGCGTCTCCCTCTATTCTTACTTCCATGGTCCGCCCCGCCACAGCTGCCAGCCGCGGCGCATCTCGAAGCGAGCCGACACCGCGCAAAACGGCCTCGCGCAGCAGCTGCGCAGTGCCAGTCTCGCTCATCGTTGTCGCTGTCTACACCGCGACACGTCTTGTGCGAGGCTGTTTAGCTGCGATGCAGACGCCAGTGGGTTTATGTCCACGCATCAGAGACGCTCGCCTTTCTCGTTTTGCGCAGCGTAAATGACATTTCGGGAGATGCCTGAAAGGAAATGACGTGATCTTCCTGCAGCTAGTTATAACTTTGAAGTCAAAAATGAAAACTCATATTGTGCTCTTCGACATCTTAAACTGTTTGTGACATGACGGTACTGTGCCTCGCATTGTTTCACATAACAGGGAGGTTCCCGGACTGCTAGGTACTGCTGTAGCATTACATCAGAAAGTTCGTCCTATGAGGGAATTTACGCATGTGAACGTGTTTGTCTCTGAGCGTTTGTGAAATTCCAGCAAGGCAAATATGTCACTTAGCTGTGAGCTTTCATTCCAACTACAAAGAGCATTGTCTCCAAATTTTTTTATGTGAAAACTCTTAAAAATTTAAATTAAATAAAATTTTAAAAAAATATTAGAAAGTTTAATGAAGTGGAAGGCAGTACGAAACATTAGTCTCCCTACAAAGTTGTTACGTGTCAAGGAAAGTTCCTGTCATAATAAGAACAGACAAAAATAGAAATATATTCTTCTCATGCATGAAAGGTGTGTTTATATTCTCTCACTTTCAGAGTAGTAAGCTGCAGTCATACTTATATTCGAAAGTATTTCTTCATCATTAAGTTGCTGCTTATGTCACTGAATTAGTGAGATTCGGCTGCTTTTACACGTATTTCATGATCATTCATGTGTATATATTATACACCATCATTCTTCCTTTTTCAGCCTTCTGCTACTAGTGGGCAGCAAATTATAACACGTAATATGGATGTGTGTAAAGTAACTATGACGGTGAGCGAGAAACAGTTTCGAAATCGAAGAATACGTCCACACATGGAGCGTCGTCTCCTTCAACAAAACAACAGTCTCTCTGGTATAATAGGTCACTTAACATTTCTTTTTCTTCAGGATATTTCCTGTTTTGGTTAGGCAATCTAGCAACAAATCTGCTTTTGGCAATCGTTTCACGCCCTATAGGTGCTAATACCAGTCAATTAACTTGAACTTTTTATTTCTTTCAGCTACACTGTCAATAAGAGTCGGCTAGTAATCACTAAAATGGTTCAAATGGCTCTGAGAACTATAGGACTTAACCTCTGAGGTCATCAGTCCCCTAGAACTTAGAACTACTTAGACCTAACTGACCTAAGGACATCACATACACCCATGCCCGAGGCAGGATTCGAACCTGCGACCGTAGCGGTCGCACGGTTCCAGACTGTAGCGCCTAGAACCCCTCGGTCACCCCGGCCGGCGCCAGTAATCACTGTTTGCAGCTAATGTTTTGACTGTGTTACGTTCTTATTCAACATTGGAGGAGGACATTGTAAGTAACAGCAAATGGTAGAAGATGCAATGAGAAGAAGGATTATTTGTGGTAGGTATACTTCACTGAAGAAGGTAGTGTTGGTGCCGTCTGTAAACTAGAACTATCTACTGCTAACGGCGTGCGCCCCGGTACTAATCGTCACTCAGCTCCTGTAATTCCAAATGTTGCGCTGTTGCTCCAGTACAGGCACCGCACAGCTCAGCAGAATTCATACAGTGCAGTGATTTCTAGTTACTTTATGTCGTCGTAGGATACAACATCTCACTTAACAAAATATTTCACGGTTAGTAGGGAAAACCAAAAGTCGCTATGAGAGTGGAAGGATAACTTGCTGCACCCAAGGCCGAAGTGTCAAATAACTACACTGCTCGTGGTCACCTAAGACACAGTGTTTGCACTAACAAGCTAAGCTACTGCCTATACTGTGCGTAAGTATTCCAATCAACCTCACCTCAAGCATATGTAGGTTTCTCTAAATTCATGCAATAGTGTAAATCGACCCGTCTCGTAATCCCTTTAATAATAGGCAAAAGCTGGATAAGTTTTCTGATTTGCGAAAAAAATAACAAGAAAAAAAAGAAAAGAAAAATCGTTAACACAGTCTCAACTGGCAAATAATTTCGCAAATGATACACCCAAGTCGTTCAGTTGTTTAACTTCCTGAGTTGGTTTAATACGGATCAAATGGCTGTAAGCACTATGGGACTTAACATCTGAAGTCATCAGTCCCCTATAACTTAGAACTACTTAAATCTAACTAACCTAAGGACATCACACACATCCATGCCCGAGGCAGGATTCGAACCTGCGACCATAGCAGCAGCGAGGTTCCGGACTGAAGCGCCTAGAACTGCTCGTCTACAGCGGCCGGGTAGTTGGTTTCACTTCTCTGTACGTAGGTGAGCGAACATAAGCATATGCTATATTGAATGCATAATTATTTACTTCGTAACGTTCTCTTAAGTAAAACTTAATTCCTTACATACGAATATATCATTCTCATAAATTGGGGATAATGCTGATACATGGTCAAAAAAACGCTCTGGTAGGCGGTTTGCGGTTTTAAATCACCTCAGGGTATGACCATGCGGTGCATCTGACCTACGGTTGTCGCACGGTGGCGCTGGCAGTAGTCTACATACAAAGAGGTGTATTGGTGCATGTGAGAGTATGGTGCGGCCAGTAAGTGTGCAGACGTTTTCAGACGTGCTAATGCTGACTGTGTGTGTTGAAAATGGCTCAAATAACACATATTGATGACGTTGTGAGGGGTATAACACTAGGGAGACTGGAGGCTGCTCAAACACAGCAGGTCGTAGCACGGGCCCTCCGTGTGCCACAAAGTGTGATCTCAAGATTATAGCAACGATTCCAGCAGACAGGAAACGGGTCCAAGCGCTACAGTACGGAATGTGCACATTGTACATCACCACAAGAAGACCGATATCTCACCATCAGTGCCCGCAGATGGCCACGGAGTACTGCAGGTAGCCTCGCTCGGGACCTCACCGCAGCCACTGGAACAGTTGTCTCCAGACTCACAGTCTACAGACGACTGAACAGACATGGAGACCTGCAAGGTGTATCCCACTGACCCCTGGTCACAGGAGAGCCCGTAAAGCCTGGTGTCAAGAACACAGTACAAGGTCATTGGAACAGTGGTCTCAGGTTATGTTCACGGACGAGTCCAGGTATAGTCTGAACAGTGATTCTCGCAGGGTTTTCATCTGGCGTGAAGCAGAAACCAGATACCAACCCCTTAGTGTCTTTGAAAGGGACCTGTGTGGAGGTCGGGGTTTGATGGTGTGGGGTGGGATTATGATTGGTGCACGTACACCCCTGCATGTCTTTGACAGAGGAACTGTAATGGTTCAGGTGTATCGGGACGTCATTTTGCACCAGTATATCCGCTTTTCAGGGGTGCGGTGGGTCCCACCTTCCTCCTGATGGATGATAACGCACGGTCCCACCGAGCTGCCATGACGGAGGAGTACCTTGAAACAGAAGATATCATGCAAATGAAGTGGCCTGCCTGTTCTACAGACCTAAACCCCCATCGAGCACGTCTCGGATGCTCTCGGTCGACGTATCGCTGCACGTCTTTAAACCCCCAGGACACTTCAGGAGCTCCGACAGGCACTGGTGCAAGAATGGGAGGCTATACCCCAGCAGCCGCTAGACCACCTGATCCAGAGTATGCCACCCGTTGTGGGGCCTGTGTACGTGCATGGTGATCATATCCCATATTGTTGTCGGGGCACATGCGCAGGGAACAGTGGCGTTTTGTAGCACATGTCTTTCGGGACGGTTTTCTCAATTTATCACCAATACCATGGATTTACAGATCTGTGTCGTGTGTATTCCCTATGTGTCTATGCTATTAGCGCCAGTTTTGCGTAGTGCCAAGTTGTGTGGCACCACATTCTGCAATTATCCTTAATTTATGAGCATGAGTGTAGTTCCTTCTTGTAAAAGAAAACTTCTGACATACTCGAAATAACTCTTAATAAAGTACCTTTCGAAATAAAATAGTTGGCCGTTATGGCCGAGCGGTTCTAGGCGCTTCAGTCCGGAACCATGCGGCTGCTACGGTCCCAGGTACGAATCCTGCCTCGGGCATGGATGTGTGTGATGTCCTTAGGTTAGTTAGGTTTACTTAGTTCTAAGCCTAACGGACTGATGACCTCAGATGTTGATGTTAAGTCCCATAGTGCTTAAAACCATTTGAACCACTTTCGAAATAAAATGTTGTCTCTATGTCAGTCAAAAATAATTCCGTCAAAGAATCAGTACAGTCTAAGACACTCCGGCTCTTTTTTGTTGCATTCTGCGATTGCATCTCTACATATACATCTACATCCATACTCCGCAAGCCACCACACGGTGTGTGGTGGAGGGTACCTTGTGTAGTTCTATCGGTTCTCCCTTCTATTCCAGTCTCGTATTGTTCGTGGAGAGAATGATTGTCGGTATGCCTCTGTGTGGGCTCTAATCTCTCTGATTTTATCCTCATGGTCTCTTAACGAGATATACGTAGGAGGGAGCAATATACTGCTTGACTCTTCGGTGAAGGTATGTTCTCGAAACTTCAACAAAAGCCCGTACCGAGCTACTGAGCGTCTCTCCTGCAGAGTCTTCCACTGGAGTTTATCTATCATCTCCGTAACGTTTTCGCGATTACTAAATGATCCTGTAACGAAGCGCGATGCTCTCCGTTGGATCTTCTCTATCTCTTCTATCAACCCTATCTGGTACGGATCCCACACTGCTGAGCAGTATTCAAGCAGTGGGCGAGCAAGCGTACTGTAACCTACTTCCTTTGTTTTCGAATTGCACTTCCTTAGGAGTCTTGAAATGAATCCAGCGCGCCATGCGGGCACGGCATTAACACTTTTGAGTTCGGCTTGATCTTGTGAAAGCTAAAGCGAATCGTAACTGTTTATATTCGTATACAGAATGGTTTTTACAAATGGGAACATCTCTAGCGTAATAAATTTCAGCAACAATAAGAAGAACACACCACAATTGTTTTTCCTTAGGCTTCCTAACAACGCTAGGAGGTGTGACCCGCTACGTTACACAACAATTTATTTTTGATTTTGTTGTAACCTTCAGATATTTACTGGAGTAAGTCGTAATCTGTAAGAACATCGTGTTTTTTTAAGAATAAAGAAACTGATAGTAAACACCAGAAGACCTGACCTTTTCCAGAAAGATATCGTATATTCAGAAACGTGAAGTTTTCTTCACTACAATCAAATCAGTGAATGTGGAACATGGGAAACCAGTATGGAATGCAATACCTACATTTTTTTAACGTAGCAGATAAGTTACCACATCTGTAGCTGAAGAAAAAGCCACACACACGTGATAATAAAAGAACGAAAGCAATAAAACTGTTTCTCAACACAGAAGAAACCAGTTCCACAAATGTTGCAGCATCCGAGCAACAAAGGGAAAAACTCTTGAACACATCCGTTTTTGAAGGAGAAGAAACTACATTTACAACAATATTTATTTATGTATTAGAAAGTTTAATGAAGTGGAAGACAGTACGAAACATTAGTCTCCCTACAAAGTTGTTACGTGTCAAGGAAAGTTCCTGTCATAATGAGAACAGACAAAAATAGAAATATATTCTTCTCATGCATGAAATGTGTGTTTATATTCTCTCACTTTGAGTGTAGTAAGCTGCAATCATTCTTATATTCGAAAGTATTTCTTCATCATTAAGTTGCTGCTTATGTCACTGAATTAGTGAGATTCGGCTGCTTTTACACGTATTTCATGATCATTCATGTGTCTTTATAATTTCAAATACTTGGAAAGCAAAAATGTAGTACTTATTTCGCTAATTAACTAGAAAAAAATTAAAAACTAACTTTAATTTTATGGCTTCTTTGTAACTGCTTGGGGCGCTAGTATCGCACCAGCTGTCAGACGGTAACGATGTTCACATCTGTGAGTGTCGCGACTGTATATGTTAGACTGTGGTATCAGTTAATCAGTCTGCTTAAAATAGTCAATCGCTATCTTTAGATCGTTGCTTGCGATTTGAAGTTTCTAATTGTCACAATATTAATATACCAGCGTTGATAGATATTGTAACAATTCAAAGAGTTATCTCAGAACACTCTCACTAATTCTCAAGTAAAAACACAGTAATATTATGTAAACATATTGAATACCGTAAGTTAATTATCAAATGAAATCATTACCTTTGTCTTCCAATGATAAACTCTCTCTTCATATCTTCGTACTATTCTATTACTTCGCACCAAACTGAATAATACCAATCACTATCACATAATACTATACAATTATAAGGCAGATTTCATTATGTTTCGGCTAGCGTAGCAGCTCTTTTATTCAATAAATTCAAACTACTTCAGTTTCGTAGAATTTAATACACGGTAAGAGCAAAATAAAAAAAGAAAAAAAATCCGAAATGCCACCGCCACCTTGGACCCTAAACCTACATTGTCCGTCGCTGGTAGCTGAGTGGTCAGAGCGACGGAGTGTCATACCTGACGGCCCGGGTTCGATTCTCGGCTGGGACGGAGATTTTCTCCGCTCAGAGAACAGGTGTTCTGTTGCCCTCATCATCATCATTTCATCTCCATCGACACGCAAGTCGCCGATGTGGCGTCAGCTCGAAAGACTTGCACCAGGCGAACGGTCTACCCGACGGGAGGACCTAGCCACGCGGCATTTCCATTACATTACACTAACATCCTTTCAGAAATTACAAAGCTCGATGCATCAATAACCACACAATCCAGTAACAAACTTGCAACCACCCATTTACTCTGGGAGTGCGAAACTACAAAATAACAATTTATCACAGAAAATCGGACGATTTAGATACCATAAAGTATCACTCCAATGGCAAAAACTAACTTTTGTACTTGTTATTCTAAAAATATAGCCCATCGTCACAACAAAAATTAGTATACCCTCCCACAAACACAAAATTTCACAAATCGCCCTTGCCACAGTTCAGATGTTTCGTAAGAGCGAAACACTGTTTTTGGAACCTCTCCAAATAGAAATTAATCATATGTCTTCCCGTGATACCATTCGAAGTCACTAAAATCTGTGGTAGTCATCTACATCTTGACTCACCACACTGCAGCTCCAAATTTCTGCTAAACTACCGCCTATGATTAGCGATACACGCAGTTCTCCAACGAAACTACGCTAAGCTCTCGTGCAGCCATAGCGAACAACTCCCTAGCCTCCATACGAAATAGGGAACCATCAAAATTGACAAACGGACAGCGCAGCTTCGGCTTTTGACATCCATTATTTACTAGAATCAGCCATCGATGATCTCGTGTAGTGACCAGCTGCTCTGCAGTGTCGTATCATCTCTGGAGTCCGCGCTGTCACGTATCTGATCTCTCATGCGTCTTGCGTTCTCACCGTGGAGTAGATACAATGATGGTGGATCCAGAACAAGTTCACATACATACAATTAATAACTTACATGTAGGATTACAATCATACCGCAGCGGCATTGTCCACGCTAGTGACGACGAATCTCATGGACGTGCTTGGCGCAGCACGAACTGGAATGTAGGAGACTGGTTGGTTGCAAGAGCGGAATGGGGGCTGGTAAGGTAGCGGTAGTAGCGTAGTGCCGCGCGGGATTAGCCGAGCGGTTTAAGGCGCTGTAGTCATGGGCTGTGCAGCTGGTCCCGGCGGAGGTTCGAGTCCTCCCTCGGGCATGGGTGTGTGTGTTTGTCTTTAGGATAATTTAGGTTAAGTAGTGTGTAAGCTTAGGGACTGATGACCTTAGCTGTTAAGTCCCATAAGATTTCACACACAGTTGCAGTAGCGTAGTGGTACGTGTATGCTCATCTTAAGAGTGTGGGCCATGGCCTTGGTTCGAAGTTCCAGCAGCCGTTGGTATATTCTTTGTCTTGCTATTTTCCTTTCTCCAGTGGCACTCCCAGGCTGTGAGTTTAGCTTAAGAAACTCGTCAAGTGCAAGTAGTATTCGTATCTGAACGCTCTGTACAAACTAAATTATGTACATAGATAGTTTATCCATCCCGGCAATCGAGAATCTCGATGATTTAGGTCTTTCCTTTTCAGAAAGATGTAGGTTTGAATCTTTTGCGCAATTTCGCATTTGCTGTTACAATTTGCCAATTATTTTATTAATTCTGTGGTTATATTAAATGCTATGCTAATTACCATCATCAATTACCCTTTTCCTTTACTTTTACAGTAGAACCTCGCTTCTACCCAAATTTCATGAGTCTAGGTCAACAGGAGGTATCCTATAGGTCTTGATGATTGAGTTTGAGAGTATCTAAATACGTGACATAGAGCTTTTTGTTACAGTGACTAAGAAGCTTAAATGTTTTACACCAACAAGGGACCACATAACTTAGTGTGACATACTTTGCAACTTGATATGTCTGACCGGTCGTGCAGATGGGCAACAAAGTGATCCTGCAAGAGTTCCGTTTTTACAGATTGAGGCACAAAAACCTAAAAACCAGTAGATGGCAACAACAGACGAAAACTGTAATAAATAATTTGTGGCAAAGACTTCTGGGACCAAGCTGATGAGGTCATCGGTCCCTACTTACTAAGGATGACACATTCACACATGCCCGAGGGCGGACTCGAACCTCCGACGGGGGAAGCCGCGCGAAGACTGTTTATGGCCTAATTTTGTTAGGTTAATTATAAATTAAAATGTATTTAATTTTACGGCCACACATTATAGGGTGAAGCAGGTTAGGAAGACATCCCAAAATACATGCAGAATGGTTAAATATACCGAGGTGCTGTTTCCGCTAAGTTATTGCGGACAATATGGTGAATTCCTGACTTTGACAAGTAACTGTTACACTTTATAGTCGCCGAATTGCTACACCATCTTTGTTTTCTGTAATGGATCTATTTACTTCCTTTCTGCGGCATCTGAAAGATGAGAGAACTTCAACGATATAATACGCTGAAAAGCCAAAATATTATGACCACTGCCCAGCGCAACGTTGATTGTCGTCTGGTGGCGTTGCAGGCACGACACGTGGTAACAAAAGTATGTAAGCGTAGGGAAAAAGGACGGGGGATCACCCTCGCGAAGATATGAGGTCCAAATTGGGACATCCATTGAGATAAGGGATTTTTACAAAGAGCGAATTATTATTACGCAGTGCCTGTGAACGTGTATCTCGTAAACGGTGAAGTTGGTTGAATGTTCACATACTAATGTCGTGAGCATCTACGGAAACAGGTAGAAGAACAGTGAAGCTACCAATAGGTGCTAAATGGTTGGACCTCCTCGATTCTTCATATAAAGTGGGGTTCGGAGGCTTGTCTGCCCTGTGAATGTAGGATAGATGATGATCTGTGGCATCTCTGCAGAAAAAAGAGCACAATACTGGTGCAAGCACAAGTGTTTGGAGCACACCGTTCATCGTACATTGTTGAACATGCAGCTCTATCACAGACCAACCCCACATGTCCACATGCTGACCAAACAACATTGTCAATTACGATGGCAGTGATTACGGGACCATCGTAATTCGACCGTAGATCAATGGAGACGTTTCGGCTCTTCGGGTGAATCACATTTTAGCAAAAATAGGCCGATTGTCGTCTCCACAAATGCCGTCATCGAGATGAACGACGGCTCGAAAGTACAGCGCGCAACGGACGCAGGCTGGTGGGAGCCGCATTATGTTATGGGAGACATTCTTCGGCCCTTGCATGAGACCTGTGGTAGTCACCGAAGAGACGCTGACAGCTGTGAACCACATACGTCCCTTCATGCTTGTCGCCTTCCCAGACGGTGATGTCATCTTTCTGCAATATATTTCTCCGTGTCTGGGAGGCAGAGCCGTGCAAAGTGGTTTCAGGAGCTGATGTTTCGGGGTCCAGTTTCACCTTATGTAAATCTTAAGGAACCATGTTCTTAGCTATCTGGTGCTATCACCTTTTGTTCAAATTAGCACCCTGTTATTTATGCAAATCACATGACATGTGCGTCGGCATCTAATGCCACTTACCTCCACAAAGCTACCAACAGGCTGTCGGTTCCTGATACGAAGAGTCAGTGATGTACTTCGTTCCAAAGACGGACAAACAACCTATTAAGTAGGTAGTCATAGTGTTTTGGCTCGTTAGTACATGTATTGGACTTGATCAAACATTATCGAGATACAGATGTTCAAACCACTGTCCCCTCTTCCGCAATGGAGGTTCCAAAAACATCTGCCCTGTTATACCAAACGTAGACACGGATCTTGTGTTTTGCCTGTGCGCTTGAATCCCATCGCTCTGTGTTCTAGTGTCGTATCAATGAGATAAGTTCCTGGTAAAGCTAATAAGACATTCACAACGTACACAGCTGTCGAAAAAGTTAATATCGTTTGCGGTGAATGTCGTCAAACTCTTAGAGGAGGACGGCGGCTGTATGTTGAAGACCGTCGAGAGCACGTCAAGCACTCACGACCTTTCCGCAAAGACTTCATACAAAAGTTCTAGGAACTGGAAATGTGGAGAATAAGATCCGCCGAGGATAAAGTAGAGGAATTGATGAAGTAAATGAAACAAACAATTTAACAGCAGCAATACCTAAAAAAATCACTAAAAGGCATTTAGAAAGTGTGAGAGACATCAAACAAACGAGCTGTTGCAGTGGCCCCTCAGGTGAGGATTTTTTAGTGGTCATGGATGCTGAGCAGGAGAGGCGGTGACGCAACAGATGGAAAAGGCTGAGCTTGGAAGCTGGTGATAATATGCCTCATACACTGAAAGGCGTCAGAGAAGCCACATTGTCTCGAAACAGATTCACTATTTGTGATTCTACAGAGCAGCTCGTATTCTGCGGCGCGGCACACTCTAGTGTGGCAAGGAATGTGCGCACTGCGCTGCGTCAGCTGTGGACCTGGTGTTGGTCAGTACCCAGCTGCGATGTTGTGCGGGTAGCCGGCACAGGAGTCTGTAGGCGCAAGCCTACAATGGCTCGCCAGTAGCTCGTTCTCTCCCCTCCGACCGCCAACCTCCAGCCTCCACAGCGCTCTTGAAGACGGATGTGCGCTTAAGCAGGTGCCAGCAGTATACATGGGCGGCGGTATGATGAAGGCAGCAGCCCAGGACCTAAGTCAGCATCAAAGTGTACAACCAAGGAGGCCGTCCTCTGTTCAGTTGCCTCGGCCAACAGGTTGTAAGCGGTAGTTTCCAGTCACTTGGTATGGTCCTCCACCAGGGTATGGCTCAGGCTCGTCAATATCTTCCATTAGTCACGGCGGTGACAAAACTCCAGTGGCAGCTTCACGTTACCGTGACAATGTACACCCAAAAATCCGCATCACATCAGAAACAGAAACAGACAAAGCACTTTATCTCCTGGCGCTCTTTGTACGAAGAATAAACAACACATACAGGTGACATACAACCACCAGCACTGCCATTCACAATCAGCCAAACCACCCACTAACACACAAGCAAGCAAACTTCAGATTCATACTCAACTTTGGACAATAGTTTATATCTACGTGATACAGTAGTAGACCAAAAAGTAAGTAAACAGACAAGGAAGAAACAAATCACACGCACACAAACGTTCCATAGCAGCACAGAAGCACTCTTCACACAAAAAATGACCACAAACAAGGAACAACACAGCAAGAACCCACAGACAAAACAAAATGGCACGTACTCTTCTACAATAACACAACAGTTCACAGAGTAGGCAATATTTTAAGGAAACATAAACGTCAACTAGGTTACAGAACAGGCAACACAACACGGAGAAGACGCAGAACACACGAAATACCCAGAGATAAATTCAGCAGAACTTAAATGTAACTCTTGTCAATCAATATACACAGGGAACACATGCAGGATCTTCAAAACAAGATATTCGGAACCCCTCAGCGTTATAAACAGCAATATCTCCCACAGCACATTTACGGACCACCTACTCTATACTATAATATTACAATACAAGAAAACTTTTACATACGGAAGGTATTGGCAGGAGGAGAAAGAGGTTATAAACGATTACACAACACAGTGTAATTAATGTCACACTACTTAACACATTAAAGGAACTGCATAGAACAGACACCACAAACAGGAAAACACTCTCTCTCTCTCTCTCTCTCTCTCTCTCTCTCTCTCACACACACACACACACACACACACACACACACACACACACACACACACACACACAGAAGTGAGAGATGGAGTGTATGCTAAGTTTAGATTTGGCGCCATACTACTATGAAAACAAGTGAACGTCAACAACGTTTACATTGCGTTTCGCAAAGTGGAAAACTCGTATTTGCAGCTGAAGTTCCGCAAAACGTGCTTGGCCTTTTTGTGTAGATTTCAACAAGAGATAAGAACGCAGACGAGAAGGGATATTTGGAAACCAACTGTTAGTAATTGCAAAATATAGAGGAGAAATACGTTCTCATACCTAAATTATGTTTAGAGATAAAAATATTTGTTACCACAGCAGCCGAACTCACAGGAACACCTTCATATTGCAGATAACAAGCAGTATCCAGAATTGTACAAAGGGCTCTACTTAACCCAGTAATGCAGAAAAATCGAGGTAATGACAGAACGTGTTTTCACCTAATTTCCTTAGAATAATTATGACTTCAAACATGTTCTACATTTTACAGAACTGGATAAGGAATGCCAACTGACGAATGCAAAAAGTTACCGAAACATCTTTGGGTTTATACAAAAATGATTTGTTTGCGTAGCAGGCGGATCTCATATCCAGTTACTTTGTTTTGCAAACACAGTTACTGGAAGAGCTACAAAACCGAATGAATAATTCCATTCTTTTCCGAAAAATTTTTATATTACATTCTCTCCTCTATCTGTTGAAGAGTTCCTCCTGTTATCCATAATTTTTTCCGTACATCTGTTTCCGTCTGTCCAATTTAACATGAGTGTTCTTCTTGGGGATGTACATTCCTCTTTAACTTTACTGTCTACCGTGATATTCAGCATTGTAATATCTACTGTGTCAGAGAACTTCAAACGTTCGTCATCATTCTGCACTATTTTAATATCTCAGTTTCTTGCAAGCTGATCTTTTCTTCCTATAGTCTGAAATATTAGCCTTGTATTGAACATCTCTAGATTGTGATATGAATCTTCTTCTGTTCCTCGGCACGCCTTACAAGTATCGGATTGTGGAATCTGTGTAATCTTGCTGGTAACTTCCCATGTATCCACACCTTTTTCTCTTCCTGTGATTTTGAATAGTGTGTTCCGTATTACCAGCTAAAATTTATTACAGACTCAGAAGTCTTTCTCCTCTCTCATTTTTGTAGCCGACCATCGAGAGCTTATGGTGACGATAAGAGAAGGAAGCGATCACCGAAACGAATTGTTTAGCATGTACATCAGCTAGGGTGTACACGGGAGCTTCGAAACGCATTGACGAAGTTAAAAGCTATGAATGGTTATGTTTTGCTGTTCTATTTCATCGTAAAGTCTTTTTAATTGCCTTCTGATATGATGGATGCTTTACCTATAATGTAAACAGTAGTACCATTTCACCCCAGAAGCGTAATTTCCAAATTCTGCATAAAAAAATTTCGTTAAATGGAATCACTCGAACTTAATTATCTTTTCCATGAACATCAGCATTGAAATCGTTCATATAGGAATCCGTGGGTTATTCTAACCCCCCCCCCCACCCACCCTCTCTCTCGCTCTCTCTCTCTCTCTCTCTCTCTCTCTCTCTCTCTCTCTCTCTCTCTCTCTCCCCCTCCCTCCATCTCCCCCCCTCCCTCCCACCACCTGTCTCTGTTGTCTAAATGACGTCATGATAGTAAAATCAAAATGAAAGATACAAATCTCTTACGAAATGAAAATTTAACGAGGTGTAGATGAAGTGTACAAGTTTATACGGGCTCTCTTTTAATGGTCTCATTTCGGTCCCTATGGCGCTTTTATGAGCGTTGCGCCATAGAGACATAATAACGCAGCGTGCTACGGTTTTATTTGCGGCGCTAAATGCACCCACATTGTAGCGAACGACGATACCGCCAGATAAAATGGAACAGCTTTCATTGGCGAGCAACCAATCAAACGGAAAACTATTTTCTACTTCCTCGCATCAAATTTCAGACTGCAGCTCCGTCTGATATCGGTATTTTCACACGGCACACAATGTTATAGCGTTCATTCATTCGTAGTTAGTGGACACACACACTCGTGTTTACAAACTTTCCCAAGAGAGCGATCCAACCGTCAGTCCGCTACTTTTGGTATTTTCCGTATGGACTATTTGTCATTTAATACACCGCTTAGACCGGATCCACTTTATGTGATTAAAAATATTTAATTCCTTGCGTCACCATCAACAACTGACTAGATGCCAAATCTCGTGCTACAACATTTTGGGACTCAGGTATGGAGGATGTAAGGTCACCTAGATCGTACTGCTTGAAGTTACCAGAGCTGCTAGACTAACAATTCAAAAAATAATAGTAGAAACACACGCCATTAGCGGCGAGCACAGGCACACAGGCGTATGTTAACGTTTTCTTTATTTTTTGTTATAATTTTGTTTAATTTGTCATCAGTTTTCTCAAGGGTTTGATGCGGCCCACCACTAGTTCCTCACCTGCGTTAATCTCTTCGTCTCAGGCCGGCATTTGCAACTAACGCCGCCAATTATTTGTCGGATGTATTCTAGTCTCTGTCCTCACGTCGTGTGTCCCTTCATCTTGTCAATGTTGTTTGCTCGTTACCCTGCTCCCCGACTGCGCGGAGAGAGTCCTCGTTTCTTACCTCATCAGTCCACCTTATTTTAAAATTCCTCCCATGGCACCACATATCAATCCTTTCGATTTCTTTCTTTTCTGAATTTGCCACTACCATTGTAAACCCATAGCCTCAGAAATTTCTTCCTCAAGCTAAGTCCTCTATTTGATACTAGCAGATTTCTGACGGGCAGAGATGCCTTCTTAGCCTCTGCTAGTCTACTTTTTATGTACCCTTTGCTCCGTTCATCATGCGTATGTTTCTTGGTTACTCCATCTTCGGAGAGTGCTATTTCCGTAATTGCAAACCGGTGCAGTTGCTAATAACAATTTAGTAAGCTCCTCGCCGTTTTCGGCCTTCATATACAGACCACTCTCAAAACGATCTGAAACTGCCATTCTAAATGCAGAATATGTCGGACATAGAAATATTTTATTTAATAAGAGACGGAATGAAACGCTTAAACACGTAAAGTGGAAATGCAGAAGGGAAACATAACTTGCATTGCGCTGTAGAGGAGCAGCGTCAAATGGTAAAAGAAAAGTAAGAGCGAGGCGGATTTTTAGTTGCGTGTCCAATGACATAGTAAGAAAAATGCGCGTGTGAAGATTGTAGAAACTGTACAGTGGACACATTAAACGTATTGGCATACTTTAGCTTTAATAGAAGTTATACCCTGACATGTTCGAAATTTCAGTTTTTAAGCTTTTCCAGGGAATGGTTGACACTAAGTTCCAGATTTAATAAAAGTAAACACCATCCACGGCTCCTGGCGGGTCCATCGGTACCAATAGACCGCCATGTCATCCTCCTCGAGTGGTGTCATTGGATGCGGTATTGAGGGGCGTGGGTTCAGCACGCCACTTTCCCATTCGTTGTCCGTTTTCGTGACATTTTTCGATTTAATAAACACGTAAAATAGTTGTAGTGGGCAGGGCGTGCAACTCGAGTGTAAAGTTACATCCACTAGCGTGCGAAAGTGAAATCACAGGGAACTGTGGAGGTCGCTAACGTAGTTGGACGCAACTTTACCTGCTTACAAAATGGTGTTTACAAACATTTACATACAGCTACGGACTCGCTGAGTAACTGGAAAGGAAATTCAAAACAACGGGAACAGCAGATGTCCAAGAAATTTGTGTTTCTTAATGTGCATTGTTCGCTGACCGTCTTTTTCATGTATTTTTTCAGCTGGGCGTAAATTTCTGTATCGTCATACACACACACACACACACACACACACACACACACACACACACACACACACACACACACACACATATACATACACACACACACACACACACACACACACACACATATATATATATATATATATATATATATATATATATATATACACTCCTGGAAATGGAAAAAAGAACACATTGACACCGGTGTGTCAGACCCACCATACTTGCTCCGGACACTGCGAGAGGGCTGTACAAGCAATGATCACACGCACGGCACAGCGGACACACCAGGAACCGCGGTGTTGGCCGTCGAATGGCGCTAGCTGCGCAGCATTTGTGCACCGCCGCCGTCAGTGTCAGCCAGTTTGCCGTGGCATACGGAGCTCCATCGCAGTCTTTAACTCTGGTAGCATGCCGCGACAGCGTGGACGTGAACCGTATGTGCAGTTGACGGACTTTGAGCGAGGGCGTATAGTGGGCATGCGGGAGGCCGGGTGGACGTACCGCCGAATTGCTCAACACGTGGGGCGTGAGGTCTCCACAGTACATCGATGTTGTCGCCAGTGGTCGGCGGAAGGTGCACGTGCCCGTCGACCTGGGACCGGACCGCAGCGACGCACGGATGCACGCCAAGACCGTAGGATCCTACGCAGTGCCGTAGGGGACCGCACCGCCACTTCCCAGCAATTTAGGGACACTGTTGCTCCTGGGGTATCGGCGAGGACCATTCGCAATTGTCTCCATGAAGCTGGGCTACGGTCCCGCACACCGTTAGGCCGTCTTCCGCTCACGCCCCAACATCGTGCAGCCCGCCTCCAGTGGTGTCGCGACAGGCGTGAATGGAGGGACGAATGGAGACGTGTCGTCTTCAGCGATGAGAGTCGCTTCTGCCTTGGTGCCAATGATGGTCGTATGCGTGTTTGGCGCCGTGCAGGTGAGCGCCACAATCAGGACTGCATACGACCGAGGCACACAGGGCCAACACCCGGCTTCATGGTGTGGGGAGCTATCTCCTACACTGGCCGTACACCACTGGTGATCGTCGAGGGGACCCTGAATAGTGCACGGTACATCCAAACCGTCATCGAACCCATCGTTCTACCATTCCTAGACCGGCAAGGGAACTTGCTGTTCCAACAGGACAATGCACGTCCGCATGTATCCCGTGCCACCCAACGTGCTCTAGAAGGTGTAAGTCAACTACCCTGGCCAGCAAGATCTCCGGATCTGTCCCCCATTGAGCATGTTTGGGACTGGATGAAGCGTCGTCTCACGCGGTCTGCACGTCCAGCACGAACGCTGGTCCAACTGAGGCGCCAGGTGGAAACGGCATGGCAAGCCGTTCCACAGGACTACATCCAGCATCTCTACGATCGTCTCCATGGGAGAATAGCAGCCTGCATTGCTGCGAAAGGTGGATATACACTGTACTAGTGCCGACATTGTGCATGCTCTGTTGCCTGTGTCTATGTGCCTGTGGTTCTGTCAGTGTGATCATGTGATGTATCTGACCCCAGGAATGTGTCAATAAAGTTTCCCCTTCCTGGGACAATGAATTCACGGTGTTCTTATTTCAATTTCCAGGAGTGTATATATATATATAAATTTTCTGCTTTAATTATAAGGCTACCTACATCGTACAAGCGGAAAGAAATTTGAAAGCGAGATACAAGAAGCACACAGCGTTAAAAAGAGAAAACACACGAAGTAAACCCACATCTGTCGTTTACGTAACACAGGATTGTCGCATAATACATAGTATGGGGAATAACCTTGTAATACATGATACGATGAGGATAGGATTGTCACATAGTACATAGTATGGGGAACAACCTTGTAATACATAATACGCCTCGTCCATTGCAAATATTGTATTCTTTTATTAAATCTAAAAGTTATTATTAGCCTTTTATTTGTGAAACATACAACCTGAAATTTCGGACATGTCACTACAATTTATCTTAAAGCTAAACTATTCCAGTACTTCCTGTCTATCGAATTGTGCAGTTTTTATCATCTTCAGACGCCTATTTTCCTCACGATGTCGTGAGGCATATAAATTTTTCAATCTAACTGACTTTTAATTTTCCTGATATTTGACGCTACTTCTCTACAGCGCACTGTAGGTTACATATTTCTTCTGCATTTCTACTGCGCGTATCTAAGCTCTGTGTTTAATCTCCTCTCGACTAAGAAAATTACTAACAATTACAGCTATTACGAGGAATATATTTTTAGCTTGATTGGTTTCTGCAAATATGCAAGGCCGAACTACCCATTAATGTCTACTTTCCCCAAAGCAGCAGGTCAGGTATTGAAATATGGACTTGCTGATATAAAATGGATAGTCTATACTAATAAACGTAGTGCACTTCGCAGCGCAGATACGACCTTACACAAAACCATCAGGTAGTATAACATGTGATCTGCTTACAGGAAGACTCTTAGACGCAAAATCAGAACACCTAACACAATGAAATGGGTAGATATTAAGGTTCCAGTTATGAAAATACTTGTACCTGTAGCCAACATATTTGGCGTCAATGGCAGTTTCAGATCTACTTCAATATGGCCTGGATGTGAACGCTACAAAATTGTTAGCTTTGCCTAAACCTTCAGAAAAGAGTTCCAGGAATTCTTTTAGCAAGCTAGCTACACTGTCTTTTTGCATTGAATGCAGACACTGACAACACATTGTCCTGAATATTAAAGCAAAAGAAGTCAAAAGAATCCAGACTAAATATGTTCTCAAAATCGCGTGATTGTAGCACTGTAAAAGTCACTGTTCACGTAAGTGAGCGATACATGGCGAGCAAAGTATAAGTTCTGAGAGCGGGAATGTGTTGTCCTTTAAGTAATAGATTTCAGCTATCAGTCGTCCTTTTTAAATTTTATTGGCAGATCTAGGTTTCAGCTAGAAACTAGACATTATCAATGCAGTATCATTTTTGATCAATGCATGTAATGCCTGTTGGTCGGGCTTCATCCGCAGTTCAACAGGCATTACATTCATTGATCAAAACTGGTAGTGCATTGAGAATGGCTAGTTTCTAGCTGAAATCCAGATCTGCCAATAAAATTTACAAAGGACGACTGATAGATGAAATCTACTATTTACAAGTCAACATAACAGTCGTTGCGTGCAACAACTTTCTGAGTGGAAGGCAACCTAATGTGTTGTCCATCATAAGCAGTCTGTGGCGCGCTAGTTTTAGACATGAGTGGGGAGCCTAACAGTTCATATGTGTGACGACTGAGCAATGTGACAGAGGCACCAGTGTCCAAATGTGTGTGCCGACAAGGCACCAGAGTCGTACTGATCTAGTATTTGCCCTACCTGCTGAAATGATGAATACGACTCCTTCAAAGCCTGTTCACTGAGTTTGACATCAGATACATTGTACACGATCACATTACGCAACATAACATCTGAATATAAAGCACCGCAAGCACATCTGAGTTTGCATTTCCTTGTCATACCCTGAAAATCTCTTACCTACTCGCAATAAGTTAGTTCTGGCATTGTTTTACAATTAAAGAATTGATACCTAGCTGCTACCAAATTCACTTGTTGGTCATAATAGTTAGCGAAGCTATCAGTGTTCATAAGACAGTTCACTCGGAATGGCGTTAGGATATAATTTGTTTTTCGTTTATGAGGCGGAACCTGCACTTCCTTCCTTGGATAATAAATAAGGAAGTTTCACAGTACCTGGTACGTTGTAAGCTAGTAGGTGAGCCTCGAACTGGGACAACCACTCGAGCCATTCCTCTGCTTGGTCACGGAACTGCCGAAAAGGTGGTATAGCAGTAGGTGTTGCTTGTTCCTTTGGGCGCGCAGAGTTGGCCAGTAGCTGCTGAACCGTGTTGAGTAGAGTAGATATCTGTTACGTTTAGAACTGAAACATCTGCATTAACTGTGTGGCGTCTAACGCTTGTGGCTGTGGCGCCTGAGCAGGGTGTGGGACGGGCGGGGTGGGCTTTTTCGAAGACACAAATGCAACAAACAAACAAACAAACAGAAAAGGCAAGCAAGCAAAATATGTTCAAAAGAAAAGAAATTTTCTGCAACGCCCTAAAATCAAATGGCTCTGAGCACTATGGGACTCAACATCTATGGTCATCAGTCCCCTAGAACTTAGAACTACTTAAACCTAACAAACCTAAGGACATCACACAAGACCCAGTCATCACGAGGCAGAGAAAATCCCTGACCCCGCCGGGAATCGAACCCGGGCGTGGGAAGCGAGAACGCTACCGCACGACCACGAGCTGCGGACAATGCAACGCCCTCCTGAAAACAATGATTAGCTAAAACGACAAGAAACTATTAAAGCAAATAAGCGCGCCTGCAAAAGAAAGACAAGAGAGAATTAAGGCGACAGCAAACAAGAAATTCCGTGGCCATCAGGCCTGCCCGATCGTCGCTTATAGGGTGCCTAAGGATGCTACTTTCTCAGATAGCTATACAAATATTCAAGCAAATCACATTAATAGTTTTTATTACAATAAAGAAGATTTACAATCCTTAACTTTGGACTTACAACGTGTTGTTGCAAGCGATGGGCTACATACAAACAGTCAGTGTCTTTCACTATTTACTATGTACATACAAGAAATGGATTGGGATCACTAACAACTGCTAACGTAGTGTTCTCCTAGTGCCGGTCCAGTACTGTGCGGCCGAGGCTGGCAGGAACGGGGCTTATATTCTCTTCTTGTAGAGACAGCTCCTGTCGTGGCCGGGTCCTTGTCAGCAGGCTATTGGCTGACCGTCTCACAGCCTTCTCTGATCTTGCGTTCTTCGTCTTCGTGCCAGCGCTTGTGGTTACGCCGGAACACACTGGTAAGCCAAAACATCGCCACCACTGCCCAGCGCGACTCTGGCTGTCGCCTGGTGCAGTTGCGGGAGTGATGCGGTAACAAAGGTATGCAACTGGACCAGACACAGACAGCGAATCACCGTAGCGAACATTTGGGCAGCAAATGGGGCGACCCATTAAAATGAGTCATTTTCTCAGATTATTATTAGCAGAATCTGTGAACGAGTATCAAGAGAACGATGAAGCTGGTCGAATGTTCACGTACTACTGTCGTGAGCACACCTACATGTTCACACGTTGGCCGTTCGACATCGTCAGTTACAATTGCAGTGGGCACGCAACCATCGAGATTAGTCCGTCGGTCAATGGAAACGTGTAGGCTCTTCAGGTGAATCACGTTTTTGCTACACTAATTGGTTGTCTCCACTTTTGTCAACAAGGTAATGAGCCATGTCAAAATGTTTCAAATGGCTCTGAGCACTACAGGACTTAACATCTGAGGTCATTAGTCCCCTAGAACTTAGAACTACTTAAACCTAAGTAACCTAAGGACATCAAACACATCCATGCCCGAGGCAGGATTCTAACCTGCGACCGTAGCAGTCGCGCGGTTCCAGACTGAAGCGCCTAGAACCGCTCGGCCACTGCGGTCGGCGCGCCATGTCATAAGGGCAATACTGACAGGTCACAAGGTTAGTAGTGTGATGGTGGTGTTCGAGGAACACCGTGACGGGTTCTAAATGCTATGCTGGCCGCCAACTCGGCAGATCTGAACTCGTTCGAACACATCTGGGAAGTGATCGAACGTGACGTCACAGCTCATCCGCCCAAACCTACCAAGGCCTCACTGCTTCCATGCCACGATGAGCCGCCGATGTTGTCTATGTCAGATATGGACATACTGGCCATTAAGTAGGTGGTCGTAATGTTCTGACTGACAAGCGTAATATTTTGAACAGTAGCCGATCAACCAAATGGGTGCTATGGGTTCCCAGCTCCGCGCCCAGTAACCACCGGTCCATAATTTAAGGGAATTGCGCGTCGCGTTCAAAGACCAGTGGTGCCGAATACCATCAGAAAGTAAAAAATCTCTTGTCGAATCCACGGCATGCAGAATAGCTGATGTATTTTGCTCCAAATTTGCACCAACGTGACGTTAAGCACACTCCGCTGCAGAGTGAAATTCTCATTCTGGAAACATCCCCCAAGCTGTGGCCAAGCCATGTCATCGCAATATCCTTTCTTTCAGGAGTGTTAGTTCTGCAAGGTTCGCAGGAGAGCTTCTTTAAAGTTTGGAAGGTAGGAGACGAAGTACTGGCAGAAGTAACGCTGTGAGGACGGGGCGTGAGTCGTGCTTGGGTAGCTCAGACGGTTGCAGGCACGGTAACTCAACGTGTTCGGTCAGAGGGTTAGCTGCCCTCTGTAATAAAAAAAAAACTGAGTTAATCGATCAACGACGAACTGAAACGAGTGTCTTGTGACGTCCACCCAGAGCAAATACAGAGAACGAAGACGAACAAAATTAGATAAAAAAAAATGTAGAGAACTTGCCCGCGAAAGGCAAAGGTCCCGAGTTCGGGTCTCAGTCCGGCACACAGTTTTAATCTGCCAGGAAGTTTCAAATGGTCGTAATGTTTTAGCTAAGCAATATATCTGCGTCTATTACGGAAGTACTAAAGCCACCACCTGTTGTCAGTTTTCAGGTGGAATTACTTCCTCTGGCTTTCCCAGTGGAGGTGTATGAACTACTTGGTACATGTCATAGTTGTCGATGATATACATAAACACAACTTTGACTGTTCCTGAAGCCAGTAACTATTTTTCTTCGTTTTATGTGCAGAAACAAGTGACAATATTGCATAAAATAATACAAAAGTGTCTGCTTGGTTTTAGTACATTGGCTTGACACGTGTGTTTCTCACCGATGTTAGTGTTGGGAACGGACTTCGAGATCAGTGGAACAAGGAAGAAGAGTCACGGTGCTGTCGGAGTAGTTTTATAAATCGTTCTTCGTTGCCTTAAAGCACTCGGACTGACTTCTATTGCTTTTCCTTCTTTGACAAAACAGTGATTTTTCTACTACAGAAACTCACTGGCTATGAAATCGTAATAAGAGATCTGTTTTCCTTTGGTTTTCAGTTCATTATAACGATGAATGATATCTTAAAGGAGGACTCGGAATTTTGCGTAGAATAATAAAGAACTCTGTTGCCATGAAAGTGCTGTAAATTGCTCGTCTGCAGAAAGAGCGAGATTACCGAGGAAGACAGCTCGGTCCCAAACAAAGCCTCTCATCCTCAGCGTCTGCTTTCAGGAACTTTCCAGCTGTAATACTGACGGCAGTTGCGGCACATCTCCCATTAAAGACGACAGTAAAAAGGCCAGCGTTAGGACGCTGAAAATAAGGCCGGAATGGGGAAAGTTCGCAGCTGTAACTTAGTTTGCCTTCCACCACAGCAACTCTTGTAGGCAGTGACAGGCAATGTTTTGTAGGCTGACCCTCACTCACTCTACAGCCCACAGAAACTTCTACGCAATCTTCTGGAGTTTTACTTCTATAGGCTTCCGTGGTCATAATAAATTTCACTTGTAAAAGACAGATTGGACGAGATATAAGCATAAATACGCACTTTTGTAACTGTGAAACGATTTGGATGATTTCGTAATGTAATAAAATATGACATTGACAGTTTTACATGTACAGCTACATGATATCTCTGCAGTTGTGGCGTAAGTGTTTGGCAGAGAGTTCGTACAATCACCTTCAGACTAGGTCTATACCGTTCTGCTCTAGAATAGCATGTGAAAAAATTAACACCTAAATGTTTCCGGCCGAGCTCAGATTTCTCTTATTTTATTACGGCGGTCATTTCATCCTAAGCAAGTTGGTATTTGAAATTCCTTGAAAAGATGTCGTCACAACGAGAAACGCCTTCCTTTTAATGATTGTCACTCCAAACTCGCGTATCATTTCCGTGACACTCTCTCCCCTATTTCTCGATAGTACAATGCGCGGTGCCTTCTGTGAAATTTTTCGATGTTGTCCGTCATTCCTATGTGGTTCTAACCCCACACCGCACGTAAATACTCCAGAATGGGACGGACTAGCTTGGTGTAGGCAGACATGTCATACGGGATGAAGTAATACCGTATGTTGTTCGACTCTTCCCGGAATGTGCTCTCTAAATTTCAACAGCAAGCCTGTCCGTGATGCACGACGCCTCTCTTGTATCCTCTGCCACTGGAGTTTGTCGAGCATCTCCGTGACATTCTCGTGCCGAGTAAACGACCCGTGACGAAACGCACCACTCTTCGTTGGATCTTCTGCTGTGGCCTTCTCCACCAGACATCACGGCGCCTAGAGTACCAGTAACCAAAGTAACAGCCTGCAGCCGCGGGTTGCCCGCTCGCACGCACACCGAAGCACTACACAACCGACAGGCAATATTGATGAACGCCCACAACAGCAACAACAACAACAACAACAACAACAACAACACTTCAAAGACACCAGCGGCCACCAGGGACCACTACCGGCCCACATAAACATTAGGAAGAGGTCGCTGCAGATCCCGGAACTATTTTCACACGTCAAACCACGTGATGGAAAATTTTTCCGAGGTACTCATCCGCCGAAGCACTATAAAGGCCGGCGCTCGGCCGCACATCGGCGGTTCATCGACCGCCAGCAGACGTGGATAGCTGCTGCCCCGGCAGCCCGGCTTGGATCTTCTCGCTGATCTCCAAGTTAGGCTTGGTATATCGGAGAAGTCTCTGGCGGAGATTAGTTGGAAATTATTTCTGTTGTTTTCTATATTATTCTTGTATGTAGTTGTGATTCGAAGACGAATCTCTATTTTGTGTTGGTGTTATACTTGGAGAATTTGTTTTGGTTAGTTGAACAATCCAATAAATTGTTTTCGGACTTTGATCGTTAGTTTCTTCCGCTTACGCAGACATAGCATCTTCTCAAACTCTTATATCAGTCCTACCTGGCAAGGATCCCAGGTTCATGAATAGTACTCAAAAATAGGATGAACAGGCACCACGTGTGCCACATCCTTTGTGGATGCGTTACATTTCCTTAAGGTTCCCCTTTGAATCTCAGTCTGGTATCTGCTTTTTCTACTATTTCCGTTGTGGTCATTCAATTAAAGGTCACTCTGGACAGTTACTCCTAGGTATTTTACAGTAGGTACAGTTTCCACAAATTTTGTCATCGATAGAGTAGTTGTGGCGTAGTGGATTTCTTTTCATATGTATGCCCAATATGTTACCTATATTTAAATCCAGGGTCAATTGCGAGAACCTGCACCGTCCTTCAATCCTGTGCAGGTCATTCTGCAAATCGGTGCCGTCTTCTTGCATTGCTACTTTGTTACAGACAATCGCGTCATCTGCAAACACTCTGAAAAAGCTTCCGATGCTTTCTACTATAAAACTAGATCATTTATATATATTGCAAACAACAAGGTCCTAGTCCGCCGCTCGTGGTCTCGCGGTAGCGTTCTCGCTTCCCGAGCACGGGGTCCCGGGTTCGATACCCGGCGGGGTCAGGGATTTTCACCTGCCTCGAGATGACTGGGTGTTTGTGTTGTCCTTATCATTTCATCATCATCCCGGAAAGTGGCGAAATTGGACTGAGCAAAGATTGGGTAATTGTACGGGCGCTGATAACCACGCAGTTGAGCGCCCCACAAACCAAACAACATCATCATCAACAAGGTCCTATCAGACTTCGTGTATTTACATTTATCCCTGACGATATTGTTTCCTTGAGAGCAATGTGTTATTTCCATAAGGAAGTCTGGTATCCAGTCGCTTATTTGGTTCGATAGTCGTTTAAGCTCATACTTTCTCACTAAACGGTTGTGCGGGACGGTGTTAGATGCCTTCCTTAAGGGAAGGAACACTACATCAACCTTAGTGCCGTTGTCTGCAGTGCTACGGATCTTGTGGAGGAACAGAGTGAGCTGAGATTCCAAAGATCTCCGTTTGCTGACTCCATGCTGATTTTTACAGGGGTATTTTCGTTCTCCACAACTTCTTCATTTATGAGGATAAAACATGTTCGTAATTCTCCGACAAATAGACGTAATTGTTAAGTGCATCTGTCCTACGACCTCTCTTCAAAACGGGAATGATGTGCACGTTTTTGCCGGCCGCTGTGGCCGAGAGGTTCTAGGCGCTTCAGTCCGGAACCGCGGGCCTACTATGGTCGCAGGTTCGAATCCTGCCTTGGGCATGGATGTGTGTGCTGTCCTTAGGTTAGTTAGGTTTAAGTAGATCTAAGTCTAGGAGACTGATGACCTCAGATGTTAATCCCCATAGTGCTTAGAGCCATTTGAACCATTTTTGAGCCATTCTGCACGTTTTTCCTGCGTAGCTCCAGCGATCTACTATAAACTACTGCTAGAATGGGAGCAAGTTACTTCGCATAAGCTCTGAAGAATCACGTAAGTATCACATCTGGTCCTGACTGAGCGACTGACATGGAATGTACTCGCAGTTGTGGATACGGAAAATCATCAGCTCCACAATGGAACGACGACAGTGAAAACTTTTGTCGTATCGGGACCCGAATCCGAATTGACAGTCTTACGCGAGTGGTCACCTTAACCGCTTCGGCTAGTCGTATACAACTCACGGGTAGACTCAGACTTCCATATGTCGTCGTTCATGCATCAGAACCAGCAGTCGTACGCAATATGTAGTTCCCGCGGAGGGAGAGGAAATTTTAATTGAAAGTCGCTGATCGGTATCGACCGATAAAGACGGTATTGCAGTGCCTATCTTGTTAAGAAGTACTGTGTAATGTTCTTTCGGATATGCAAGCAGGTCTTCTAGAAGTCTTAGAGATATGGAATCATTTGTATTTCACAAGAACGATATTTTCTGAATCCATGCTGATTATTTGGCAATAAATAGTTTTCTTCGTGGCATTTCATAATGTTTGATACAGTGTGCGTTCCGAAATCGTATTACAGATTGATGTGAGCGATATGAGTGTATGATTTTGCGGAGTACTTGTACTTCCTTTCATGGTCATTGATGGATGGCTCTTTGAGATAGTTTTGGTATCCAGTCGGGCCTCGGACGGTAAATATAGTGCAGAATATTATATTGGAGTTCCATAAGCATGGCAGAAAATTTTGTTATGCTGTTCATTTTAGCCCTAAGTCTTGTCTGTAATGAAGGTAAAATTATACATATAAGACAAGATAGAATAACTGAGATCGTAATGGGTTCGTGTGTGAACGTGAATTAACTAAGAGACCAATTCTGTCTAGTCTACATATACTTTAATGTTTCGCTGCGGTTCTCAGAAACAAGCATGAGCTCTAAATAGAGCAAATATTTCATGACACAAACGTCTGAGAAAAGTTTTCGGTAGGTGTGCTGTAGTGATACAGATTTTCTAGTATTACAGAACCACAATTCAAGTATTTAAAAAAAAATACTCATTAAATTTCTTCGCATATAAAATCATGGTTTATATATTTAAGAAAGCTACTCATAATATCTCTGCAGATACTGAACACTTAGGATACAGTCTAGGTATTCGAATAGCTCAAAAAATTTCACTATGATGCATTTTAAAAGTTTTAGAACGATGTTTCATATATGTATGGAGAAATTTATAGTAGTTTTCATGCTGATTTCAAATCTAATTTTGGTTTTCCTGTACCGAACACGTCTGAAGGCTTTAGCCGAAATCATATTATTTTTTCTAACGGGGAATTTTATTCATTGCATTTAAAAATAAGCTATTTATTTTATAATCTTGTGTAGAATCACTGAACACTGCATTTGAGTAGACAGTATTGTATGCTCACTTGAAAGTGCTAATAATTATTGCAAAAACACAGAACATGTATGACAGTTTAATTCCCCTCCCCTGATTTCACTGCTCATGTTCTTTCTCACATGGGGCGAAACTGCTCTTCCTTGACTGTCTCCCTTCGCCAGTGCCACCTTTGTTCAGCATAAAACGGTAGTTAGCCATCATGTGTGCGTTCCACTTTCCCTGGTATCTCTTTTTCATTTCTCCTGATGTTCTTGTAAAACCGTTCACTTTGTTCCTCACTGTCATCTTCACGATTCGCAGGGAAAGAAACCAACGTGAGAATGTAGAAAATGAGCTTTCTCACTCGTGTTATATCCTAATTTCATTGCAGTCTGCAACGTCCTTTCAAAAAATTCGCGACTACTTCTTTAAACGAAACCGAAGCCCTTTTTTCTACTGGATTAATTATATATTCAAACAAATTGTCTTTCACTATATTTCTGATTAGCGTCTCCGCACGGCGTCCATCTAGACGAGGCGCACGCCAGAGCTTACGTGAAGCTTTGGTGTTGACTTAGTACTTATGTACCGCATTTTTAAAATGTGACTACTCCTATTCAGGCTCTTCTAGTTTTATTTATAGACCATGTCCTTGTACAAAAATTACAGATTCATGTATATCTTCTGAAGAAGGCTCAATTACTTGGGCTGAAACCTAGGTAAGGTCATTACCGCAGTCGAGGCTGATAATTTCTTATATATTAGATTATTACGATTGCTGACTGTGCTGCAATGTTGAAAGTACATAACAGAATCGGTCTGGATTCTTCAAATACTTGCTGGAAAACTATATTTCACAGAACAAACCTAACCTCACGACACTAAAACACATCAGCAATGAACTAAAGTTCCCCCCTATCAGCCAGATGGGTGTGAGAAGTGTAGCCAACTAGTGCATTTTACTACAGTAAAAGTTTACTTGCTACCAATTAAATTTCTCTGTGTAACTTTGGCTTCAGTGGAAAGTGAGTTTACTCGATCTAAAAAAAAAAAAAAAAAAAAAAAAAAAAAGTTACGCGATTGAATGAAAAAAAAATCAACGCAAAGAAAAGCACTACAGCAAAAGTGAAAATTATTCACACACTTAAAATTATGTTGTGTATTGTTTTAATTTGAATTTAAGAAGTGAAACTAATTTTGTGAGCAGTATCTCCTGCTTCTTGAAGAGTGACTGATCAGCTTCCGCCCATCATGACAAAAATATGTATAAGATACGACTCACGCCCCGTCCTCACAGCTTTACTTCTGCCAGTACCTCGTCTCCTACCTTCCAAACTTTACAGAAGCTCTCCTGCGAACCTTGCAGAACTAGCACTCCTGAAAGAAAGGATATTGCGGAGACATGGCTTAGCCACAGCCTGGGGGATGTTTCCAGAATGAGATTTCACTCTGCAGCGGAGTGTGCGCTGATACGAAACTTCCTGACAGATTAAAACTGTGTGCCCGACCGAGACTCGAACTCGAACTGGGCACACAGTTTTAATTTGTCAGGAAGTTTCGTATCAGCGCACACTCCGTGCAGAGTGAAAATCTCATTCTGGAAATATCCCTCAAGCGCTCGCCCGCGAAAGGCAAAGATCCCAAGTTCGAGTCTCGGTCCGGCACACAGTTTTAATCTGTCGGGAAGTTTCGTATCAGCGCACACTCCGCTGCAGAGTGAAAATCTTATTCTATGTATAAGATCTTCGGATTCGAAGGCGGTGCTATACGTGTTGCATTATACATCACCCTCCTCTTCACATGATGCGAAGCTTCTCATAACGGTACTACCAACTGCACGAAAACTGCGCCCCTTTCAACTGTTCTTGGGTCGCAGAGACCCGTTAGTTATTCACTCTAATCTTGTCATATACTGTGCTGAAAAAATCGAGCGTCTTTTACGGTGTTTCGTTTCGGTTTAAAAGTACACTGTCTCAGCTGTTGTTGCTTCTGTCGTTCATTTTCGAAGCTTTAATGCAAAAGATCGATATAGTCACTTAATATGTTAGTGCTGTTTCCATAAGCCAATACTGACTGCGAAATCTAGCATGGAGCTTTGAAATGGGCAGCGCAGTTAGCCAATAAATAGTCGTTCGCTGTCACGCTCTGCAATTTAAATTCTTGCGGCGCCAGGGACATAAAACTCGTTATTTTGCAATCTGAAGCAAACGACAGCAATCAATGCCCCTAGCAGCCTGTCCGTACTGAAAAATACTGCTGAGTGGGACTGTTCGTCTCGACGACACTTTACGGCAATGAATTTCAAAAGAAACGATTTAGCGGATAGAGTCACAGAAGGAAAAGGTAAGTGCGGTAGCTCAGGTATCTGCAACTCGAAATACACCACTGCCACGCTACAGTGAAAATAGCACCACCAGCGAGGATAGATAGTACCGAGACTTTACTTATTGTGCATACACGCTGTAGGGGATAAACTATGTAATAAAATTCTTGCATAATAGAGGGATAGGGCCTAGAAGGGTGGCTGGGTAAGTCTGGTAAATTTCCATGAATGAACTGAATTTTTTGTTGCACCTTCGTGGTTGTTAAGCTTGTTTATCCCAAGAATCGCATGAAGAGTTTAAATAGTGGACAGAATATCGTAGAAAATGGAAAAAAAGAGAATTTTCATTTGAAGGGCTGGACTGCCGCACAAATCAAAACAGAACTGGATAAGTTCATGTGGACTCTGCACCTCTCTGAAGAGCATTTACTTTTGGATTAATGAATTTACGCATGGTCTGTCCAAAGACGAAGTGCGCTTGGACTGTCCAATTGAGATCACCACAAAGAAAACCACTGACAAATTCCGCATGAGGTGGCCGCTGCGATTGCTCACAGCCGACCAGAAGCGCATCCGGCACAACATTCTAACGCAATGTCTGGCGATGTTTGGTTGCAATACCCAAGATTTTTGTGCCACTTTGTGACTGTTTATGTAACCTGTATCCATCATTGCGAGTACACACCAGAGTCAAAACGGCAGTCAAAACAGTGACTACTGAAAGCACACCAAAGAAGGCAAAGGAAATTTTTCAGGCTGCAAGGAGATGGCCTCTGCTTTTTAGGATTACTTGGAAAAAAGCAGAACCATAAGTTGGAGTTATTACGCTTCATTGTTGGAACGTTTCAAACTTACGTTGACTGGAAAAAGACCAATGTTGGCAAGCAAAAAAAGTGCTGTTTCACCAAGATAATACACTATCCCAGACATCAGCGACAACAATTCTGAAAATGTATGAACTGGGGTTTGAATTGAATCCCTGTCCCCCCTGTTTACCACGGTTGGCCCCAACTTACTTCTTCATGTCCCTAACTGAAAACTTTGGCTTACTGGCAAACAGTTTTCATCGAACGAGGAAGTGATAGTTGCAGCAGACGAGTATTTTGCAGTCTGACAGAACATGTATTTCCAGTGGGACGGAAAAGCTGGACGAAGTGTACACCCTTCAAAGAGTACTTTGTACAGAAGTAGGGTGGGTTGTTAACAAAACAAATACTTTCTTTCTTTTCCAGGCTTATGAACAGGAGCGGGAATTTATTTCGTACAGCTAGGAACTTCTAACATGGAAAGGTCATCTACCACTGCTGTGCATCGATCCGAACTGAACTTGGAAGACAATTATGGGCACGTAATTCCACGCTGCTCCTACTCCATGCCAGAGTTCGTCAGTTCTGGTCGCCGCTTGGTGGAGATGTGCCACTCTTTCGGCATCTCATGATCAGATGTTTTCAGTGGCTGAGACATGTGGAGAACTCTGTCGACCAGACCAAGAGTCGAACGCCCTGTGTATCGAGGTAGCTCAGGGCAGCAGATTGACTTGCTGTCTTGTGTTACCTTGTTGAAACAGACCTCGGAAATGGGACGCAACCCTTCGCCTTACCATATCATAAATGGAACATCTGGTGTCTAAATTGCCGGATATACGAACCAAAGGCGTTCACGGCAGGTGCTAGCCCGTACACGCTGATAAGCCAAACCATTATGACTAATGTACACCGCGACGTTGGATGTCGCCTGATGGAGTTACGGGGACTTGAAGCGGCAACAAAAGTGTATAAGCGAAGCAGATACGGATGGGGAATCACCCTTGAAACGCCCAGCTAAAACCGCAGGACAGGTAGTTGGAATTGTGGAAATGTGAAATGAGCGGCTGTCAGTTACACTCGAACACACACAACTTTATTTATTTGACCAAACATTACAGTACAAATTCGTGAACTTAGTTATCGGATGAATACGCCACACTACCTTATACCTTAATGGCACAACCATTTTAATTGTAAAAAACGTTTAAAAGCCATTAAGTCAAAATTCAGACGCCAAAAAGAATATTTAGAGGGCAGATGGCCACACGTTAAGTAAGTTCTATAATATGGCTGAAGGCCCAAAAATCTAACACTTGACAAAGCAACAACCTTAATTTAAAGACGGCTGAAGGCCCATTGACTTAAAACTCAAGGTAAAATAAATTTAAACAACAAAGCCTTATCTTAAATTAGGCTGAAGGCCCCCGACAATCGAAAACTTCACAAGCAAGAAACTTTTAATTTTTAAACGACTGAAGGCCCATGACTTAAAACACAACTAAAATAATTTTTATTAGGCACAAGGCCCAAGGCTTTATCTTTAAACAATATTTTAATCACACTGAAGACCCAAACAATCTAACAATAGAAAGGCAAGGAACTTTAATTCTAAAGCGGTTGAAGGCCCAAGACATAAAACATCACTAAAAACAATTCAACTTTAATTCAAAACCATCGGCTATAAGCCATACAAATACACACAACAGAAAATAAGAAATGGCAGTGCAGATAACGGCGCTCAGAAGTTTCCGGGGATGGTCGGCCAGCACTTGAAATACACTAACATTCACTTAGGTGAGACAGGCAGTCGGCGCAACCATTCTCGACTTGACGACAACTCAACCGACAGACCGTCGACAGATCAATGCTCCACACTTGCACCAAGATTCCGCTCCGCACTCGCACCAAAATTCCAACGATGCTGACAGAAGAGACTGTGGAACCAAACAAGAATGGATCCAATACGACCCATAAGGCGTGGACGAGCCGGAAACTCACGCGTTTAATCAAACGACCGACTAACTCAGAGGCAGTACGCCGGCAACCCTTAAATAAGTGAAAATCACGTAAACTAAACACAGCCCCACGAACATCTGCACGAGGAGTAGACGGTGCTCACGGCAGTGACTGTGCATTGACGATGACAAACCACGAGTCGGCGCACACAACCAACCCATAAGCCATCGCCGGCCAAACACACGTCGTCGAACAAGACGACCGACCGAAGGTCAACCAAAGTGGTCCCCACGCGAAACAAGTGTGTCGGTAATCATCGGGCAAGTGATGGCTATCCGCATCTTCCCGACGCTGCATGTCCCACTGGTGCCACGTCACGACTGCGCCAACCGACCATCTGCTACACATCAGCACTAAAATAACTGGGCAGTCGACATGACAAGCTACACACAATATCACAAACACTTGGACGAAAAACGCGACCAATGGTAAAAGCAGTGACTGTGCAGTGACGAGGACGAACGACGAGTTGAGACCCACACATCGCCAACCCATAAACGATCGGCGAGCAGTCACGTCATCCGGTAAGACGACCAACCGACGATCAACCAAGACCGTCCCCCTGTGTGCCGGCAACGGTCGGGCGTGTCGCGGCTATCCGAACCTCACTGCCGCACCAACCCGAGCGACTCCTGCCACCTCCCAACTGTCCGACTGCCAGGTCGCAACTTCACTCCTGGCGCGTTGCAACTCACTGCCAGACACGAACTAACATCCCAACACACGACAACCGGGAAGAAATAGCGGTCCAGCAAACATAATATGGCGGGACATACATCGATAAGCGCTGCTACTACCGCTCACGGGCAGGCAAGGCGACAACTCAGTGACACCAGTAATTGAAATTAACATAACGAGGTGGTATTACAGTAAGAAGAGGATGTCAAGTGAGATATGGCACGAACACGAACCACGCACGGCTCAACCCTACCAATGATGAGGGCTGCAAATGGGGAAATCCAGTGAGATAAGCGACTATGACGAAGGGTAGATTATTATTAGGCAGAACCTGTGAACAAGTATCTCGGAAACGGCGAAGCTGGTCGAATTTTCACGTTCTACAGTCGTCAGCATCTACATAAAGAGGTAGAAGGATAGTGAAAGTACCACTAGGCGCTAAACGGCTGGACGTGCACAACTCTTCACAGAACGTGGGGTTTAGACGCTTATCTGCTCTGTAAAGTAGGACAGGTAGTAACCCGTGGCGTCTGCGTCGTAAGAACACAATGCTGGAGCACGCACAAGTGTTTTGGAGCACACTGTTCATCGTACATTTTTGAATATAGAGATCCGCAGCAGATCACCGCTAGGTGTTCTCGTGTTGACCCAGCGACAATGTCAGTTACGATTGCAGTGAACACGAGACCATTGGGATTCGACCATCGATGAATGGAAATGAGTTGGCTCTTCGAGTCAATCACAGTTTTCCAACACTAGGTCGGTGGTCGTCTCCACAATTTGGCCGCCGAGACATCAGCGTGAATTCAGTATAATGTTCCTTAAACCACTCTAGCACAGTTCTGACTCCGTGACACGGACAGTTATACTGCTGAAAGGTGACATCGCTGTCGCGGAATATATCAACCATGAAGGGATGCAGGAGGTCTGTAGCTGTCACAGTGTCTCCGATTACTACCACAGGTCGCATGCAAGAGCAGGTGAATGTCTCACATAGCATAATACTGCTCCCACCTGCCTGCGTCCATGGGACGCCGTCCACTTCGATGACGGCAGTATAGCTGTCCGTGTCCCGGAGCCAGAACTGTTCTACAGTGGTTTGAGGAACATTATACTGAACTCACGCTGATGTCTCGGCGGCCAAATTCGCCTGACCGCATACACAAATCAGCGTCCCGTTATTTACGCGAATTGCTTGACCAGTGCGTAGACATCTAATGCCATATACGTCCACAAACCTACCAACAAACTGTCGGATCCTTGACACGCAGACTCAGTGATGTATTTCGTCCCACAGACGCACAAACAATCAGATGGTCATAGCGTTTTGGCTAACCGTAGTAGTGATTATGAAGGCAATCGTGCAACGTTTTCTCTATTCGGAGCCTCCATAAATGGTTACGTGTGTAATATAGGTGTACGAGGTGTGGCTATAAAAAAACCGGACTAGTACTGGTGAAACAATAAAACGAATGCAATAAGGCTGAAAGTCGCGTGGCTTGTCACGTGACTCTCGCTCCGCCTACTGCTCGAGTTTCATTTGCCTCCTGCACTCAGTCTGCCCGTGGCGTCTGTTTTAAGTAGTTGACGTTTTGTCTGTGCGTCGGAAAATGTTGAGTGTACAGAAAGAACAGTGTGTTAACATCAAATTTTGTTTCAAACAAGGAAAATCTGCAAGTGAAACGTTTGTAATGTTACAACAAGTGTACGGCGATGATTGTTTATCGCGAACACAAGTGTTTGAGTGGTTTAAACGATTTAAAGATGGCCGCGAAGACACCAGTGATGACACTCGCACTGGCAGACCATTGTCAGCAAAAACTGATGCAAACATTGAAAAAATCGGTAAACTTGGTCGACAAGATCGCTGTTTAACAATCAGAGCAGTGTCTGAGTTAACAGGAGTTGACAAGGAAAGTGTTAGGCAGATTCTTCATGAAAGTTTCAACATGAACAAAGTGTGTTCAAAAATGGTTCCAAAGTGTCTCACAATTGAACAGAAGGAACGCCGAAGAATGATTTGTTCTGACATCCTGGAAAACATTGAAAGTGATCCGACCTTCTTACAAAATGTTATTACTTGCGATGAATCGTGGTTTTTTACTTACGATCCCGAAACTAAACGCCAGTCGATGCATTGGAAAACTCCTGGTTCTCCACGACAAAAAAAACCACGAATGTCAAAATCGAAATTCAGGTCAACGATGATTGTCTTTTTTATATCAAAGGGATTGTGCACATTGATTGGGTACCAGAGGGACAAACAGTGAATCAGCATTACTACATTAGCGTCCTTGCTACCCTACGTGAGCGAGTACGGAGAAAACGGAACGATTTGTGGAGAAAAAAGTCATGGATCCTTCACCAAGACAATGCCCCAGCTCACAGTGCGTTGTCAGTGAAGACGTTTTTGGCAAAACACAACATTCCCATCTTAGATCATCCACCCTACTCACCTGATTTGGCCCCCTGTGACTTTTTTCTTTTCCTTAAAGTCAAGTCAGCTTTGAAAGGAACTAGATTTGAGACTGTTGAAGCAGTAAAAGAAAAAGCGACGGAAGTAATGTATGGACTTACCGAAAATGATCTGCAGCATTGCTATGAACACTGGAAAATTTGTATGGAACGGTCTAGAGACCGAGGAGGAGAGTACATTGAAGGAGATAACGTGAAATTGTAAATAATTGTAAATAAATGTTTTTACCAGCATCAGTCCGGTTTTTTTCTAGCCGCACCTCGTATGTGCAACCCGAACACGTCTGAAAAGAAGCCGTATTAGCTGTCCTGTGTCCAGTTTACTGGATCCATTACGTGACTCAAGGTACGAGCAAGGCCGAGTGAACAGTGTGTGTCCAGCTCTAGTCGCGTGGGGTCTTAAGATCCTGCGATATGCTGATGGTGCTCCTCGTGAACGTGTTGGTTCCATATAATCACAAGAGAGTCGTGGGATTCCCACAATCCAAGTACCATGTTGTGGACTGTAAAACCACACAGCCGCTATCCAGCCTCTGTCGAATTTTGGCATGTCATGGGAGACGTTTCCCAATCTTCTCGCAGGCAGTCAACGTTCTAATGCGATTTCTGAATCTAGATTAAGTTTCTCGTACCTATTCGATGTGGTTCCGCTGAAATGCTGACCATTTGTACACGGCGTCCATAATTATAGTTACAGTTTTGAAGTCTGTAGAAAGAGAAACATTGGGCAGAATGACGTCAAATTTGAACCGCATACTATTGACGCAGGAGGAAACGTAATGCATAGTATTGAACGAAAATGTTACCCATAGATGGCGATGTAAGCAACTTAACGTAACTGGGGTCGGCTACAAATGACAAATGAAAGGCAATACGACGGCTGTTTGAGTTGCACATTACACCATCCATATTGTTCAATGTGCCTGTCTGTACAAGTTCGGTAATCAACAGTTCTGGCACTGTTACTTAAGTAAGCCCATCCACCGCTACAATGACGTGCCACATCGAATGAGAAAAGTCGGCAAATCGATTTTTAACTGTCCGGAGACCAAAAACCGAATAAAATGCAAAATGGTTGCGGTTTTAATTGTCCTGAAACCAAAAACCGCAGAAAAAGCAAAATGACAACGGTTTTTAAGTGTCCTGGGGCAGAAAACCACATAAAGAGCGAAGTGACATCGGTTTCTAATAGTCGTGAGACTGACGCAAGACATGTTCAATACCGCATCCGCCGTTTCCTGCCGCAAGCTGAAATGCAGAAACAGCATGATCAAAAACAGCTCGGAGTCTCTGGGGGGTCAGAGTGTGCAGGGCAGTGCAGGCCTTCAGTTTAGCTACGTTCGTAATTGGAGCACTAAACACATCATCTTTCAAATAGCCCCACAGCCATAAATCACACAGATTATGTACAGGTGACCGTGACGGCCAGGCTGTAGGGAAATGACGGTTGATAATTCTAGCATTTCCGAAAGGCCTCTGCAACATACACTTCATGAGCGAGGTTGCGCAGTGGTTAGCAACTGGACTCGCATTCGGGAGGACGACTGTTCAAACTAGCGTGCCGTCATCCTGATTTAGGTTTTCCTTGTTTCCCCTAAATAGCTTCAGGCAAACGTCGACGTGGCTCCTTTGAAAGGGCACCCCCATCTTTCCCTAATCCACTGGGACTGATGGCCTCACTGGTTTACGCCTCACCAAAATAAACCAACCAACCAACCAAGCATCCACTTCACATTCTGGATCCACTTCATAGGCTCTGCAATGTGTGAAGGAGAGCCATCTTGCATAAAAACGATACTAGCCACACATCCTCGCTGTTGAATGACTGGTATGACGCAGGTGCGCAAGAGACTCCTAGCGTTTACCAGTGACGGTAGAGGTAACAGGACCGAGAGACTCATCTCCTCGCAGAAATACGACCCTACCATAAACGATACCGTCAACCCGCACCGCAGGGTCACCTTTGCAGAATGCAGTGGTATTGGTTAATGTGAGTGCGAATTTGCCGCTGGCCATATTGTGCAATTCCGTGTATTGACATGCAGTGGAAATGGGTTTCTCTGTCTACAGGATGTTCCATGGCCATTAATTGTCCACGTACAGTCCAGCAAGAAATTCCAGAACGAATGGTTGTATTGCTGCCAGGTCAGCAGGAAGCAACTACTGAATATAGGTGATTTTGTATGGGTAGCAATGAAGGATGTTTTCTAGGATTTTTCCGGCCGGTGTTGCCGAGCGGTTCCACGCGCTTCACTTTGGAACCGCGCTGCTGCTACGGTCGCAGGTTCGAATCCTGCCTCGGGCATGGATGTGCGTGATGTCCTTAGGTTAGTTAGGTTTAAGTAGTTCTAAGTTCTAGGGCACTGATGACCTCAGATGCCGTTGAGTGTCGTAAACTTGTGCAGGGCTGCTGGGGTGCAATCACCGTTCTTGTAAAAGAACTCTTAAGAGCAGCGCGCGAACCTTAGTGGAGACACTCATGTTTGGCATCTCGCACGCAAACCGAGGACTAGCGCTGTTCCACACTTCTGTTGGTGTGCATATTCTGGCGCTGTTTTTTTGTTCCGTGACATTTCACATTGCGCCAATGGTATAATGTTCAAATCTGACGTCATTGTGAGCAGGGGTTCTTTTTCTACTGCTTTCTCAAACTGGAACGTTAACTATTAAACTTTATTAACCCTGTATATCCAAGCATGCAGCACACTTCATGCCAGTTTCACGTTTCTCGCGTGCCGACTTCGTGCTATTGTAGTTTTATTGCCAGCAGTGCATATAGCTATGACAAACATAAACTCCAAAGTTAGGTACCAAGAATACATAATCGCACAGATGAGTTAATGTATCTAGTACACACACCCAGAAAATTGGATAGAAGGAATTGATAGCCACAATGGGACAAAAGTAGGCATGGTAATCTTACGCCATAGCAGAGGAAAGGTCATGTATACATCCGGGAAGGACTGTTTTATACAGACAGATATGAAGAGAAGAGTAAATATGGACTATGACCAGAAAAGCATTCAGTACTTAACAATATTCTTACTGATTCACAACTTACAAAAAATTATTGTGAAAGATAAGACATAGTCTAAGAAAGCTGCAAACAAATACACACACACAATACTTCAACATCGTGGGAGTACCCAATTCTACACCACCCACTGACTCTCCGACTCTCCATCATTGCCCCCATTCCACTGTGCTGTCCTCTTCAGTTCCAGTGATTCACAGATACAGGAAAGGAAAGTATATCGTGGATGAACTCTGTCTTGACAGAGTACACAGCATGAACTACGGAGAGACAGAGATCCCTTCATCTGTTTCCACATAATGGGACTCCATCTTTAAAGAAGCAGTCGAAATATTACGAGTATATACGCTGGCTCGCTTTTCTAGCGAGCCAGTGTATGTATCGGCGAGCCACTACAGCAACACATCAGTAATAACCTGAAGATGACGCGCAGCTGTCAAGTTTAATGAAGTACAAGGTTCTTCTGTACAGGTGATAGAAATATTGTCAAAGTAGTTGGCCCTCTCAAATGCCTATCCAAGGACCAGTGGTCACACATTAGCAAGTGCTAATTTACAATCATGTTCTTGTTACTCATGTAAATACTAAGAAACGTGAAAGTGCTGCCATGAAACACTGCGTAGAGAGGGGATGGAGAGTGATGAAAATCTTGAAACGTAATAAAAACGTCCGATTTCGCGCGCCATTGTCTTGTATGCTGGCAGTGCAGTGAGCAGTGCCTTTAAAAAATGCACGACAGGTGGCACCATACTGCAAACAAGCGAACCACTACCACAATACCCCTATTTGCGACACGCACCATCGAAGCATTCTGACTTTTCTCTAGATAGCTTCAAGATACGTAGGTGGGTTCATAATTAATGGCAGCTGTTTAAAGGTCATTTTTCCAGGGTCTGCTCAAGTCACTTTTAGTTTTGATTGTTTTAAAAATTCGTTAGAATTCAATAAAATTAAGTTATGTATTAAATATGATGAACCCTGATGCAGCTATGTGGTGATCACAGTCCATCCATTAGAGTGACCCGATCCCAAATCTTCTCACACGAATTCCTAACAATCGCTACCAATACCTAACAAGTTCCGGGTGCGGTCTCATCCAGGGAAGGTAATGCCGACTTTGTTTTAGACGGAACGAGGCGTAATCTTCGAACAGTACACCTCTACGTTAAACACCGTCACCGACGCATCATACCCCGATATATTGGAAAATGACCCTCTCCTCGACTCTACACGAACCGGCGTGGACGTCCGATTGCAGGTTCCATTGTGCCACCTCATACAATTCTGCCAGTACCACGGCTGCAGACGCCACTGACCTCCAATCTCCTACTCTTCCACATCCTTCATACACACCGACGAACTGACACATTTCTTGAGGGAAGTCATTTTCCTGTTTCGTTGTTGTTTTACTACGAAATAACCCCTTAATTTCATAATGTAGCAATTGGCTAATTTCTCCCCCTACGGTTTTCTCGAGCTACCTTGCAATGGTACTGCTGAGTAGATGCTCATCCAAATAGCATCCAAAACGAGCAAACCAGTTGCCTGTTTACCTGTGGCTACTCACACTTGGGATATGCACGGTTCTGTTTAAAAAGGATAGTTCGATATGGTCATAGGTTCGAGCCACATACGTCTGCTTTCATGACCCACAGCTGACTCGCTGCAAATAATAATAACTGTTGGTTGTCATCCTGCATTGATACATTGTCTGGAATTACGAGTTAATACACAGAAACATAAAAGATAACAGAAAAATTTTATAAAAATAATTCTACTCCAACATCTGTGATGCATGAAGACAACAAAGAATTATGCTGAATAATGTTTACTCAAGAAAGAATATCTCGCATAAACCGGAAGTGGTGTTATGATATCTGCTTAAAATACAGACAGAAAAACCCTTATCAAATGCAGTAAAGCAACGTTGAGAGCGTTACAAGAACGGTAGCAAAATACCCAAACTAAACACTCATCAAAGACCAACTAAAAGTCCATTTCATGGTCACAGTGCACGAAAGATTCACCACCTCAAAATAGTTCAGTGTTCAGCAGTATGAGCCGGCCGGAGTGGCCGAGCGGTTAAAGGCGCTACAGTCTGGAACCGCACGACCGCTACGGTCGCAGGTTCGAATCCTGCCTCGGGCATGGATGTGTGTGCTGTCGTTAGGTTAGTTAGGTTTAAGTAGTTCTAAGTTCTAGGGGACTTATGACCACAGCAGTTGAGTCCCATAGTGCTCAGAGCCATTTGAATCATTTTTTTGTTCAGCAGTATGATTCACAAATTAACACACGTAATACCAAGAATAGTATTTCATACCCTGTCTGTTCTCAGTTCCGTAGTTAAAGCGACAAAAGTTAGAGTCCTGTTCTGGTGCATATTCAAACCTCTCCAAATTTAAATCTCTTTGGGCGTTAAAGTATGGCAGTGGCCATTCACAGCCCAGAATCAATGACATATAAAACTGAATCATGCAGGTCTGCCTATTTCGAGAACTCGGCTTAAAGTGTCCAGAATCGCTCGACTGAGCTCTTCACCCGAGCAGTCCAGTCTCCACTTGACTCCCATAGTGTTCCGTTACTGACTGCTTTTATATTGGCTGAAGGCCATCTCCAGCGAAAATGTGTCGTTCTTGAGCTCTACAGACAAGATATGATTAAAGTTGACCACTTCCCGGACTAAACTAATATATGGCAACAATATTTAAATAAACAAATGTCACAAACATTCGCTTACACATAAATCATTTACAATAAACATAAGTGATAGTTGGTTCATAAATAATTAAGTCCACATTCTTGCACAAGTGTGCTCACAGGAAATATCAACAAATTGTCCTCAAGTATTGTTTGAACAGTTATTTTTGTCTTCTCGACAGAAGAGCCTTTTGGTTCTATTTAAGTGTAGATCACACGAACATAATTGCGGACCTCCTCGGTCCCTTCGTGCTTGATGAAACCTTGACATCGGTGGCAACTTCCAGCAGGATGGCTGTCAGTGTTACAACGTCACATTTGTGCTAGAGTGGTTTGAGGTGCATTAACAGTAAAATCAGGTTCATGTTTTGGTCACCAAATTCGCCTGGTCCGAAAGCGAAGGAACACATCTGGGACACTACCATGCCTCCGCTCGCCACCCTCAAACCTGCTCCCCGTAATTTATGGGAATTGTGCGAACGCTACGAAAACATGTGGTGCAACGGATACATACATCTACATCTACATAGACATTGCGCAAGCCAGCCCATTGTGCGTGGCGAGGGGCACCCTGTACCACTACCGCTCATTTCCTGTCTATTCCACTTGAAAACAGAGCGAGGGAAAAACGGCTATCTACAGGGTGTTTCAAAAATGACCGGTATATTTGAAACGGCAATACAAACTAAACGAGCAGCGATAGAAATACACCGTTTGTTGCAATATGCTTGGGACAACAGTACATTTTCAGGCAGACAAACTTTCGAAATTACAGTAGTTACAATTGTCAACAACAGATGGCGCTGCGGTCTGGGAAACTCTATAGTACGATATTTTCCACATATCCACCATGCGTAGCAATAATATGGCGTAGTCTCTGAATGAAATTACCCGAAACCTTTGACAACGTGTCTGGCGGAATGGCTTCACATGCAGATGAGATGTACTACTTCAGCTGTTCAATTGTTTCTGGATTCTGGCGGTACACCTGGTCTTTCAAGTGTCCCCACAGAAACAAGTCGCAGGGGTTCATGTCTGGCGAATAGCGAGGCCAATCCACGCCGCCTCCTGTATGTTTCGGATAGCCCAAAGCAATCACACGATCATCGAAATATTCATTCAGGAAATTAAAGACGTCGGCCGTGCGATGTGGCCGGGCACCACCTTGCATAAACCACGAGGTGTTCGCAGTGTCGTCTAAGGCAGTTTGTACCGCCACAAATTCACGAAGAATGTCCAGATAGCGTGATGCAGTAATCGTTTCGGATCTGAAAAATGGGCCAATGATTCCTTTGGAAGAAATGGCGGCCCAGACCAGTACTTTTTGAGGATGCAGGGACGATGGGACTGCAACATGGGGCTTTTCGGTTCCCCAAATGCGCCAGTTCTGTTTATTGACGAAGCCGTCCAGGTAAAAATAAGCTTCGTCAGTAAACCAAATGTTGCCCACATGCATATCGCCGTCATCAATCCTGTGCACTGTATCGTTAGCGAATGTCTCTCGTGCAGCAATGGTAGCGGCACTGAGGAGTTGCCGCATTTGAATTTTGTATGGATAGAAGTGTAAACTCTGGCGCATGAGACGATATGTGGACGTTGGCGTCATTTGGACCGCAGCTGCAACACGGCGAACGGAAACCCGAGGCCGCTGTCGGATCACCTGCTGCACTAGCTGCGCGTTGCCCTCTGCGGTTGCCGTACGCGGTCGCCCTACCTTTCCAGCACGTTCATCCGTCACGTTCCCAGTCCGTTGAAATTTTTCAAACAGATCCTTTATTGTATCGCTTTTCGGTCCTTTGGTTACATTGAACCTCCGTTGAAAATTTCGTCTTGTTGCAACAACACTGTGTTCTAGGCGGTGGAATTCCAACACCAGAAAAATCCTCTGTTCTAAGGAATAAACCATGTTGTCCACAGCACACTTGCACGTTGTGAACAGCACACGCTTACAGCAGAAAGACGACGTACAGAATGGCGCACCCACAGACTGCGTTGTCTTCGATATCTTTCACATCACTTGCAGCGCCATCTGTTGTTGAAAATTGTAACTACTGTAATTTCGAAAGTTTGTCTGCCTGAAAATGTACTGTTGTCCCAAGCATATTGCAACAAACGGTGTATTTCTATCGCTGCTCGTTTAGTTTTTATTGCCGTTTCAAATATACCGGTCATTTTTGAAACACCCTGTATATGCCTCCGTATGAGTCCTAATTTCTCGTACCTTGTCGTGCGATCGTTAGATAAATGTTCAAATGTGTGTGAATCCCTCTGGGAGCAAACTGTTGCGGCCCCTAGACTTAAGCACTACCTAAACTAAGTTATGGTAAAGACAACACACACCCATGCCCGTGGGAGGTCTCGAACCTCCGACGGGAGTGGTCGCCCGCTTCGTGACGTGGCGCCTCAAACCTTGTGGCCACTCGGTGCACCCCGACATTACGCACAATGGATGTTGGCGGCAGCTTCAAACGCTGGTTCTCTAAACTTTCTCAACAGTGTTTCTCGAAACGGAAGTGTCCTTCCCTCCAGGGATTCCAATTTGAGATCCCAAAGCATCTTACCTGTTATTCAAACCTACTGGTAACAAATCTAGCAACCCGCCTCTAATTTATTTCGATGTCTTCCATCAATTCGACCTGGTACTGATTCCGAACACTCGAGCAGTACTCAAGAATAGGTCGCACCAGCGTCCTCTATGCGGTCTCCTTTACAGGTGAACCGCTCTTTCCTAAAATTCTCTCAATACACCAAAGACGACCACTCAACCTTTCTACTACAGTTCCCAGATGCTCGTTCCATCAGATATGGCTTTGCAACGTTACGCCCAGATAGCTAAACGACCTGAGTGTATCAAGTAGGACACTAGTAGTCCTAATACTGTATCGCAACATTACAGGTTTGTTCTTCCTACTCATCCGCATTAAATTACATTTTTCCACGTTTAGGGCTAGCTGCCATTCACCACACCAACTGGAAACGTTGTCTAAGTCGTCTTGTATCTGCCTATAGTCAGTCAACTTCGACAGTTTGCCGTACACCACAGCATCATCAGCAAACAACCGCAGATTGCTGCCCACACTGTTCGCCAAATCATTTATGTATATGAGGAACGACAGCGGTACTAACGCACTTCCTTGGGGCAGTCCTTGTCTGTGGTGAGGACTCACCGTTGAGGACAACATATTGCGTACTATTACTTAAGAAGTCGTTGAGTCACTCACATATCCGCGGACCTACCCGATATTCTCATACCTTCGTTAACAGTCTGCAGTGGTGAACCCTGTCAAACGCTTTCCGGAAATTAGGCATATGGACTTTGTCTGTTGCCCTTCATCTGTAGTTCGCAGTATATCATGTGAGAAAAGGGCAAGTTGAGTATCGCAAGAGCTATGCTTTCCAAAACTTTGCTGATTCGTGGACATAAGCTTCTCGGTCTCAAGAAAATTCATTGTATTCGAAATGAGAATATATTGAAGGATTCTGCAGCAAACCGATGTTACGGATATTTGTCCGTATTTCTGACGAACACTTTTAGAATCCATGCCATGCAGAATAGATGTTGTACTGCAGTCCAACAGAGGACCAACACGCTGCTAAGCAGGCGGTCGTAGTGTCCTGGCTCACGAATGTAAACAAAATTAAAACGTCATACAGTGTAAGCTTCCACGGCCGGTACCGACTTCAGTAGAAACTTCCGGGGTAACAGGCCTCGGTCAACGTAAAAACTTTCTCCTAATGTTTCCTCTCCGACTAAAGGAGACATCATCAGAGGTACGGCGGCGAAATGCAGCCAGAAGTCGAGGGAGCGCCGAATATGTGGACTGTGTAGAAGCACCGCAGTCAATGACCCCATGTCGGGGCAATGCCAACATTCTTGACTGAAAGAAATCGATCGTTATTCTGACGGTGCGACGATGACATCCATCTAGTTTAACACCGTCCTCTTTTTTGGTGCGTATAAATCTCAATCTTGACTACACCTGGTGTTCATAAAATTCCTTGTAGTTGTGGACTGGTTTACGATTGGTGCCACGAAAAGAAGTTTTGACATCCGTCCTGTTCAACACATGAGTAGTTGTTGCCTGGGACGTATGGATAAATCGCCTCTCGCGCAACATGTTCGTGATCATAGTTCAAATGGCTCTGAGCACTATGGGACTTAACATCTATGGTCATCAGTCCCCTAGAACTTAGAACTACTTAAACCTAACTAATCTAAGGACAGCACACAACACACAGCCACCACGAGGCAGAGAAAATCCCTGACCCCGCCGGGAATCGAACCCGGGAACCCGGGCGTGGGAAGCGAGAACGCTACCGCACGACCACGAGATGCGGGCTCGTGATCATGAAACAGAAACAAAAGTCATATTAAAAACATCGCATTATAATGCTCGCTTTTATAGTGGTTCTATTGAGACTTACACTAAGGATCCAAAACATTACGACCACTGCCCACAGGCCGGCCGGAGTGGCCGAGCGGTTAAAGGCGCTACAGTCTGGAACCGCACGACCGCTACGGTCGCAGGTTCGAATCCTGCCTCGGGCATGGATGTGTGTGATGTCCTTAGGTTAGTTAGGTTTAAGTAGTTCTAAGTTCTAGGGGCCTTATGACCACAGCAGTTGAGTCCCATAGTGCTCAGAGCCGTTTTTTGAACCACTGCCCACTATGAGGTTGAATGCCTCGTGGCGGCGTTGCGGTCACGTATCGCAGTAAGGAAAAAATGCAAGCGAAAGAGAGACGAATGAGCAGCCTTTATAAGGAAGAGATGGGCCTCAAATGAGGAAATGCAGAGGTGTAAACGGTTTTGACAAAGGGCACATTGTTGTGGCTCTGCAGCTGGAAAAGGGAATCTCTGAAACGGCAAAGCTTATCGCCTGCTGGCGTACTACTGTCTTGAGCACCTACGGAACGTGGTGAAATAACGAGTACGCCGTCTGTTATTGGACGGCCATGTCTCATCCCAAAACGTAGAGGTCGGACGATATCTCACGGTGTAATCAAGAAAAGGCAGCGATCAGTGGCATATCTGACGATAGAGTACAATGCTCGTGCAGACATAAGTGTTTTGGAGCATACCATTCTAAGACCATTGTCGAACTTGCAGCTCCACGTCACATGTTCCTGTGTTGACACAATGACATCGGCACTTGTGACTGCAGTGGATACAGTATCACCGTGTTTTCACTGTTGTCTGTGGAAAGAATCACATTTCTTGTTACACCAGGTCGATGGTTGCGCCCTCGAATGGTTTGCACGAAACATGCATAGCGCCATGGATGTAGGCCAGTGAGGGCAGAATTATGCTATGGGTATAGTTGAGTTGGGTGTCCGTGGGATCTGTGGTGGTAATCGAAAGCATCATGACAGTAGTGAACTATGTGAACATTATTGTGTACCACCTGCATCCCTTCATGCTTGAAGTCTCCCCCTATGGCTATGACATCTTCCAGGAGGATAATTATCCGTGTTGCAATATCAGCATCGTCCTACAGTCGTTACAGGGGCATTATAGAGAACTCACATTGATGTCTTGGACAGCATTTGTGCCTGATCTGAACACATTGGAACACATATCAGACGGTAGCCGAGATCTCGTAAACCACCACATGGTGACGGCACGCACGACGTCGGAGAATACCGCACCACGATCGATCATTCGCGCTCGGAACAGTCATAGCGCAGTAGGTGTGTGTGTGTGGGGCGGGGGGGGGGGGGGGCGTATGGAAATTTGTGATAAGTTCTTATGCGACCAAACTACCGCTGAGACCATTGGTCCCTAGGCTTACATACTAAACCTAACTTAAACTAACGTACGCTAAGGACAACACACACACACACACACACACACACACACACTCACACACACAAACGCGCGCACGCACCAGAGGGAGAACTCGAATTTCCGACGGGGGAAGGTTCGTGAACCGTTGTAAGGCGCCTTAGACCGAGCGGCTACCATCGCGGCAAACTTTGGGGTTAGCAGTAGGAACTGTACTGAGGTCTGCCAGCGGCCCAAGCTGCCACCTATGGGCATGAGGTGTGTCGATAGCGACTGCTCGACGCCTCGTTAAAAACCGGAGCACTGAGCTACGGCGCACACTTGTTTTCAGTGCGGCGAATCGTGTACAGTCTCCAGTTACCGCCGAGTCTACAATAGCCAATAGTCTCCGAGTTTCGAGCACCGTAGGCATCGTAGACCAACTGTGGACTCTACTTTGGCATCACTCAGAGGCACAGTGACAGGACTTAAATATTCTAGAGGACTTGTAATAATTTCAAGTGTCTAATTCATCATCATCATCATCATCATTTAAGACTGATTATGCCTTTCAGCGTTCAGTCTGGAGCATAGCCCCCCTTATACAGTTCCTCCATGATCCCCTATTCAGTGCTAACATTGGTGCCTCTTCTGATGTTAAACCTATTACTTCAAAATCATTCTTAACCGAATCCAGGTACCTTCTCCTCGGTCTGCCCCGACTCCTCCTACCCTCTACTGCTGAATCCATGAGTCTCTTGGGTAACCTTGCTTCTCCCATGCGTGTAACATGACCCCACCATCTAAGCCTGTTCGCCCTGACTGCTACATCTATAGAGTTCATTCCCAGTTTTTCTTTGATTTCCTCATTGTGGACACCCTCCTGCCATTGTTCCCATCTACTAGTACCTGCAATCATCCTAGCTACTTTCATATCCGTAACCTCAACCTTGTTGATAAGGTAACCTGAATCCACCCAGCTTTCGCTCCCATACAACAAAGTTGCTCGAAAGATTGTCTTGGTACTGACTTCCTTCTTGCAGAAGAGAGTAGATCGTAGCTGAGCGCTCACTGCATTAGCTTTGCTACACCTCGCTTCCAGTTCTTTCACTATGTTGCCATCCTGTGAGAATATGCATCCTAAGTACTTGAAACCGTCCACTTGTTCTAACTTTGTTCCTCCTATTTGGCACTCAATCCGTTTATATTTCTTTCCCACTGACATTACTTTCGTTTTGGAGATGCTAATCTTCATACCACAGTCCTTACATTTCTGATCTAGCTCTGAAATATTACTTTGCAAACTTTCAATGGAATCTGCAATCAAAACTAAGTCATCCGCATATGCAAGACTGGTTATTTTGTGTTCACATATCTTAATCTCTAAGTGTGCTGGACATATCACAACAGGGAGTATCATTTAAGTTGAGAATTTCTTCGTATTTAATAACTGTCCTTTTAATGCTAATTGCCGGACGGTGTGGCAGTGCGGTTCTAGGCGCTCCAGTCTGGAACCGCGCGACCGCTACGGTCGCAGGTTCGAATCCTGCCTCGGGCATGGATGTGTGTGATGTCCTTACGTTAGTTAGGTTTAAGCAGTTCTAAGTTCTAGGGGACTGATGACCACAGATGTTAAGTTCCATAGTGCTCAGAGCCATTTGAAACATTTTTTAATACTAATTGTTGGGAATATTTCTGATTGAAGCTATCCTTCGCTGTCCTCTTGCTTTCCCAACACACCATCGCGTAATCTGCAGGAATTGCTTGGTCGCTGCGTAGACTTCAGGTGCCACATACTTCTGGAATCCTGTCAAGGACTTGTAGAATCCGTGCCAAGCAGAATCTCTGTTGTACTGTGTTGGGAAAGTATATCAACACCCTGTTAAACAGGTTGTTATAATATTTCGCCAACGAGGCTGCTGACGCTGCTGCCAAGGCTGCAGTTCCAGTAACTCACCCCGCTGGTTCCTATGTTCCCTCCAGTGATCTCTGTGTCGCCGTCTGTCAGGAGGTGGTGTCCCTTTGGCATCGCCATTGGTCCTCCCTTCGTGGGAGTAACCTCCGGATTATTAAGCCTCTCCCAGCGGCTTGGACGACCCCCTATCGGGCCTTCCGCTGGGAGGCAGTCATTTTAACTAGATTCCGTATTGGGCACTGCCTACTTAGCCATCGTCATTTGATAAATGGCGCCACCCCACCACTTTGTAAGCATTGCGCCGAAGTTTTAACTGTCCGCCACTTCCTGACGGAATGCCCGTTTTTTAACCGTTTACGTTCCCGCTTACGTTTGCCGTCTGAGTTATTGGCCGTCTGTCTTCGTGTTCTATTGTTTTGACTTGGACGCGTATAACCCCAGTTGTTTTTTGCGCCTTAAAACAAAAAAACAATAATGTTTCGGCTCGTTGCTGTATATACACGGCATTAATTTTAACCGAAAATGGAAGACGTTAAATTAGATAATTTTTGGATATCGACGTTGCATTATATGGATGACTATCGATTGCTTTCAATCGAGAATTAGGTATTTCTTGAGATAGCATAGTAGCCGATGTCACGTGATTGGCTGTTGTGCCCTCTACAGTGTACATATAGTTGGTGCTCCCTTGAGTCCTGGTTGTAGTTTGCCGTTGTACGTCTGACCACCTGACGATGCCTCCTGCAGTCCGAGAGGAAACGTTAGGAGTAAGTTTTATACATCGGCCACGGCCTAAAATCTCGGAACTTTCAAGTGAAAATTAAAACAATAACTAAGTCAGACGGTGTATGTTCTCTTTTGAAGCTATCTGTTGTCTTTCTGATCCGATAGGTACGCACGTCAGATGAGTGTTGTCACATTTCTCGGTCTCTAGCGCAGCGTTCATTAATGCCAGCTTTTAACATCTGACTCTTCCCTCTGCTGCGCCGTCCGTGAAAGGAGCCAGTTCTGTGCTTTTCTGTGCAGGCGGCAGCGACAGGGACCGCCCCCATTACTGTATTCAGCAAAATTGTGCCCCCCCCCCCCCCTGGCATTTGAACAAATTCATTTAAAGCCTTTCAGCTAACGCTTTTGTATGCTTTACGATTAAAAGCTTCCGCAGTCGTTACACTGGGCTGCCTTTTTTTCTGTCGTGCGGCGGAATTATTGTGTTTCAACTGGCCTTTCGCCGCTTTGGCAGCGTATGAAAGCGGGTTTCGCAAAACGCCGCTGTCCGCCCACAGAGACGCGTCCCGGTGCAGACAGCTTCGCGATTGATTGCCCCCTCCTCTAAAAAAGCGGCCTTTTGCCGTGTCTGCTGAGGGCGTGGTCTGCCAGGGCAGAGCAAACAGCTATTAAAACGTCCGCCTCTGTTTATTCCTCTCAGACTCGCTCGTTTGCTTACTTGCACCTGGCAGTGTTGCGATCTACAAATTAGTCCTGGCTTTGGCTGTATGCTCTTGTTGCTACGCTCGATCATTTTTCTATTTGTTTCCTGAGCTAGAAAAAAATGTGCAGTTAATCATCTCCTCCCTACAAAATCTATCTCATTCAGAGTAAATTCTTGTAAACCGTTCGCTTGCTTAGGTGAATGGTAAAGTGTCTGTCGCTAGCTGGAACCTTTTAAAACCTGAATGGCAGGTTAGCGGAAATAAGTGGAATTCTTGGTTTTAATGCTTCCTTTTCTTTCTTTCTTTTGCGTTTAACATTCCCGATTCTATGGTGATGTTTAGAAAATGTTTTGCGAGGACATAGCAGGATCATTGAGTTTATTTAGGAATTCTATTGGGCAGTCTACGCTTTAGCCAGGGTTACTTATTGCATTAAACGATTTAATTTTTTTCCTTTCTCTTTGACCGTGTATTGTACTCGCCGATTTGCTTGTTTGAACTACCCCATTTTCTGCTTCTAAAACTGTTCGCTCGCAATACCATTCATTCATTACGTAGCTTGTCAGTTTAAGCAGATACCGTTTTTCCATGAGCTTCCGCCCTGGCTTTATTACGTTGCATGACTCGCCGGTTAAGATGTTTTGGAGCACGGGTGAAGGCGATATGTCTCGTTTCAAATTCTATTCTACCAAATTCGAGAAAAGCTCGAAAACATAACAGAACAATCTCGAATTTTTTCGCTTGCAAGATACATTGATACGAAACGGACTGGGATACCCTGGTGACCACCACGATGTCATGGCGACCATCTGAAACGCTCATGTCTGCTGAATTAAAACAGCTGCTATCGCACAACCACTGTATTGCACAATACGGGTATCAAAGGTAGCATCACACAGAAAAATTAGTGTTTGGAAGTGGGTGATTTTGAATGTATCGCCAGCTTCACCCACAAGAATTTTAATACACAACAATTCTCTTGTAGTGGCCTTTGTTGGCAAAAGCTGTATATGTTGTTCTTGTTGTGGTCTTCACTCCTGAGACTGGTTTGATGCAGCTCTCCATGCTACTCTATCCTGTGCAAGCTTCTTCATCTCCCAGTACCTACTGCATCCTACATCCTTCTGAATCTGCTTAGTGTATTCATCTCTTGGTCTCCCCCTACGATTCTTACCCTCCACGCTGCCCTCCAATACTAAATTGGTGATCCCTTGATGCCTCAGAACATGTCCTACAAACCGATCCCTTCTTCTGGTCAAGTTGTGCCACAAACTTCTCTTCGCCCCAATCCTATTCAATACTTCCTCATTAGTTACGTGATCTACCCATCTAATCTTCAGCATTCTTCTGTTGCACCACATTTCGAAAGCTTCTATTCTCTTCTTGTCCAAACTATTTATCGTCCATGTTTCGCTTCCATACATGGCTACACTCGATACAAATACTTTGAAAAATGACTTCCTGACACTTAAATCTATACTCGATGTTAACAAATTTCTCTTCTTCAGAAACGCTTTCCTTGCCATTGCCAGTCTACATTTTATATCCTCTCTACTTCGACCATCATCAGTTATTTTGCTCCCCAAATAGCAAAACTCCTTTACTACTTTAAGTGTCTCATTTCCTAATCTAATACCCTCAACATCACCCGACTTAATTCGACTACATTCGATTATCCTCGTTTTGCTTTTGTTGATGTTCATTTTATATCCTCCTTTCAAGACACTGTCCATTCCGTTCAACTGCTCTTCCAAGTCCTTTGCTGTCTCTGACACAATTACAATGTCATCGGCGAACCTCAAAGTTTTTATTTCTTCTCCATGGATTTTAATACCTACTCCAAATTTTTCTTTTGTTTCCTTTACTGCTTGCTCAATATACAGATTGAATAACATCGGGGAGAGGCTACAAACCTGTCTTACTCCCTTCCCAACCACTGCTTCCCTTTCGTGTCCCTCGTCTCTTATAACTGCCATATGGTTTCTGTACAAATTGTAAATAGCCTTTCGCTCCCTGCCACCTTTAGAATTTGAAAGAGAGTATTCCAGTCAATATTGTCAAAAGCTGTCTCTAAGTCTACAAATGCTAGAAACGTAGGTTCGCCTTCCCTTAATCTTTCTTCTAAGATAAGTCGTAAGGTCAGTATTGCCTCACGTGTTCCAGTATTTCTACGGAATCCAAACTGATCTTCCCCGATGTCGGCTTCTACTAGTTTTTCCATTCTTCTGTAAAGAATTCGTGTTAGTATTTTGCAGCTGTGGCTTATTAAACTGATTGTTCGGTAATTTTCACATCTGTCAACACCTGCTTTCTTTGGGATTGGAATTATTATATTCTTCTTGAAGTCTGAGGGTATTTCGCCTGTTTCATACATCTTGCTCACCAGATGGTAGAGTTTTGTCAGGACTGGCTCTCCCAAGGCCGTCAGTAGTTCCAATGGAATGTTGTCTACTCCAGGGGCCTTGTTTCGACTCAGGTCTTTCAGTGCTCTGTCAAACTCTTCACGCAGTATCGTATCTCCCATTTCATCTTCATCTACATCCTCTTCCATTTCCATAATATTGTCCTCAAGTACATCGCCCTTGTATAGACCCTCTATATACTCCTTCCACCTTTCTGCCTTCCCTTCTTTGCTTAGAACTGGGTTTCCATCTGAGCTCTTGATGTTCATACAAGTGGTTCTCTTATCTCCAAAGGTCTCTTTAATTTTCCTGTAGGCAGTATCTATCTTACCCCTATTGAGATAAGCCTCTACATCCTTGCATTTGTCCTCTAGCCATCCCTGCTTAGCCATTTTGCACTTCCTGTCGATATCATTTTTGACACGTTTGTAATCCTTTTTGCCTGCTTCATTTACTGCATTTTTATATTTTCTCCTTTCATCAATTAAATTCAATATTTCTTCTGTTACGCAAGGATTTCTACTAGCCCTTGTCTTTTTACCTACTTGATCCTCTGCTGCCTTCACTACTTCATCCCTCAAAGCTACCCATTCTTCTTCTACTGTACTTCTTTCCCCCATTCCTGTCAATTGTTCCCTTATGCTCTTCCTGAAACTCTGTACAACCTCTGGTTCTTTCAGTTTATCCAGGTCCCATCTCCTTAAATTCCCACCTTTTTGCAGTTTCTTCAGTTTTAATCTACAGGTCATAACCAATAGATTGTGGTCAGAGTCCACATCTGCCCCTGGAAATGTCTTACAATTTAAAACCTGGTTCCTAAATCTCTGTCTTACCATTATATAATCTATCTGATACCTTTTAGTACCTCCAGGGTTCTTCCATGTATACAACCTTCTATCATGATTCTTAAACCAAGTGTTAGCTATGATTAAGTTGTGCTCCGTGCAAAATTCTACCAGGCGGCTTCCTCTTTCATTACTTAGCCCCAATCCATATTCACCTACTACGTTTCCTTCTCTCCCTTTTCCTACACTCGAATACCATGACTATTAAATTTTCGTCTCCCTTCACTATCTGAATAATTCCTTTTATTTCATCATACATTTCTTCAATTTCTTCGTCATCTGCAGAGATAGTTGGCATATAAACTTGTACTACTGTAGTAGGTGTGGGCTGCGTATCTATCTTGGCCAAAATAATGCATTCACTATGCTGTATATATATATTGCAGTAGTTTACAAGAAAACATCCCTCTGCAAGCTGCATATAACTTTTTTATTTTATTTACGTAGCTGTACGTGACTGGCATCTTAAACACGGCATCGTTAACTGCAATCCTGGAATATTACAATAGTTTTGTTTGTCACGCAATGGTTACAGATTTAAAAACAGTTCACGAAACGTTTTTGTAATAACATGCAATGGTAGTTACATTAAAGTGTCTAATTCATTATCTGAATTGTTGAATATCGAAATAGGTGCTTTACTGTTTATTTGGAGTGAATGTACAATGTTGCAAAACCCCAGAATAAACTGCAAAAAGTAAAGTATGGTTGTGCAAGTAGTACACATCAATTTGGAAACTGCAAGGGGTAGTTGTACAGTTTTAACCATGACCTCGCGAAAACAAAGTTCCATAATTACTTTGTTGTTTGTTTGCGGGCTCATTTGTCTGGACACAGTGCCGCAGCATGCCGTTAGCGGAGTCAAAACAAACCGGCAGAGATTGTTAAAATTGCATAGCTACCTCTCATAAGCGGATAGCTGAATAACAGAATCGTGTGATGATAGGAATAATTGGTGCGCAATAACAGCAACCACAAAAAGAGACAGGATTGTACAATACTGCTGACTTCATTCTGCAAGATGCAAAGGATAGGAAAAACTATTATATAGAAACATTACTGCGGGTGCTACATGTATATATGGCGCAACTGTTAAAATAATAGTGTTGCTGTGTCAGATTCATTAAGCAAATAGTAAGTTCTTCGATAATCCCATTATGTTTTGTAATATGGTAAGATTAGCCAACAGAAAGGCGTGTTCACGTCATTCACCTCGTTTTTGGATACTTTCAGATAAACTGCGGCTACCAAATTTGTTTATTCGCATACCAGTTCCGAATTATTATAGCTCCATTTCGTTCACTTGTCGTTATCCAGGTGATGCTTTAGCATCATATGAGAGCAGTGCTCAGTCTTTTATCAAAAGGAATACATTGATCCATGTGCACATAAAAAATAAAAAATTGATAGCTGCTTCCTAAATCTTTTTGAAGTTAGAGCACATATGAACAACACCACTTGGTAATTTTGATATTGACTGGATTCTCAAATTAAAACAGTTAGTCCCTTAATAGCCTAAATAATCTGAAACTTACGAACACATCAGAAATGTTTTTAGGAGATGCTGATGACAAACTCAACAAACGTAAAACTAAGTCTGAATGCCACAAATGGTGCTGACAGTGTAGTGGAACTCGCAGTAGTACCTATTTATTGTGACTGCCGGCGTTGACGTTCTTGCTGATTGCTGTTCACGTGTATCTGAGAATTACTTACGTCTTCCTGGGAATTGTACTCGTCGCCGTGGCAGCAGAAATCCCCTTTGGGTTTACTGGATTTCTATTCAGGTAGAGTCTTTCCATATATGAACTGTAATACATTATTTTTGCAGATACCACACTGATGGATAACTACTTCATTTCAAAATTATAATACAAAAGTCTGTCTGTCACAAACACAGTAAGTGTTATCCCCACTTCCCTTAAAACACAAAGCCATTCTGCTCTTTCCGCCGTTCAAAATACCAGTAGTGCAAATTACACCATGTTTCCTTTTCACATTACGACGCTGAAAAACCATCAAATACGTCTGAAGGACATTACGAGAAATTCAGCGAGTGCCATTATACATGGTGGTCAGAGTCAGTCTGAAAAGCTTGTGAAGGTTTGGCAGGATAGGGTGTGCTGAGAAATACTTGTTACGAGGCAAGGTCGATACGTTGCGCCGTTCCCGAGTTTATCATTAAAGTTAGCTACTCAGGCCGTTTCGGGTGCAAACTCAAGCAGCACGCTCGAGAAGGTGTCGCTAAACATGCTCTTCGTTTGGTATCCTAAAACGAACAAGAGAGAGATACAAAAATTAGAAGTGGGGCAGAAGTAAAGCTCGAACCAAGCCAAAGCGTGAAGAGGCTCCTGCACAATTATCTCGGTAATGAGAACAGCTTACACTAATCGTATCTGCCAGGCCGCTTGAATATGCTAGCGCAAAGGCCTGATTGGTTAACTTGAAAGCTAATTCACTCGAGGATTTTTTCTGAACATTTATTTCTCAGCACAAACTACACTACAGCACCTTTAGCAGCTCTTCAGGCTGTTTCCCACCACAATGTACACGGGCACACAAATTACACACACTTACATAGTGTGGTAACGAGTGTTAACTATTCACAACAGTCACTCTTGGACATGCGCCAGCACGCCTACGCCATGACGACAGTCGATGTGTTGGTGTATGTTTTCCAGTTAAACGGTTTTATTAGTCTTGTGATAAGCCCTTTTTGTTTAATAGTACATTCCTTGTATCAGTGAAATCAGTTCTAATTTGAATAACTTTCTCAAAAGAATAACATAGAAAGCAGGACTACAGATCACGATATTCAAAGCAGAACACATTACAAATGTGGTAAATACCGCCTACCACTGAAAACGAATTTTGGAAAAAATAATCAACTTTGAAGACTGAAATACGTCGGAGAAATCAGTCAATCTAATGGAATGACCACAGAAATAAACAATGCCAGATCCCAGAAGACGGAGATCCCGTATCAGTTCTCCAAGGACACCTTGAATAAATAATCGATGTGCAATTATACAAGCCTTAGACAGTATGAAACAATTATAAAATCAAAATTGCTTTGTGCAGCAGAGTGTATTTCCACATTTAAAATAGGAGAAATAGAGGAAAATTGAGAAAAATGAGAGAATTTTCCGAAGAATGGGACCAAAACCCACCATAGGCGAAAATGAAAGCTACGTATTAAAATGCAACAATGAAATCCATCGACATATTTCCAGCACATCAGATAGAGTTGGAGAATGGAATCAATTCCTTTGAACAAGTGAAAAGAATGAAACCACAACAGATGAACAATAAGCATATTACAAATGAAAACGGCTTTGAAACAGCTGGTTGGTCGCGAAATAAGTCACAGGCTATTTCTGCATAATCATACACGTGTATAAATGGAGCCACTATACTAAACGTTTAAGACGTAATACACACATAAAAATAAATTTTGCATCACCCCAGTTCCCAGAATTCCTGAATGTAGACTTTGACTGTGCATATTGTGTCACAGACACAGTCCTTTTGACTGTTCAGAGATGTCACTAAACCCTCCCAAAGATGTAAACAATGAATGAGCAGCGCCTATTAGACAGAATGGTCCGACAGCCGATCAGTTCCAGTCATTCCACCAGGAAAGAGGAACACGGCTCGTGTTGTCTGTAGCTCAACCGTGCCTAGACAGTCAATACCGCGGTTCGATCGCGTCCGCATTGTTACTTTGTGCCAGGAAGGGCTCTCAATAAGGAGAGACAGGAACTGTCATTGACATGCCTCACTCAGGCCACCCAAGGGCTACTACTCCAGTGGACGACCGCTACCTAGGGATTATGGCTCCTAGGAACTTTGACAGCAACGCCACCGTGTTGCATAATGCTATTCGTGCAGCCACAGGACGTCGTGCTACGACTCAAACTGTGCGCAATAGGCTGCATGATGCGCAACTTCACTCCCGACGTCCATGGTGAGGTCCATCTTTGCAACCACGAGACCATGCAGCACGATACAGATGGGACCAACAACATTCTGAATGGACCACTCAGGATTGGCATCACTTTCTATTCACCGATGAGTGTCGCATATACCTTCAACCAGACAACCGTCGGAGACGTGTTTGGAGGCAACCCGGTCAGGCTGGACGCCTTACACACACTGTCCAGCGGGTGCAACAGGGTGGAAGTTCCCTGCTGTTTTGGGGTGGCATTATGTGGGGCCGACGAACGCCGCTAGTGGTCATGGAAGACGCCGTAATTACTGTACGATACGTGAAATGCCATCCTCCGACCGACCTATATCTCTAACGTCGATCAGTTGTAGAATTTTGGAACACGTATTGTGTTCGAGTATAATGACTTTTCTGGAGACTAGAAATCTACTCTGTAGGAATCAGCATGGGTTTCGAAAAAGACGGTCATGTGAAACCCAGCTCGCGCTATTCGTCCACGAGACTCAGAGGGCCATAGACACGGGTTCACAGGTAGATGCCGTGTTTCTTGACTTCCGCAAGGCGTTCGATACAGTTCCCCACAGTCGTTTATTGAACAAAGTAAGAGCATATGGACTATCAGACCAATTGTGTGATTGGATTGAGGAGTTCCTAGATAACAGGACGCAGCATGTTATTCTCAATGGAGAGAAGTCTTCCAAAGTAAGAGTAATTTCAGGTATGCCGCAGGGGAGTGTCATAGGACCTTTGCTATTCACAATATACATAAATGACCTGGTGGATGACATCGGAAGTTCACTGAGGCTTTTTGCAGATGATGCTTTGGTGTATCGAGAGGTTGTAACAATGGAAAATTGTACTGAAATGCAGGAGGATCTGCAGCGAATTGACGCATGGTGCAGGGAATGGCAACTGAATCTCAATGTAGACAAGTGTAATGTGCTGCGAATACACAGAAAGATAGATCCTTTATCATTTAGCTACAAAATAGCAGGTCAGCAACTGGAAGCAGTTAATACCATAAATTATCTGGGAGTACGCATTAGGAGTGATTTAAAATGGAATGATCATATAATGTTGATTGTCGGTAAAGCAGATGCCAGACTGAGATTCATTGGAAGAATCCTAAGGAAATGCAATCCGAAAACAAAGGAAGTAGGTTACAGTACGCTTGTTCGTCCACTGCTTGAATACTGCTCAGCAGTGTGGGATCCGTACCAGATAGGGTTGATACAAGACATAGAGAAGATCCAACGGAGAGCAGCGCGCTTCGTTACAGGATCATTTAGTAATCGCGAAAGCGTTACGGAGATGATAGATAAACTCCAGTGGAAGACTCTGCAGGAGAGACGCTCAGTAGCTCGGTACGGGCTTTTGTCAAAGTTTCGAGAACATACCTTCACCGAAGAGTCAAGCAGTATATTGCTCCCTCCTACGTATATCTCGCGAAGAGACCATGAGGATAAAATCAGAGAGATTAGAGCCCACACAGAGGCATACCGACAATCCTTCTTTCCACGAACAATACGAGACTGGAATAGAAGGGAGAACCGATAGAGGTACTGAAGGTACCCTCCGCCACACACCGTCAGGTGGCTTGCGGAGTATGGATGTAGATGTAGATGTAGATGTAGAACATATCGGCTGCATATTGACGAGGCATTCGTCTTCATGGTCGACAGTTCGCCCCCCTACGTTCACATCTTGTGAATGCCTTCCTTTAGGATATAAGAAATACAGTAGAAGAAGAATGGGTAGCTTTTAAGGATGAAGTAGCAAAGGCAGCAGAGGATCAAGTAGGTAAAAAGAAGGAATACAAACGTCTCAAAAATGAGATCGACAGGAAGTGCAAAATGGCTAAGCAGGCATGGCTAGAGGACAAATGTAAGGATGTAGAGGCTTATATCACTAGGGGTAAGATAGATACTGCCTACAGGAAAATTAAAGAGACCTTTCAAGAAAAGAGAACAACTTGTATGAATATCAAGAGCTCAGATGGAAACCCAGTTCTAAGCAAAGAAGGGAAAGCAGAAAGGGGGAAGGAGTATATAGAGGGTCTATACAAGGGAGATGTACTTGAGAGCAATGTTATAGAAATGGAAGAGGATGTAGATGAAGATGAAATGGGAGATATGATACTGCGTGAAGAGTTTGACAGAGCACTGAAAGACCTAATTCGAAACAAGGCCCCGGGAGTAGACAACATTCCATTAGAACTACTGACACCCTTGGGAGAGCCAGTCCTGACAAAACTCCACCATCTGGTGAGCAAGATGTATGAGACAGGCAAAATACCCTCAGACTTCAAGAAGAATATAATAATTCCAATCACAAAGAAAGCAGGCGTTGACAGATGAGAACATTACCGAACTATCAGTTTAATAAGTCACGGCTGCAAAATACTAACGCGAATTCCTTACAGACGAATAGAAAAACTGGTAGAAGCCGACCTTGGGGAAGATCAGTTTGGATTCCGTAGAAATATTGGAACACGTGAGGCAATACTGACCCTACGACTTATTTTAGAAGCTAGATTAAGAAAAGGCAAACGTACGTTTCTAGCATTTGTAGACTTAGAGAAAGCTTTTGACAATGTTGACTGGAATACTCTCTTTCAAATTATGAAGGAGCCAGGGGTAAAATGCAGGGAGCGAAAGGCTATTTACAATTTGTACAGAAACCATATGGCAGTTATAAGAGCTGAGGGATATGAAAGGGAAGCAGTGGTTGGGAAGGGAGTGAGACAGGGTTGTATTCTCTCCCCGATGTTGTTCAATCTCTATATTGAGCAAGCAGTAAAGGAAACAAAAGAAACACTCGGAGTAGGTATTAAAATCCACGGAGAAGAAATAAAAACGTTGAGGTTCGCCGATGACATTGTAATTCTGTCAGAGACAGCAAAGGACTTGGAAGAGCAGTTGAACGAAATGGACAGTGTCTTGAAAGGAGGATATAAGATGAACATCAGCAAAAGCAAAACGAGAATAACGGAATGTAGTCGAATTAAGTCGGGTGATGATGAGGGAATTAGATTAGAAAATGAGACACGTAAAGTAGTAAAGGAGTTTTGCTATTTGGGGAGCAAAATAACTGATGATGGTCGAAGTAGAGAGGATATAAAATGTAGACTGGCAATGGCAAGGAAAGCGTTTCTGAAGAAGAGAAATTTGTTAACATCGAGTGTAGATTTAAGTGTCAGGAAGTCGTTTCTGAAAGTATTTGTATGGAGTGTAGCCATGTATGGAAGTGAAACATGGACGATAAATAGTTTAGACAAGAAGAGAATAGAAGCTTTCGAATTGTAGTGCTACAGAAGAATGCTTAAGATTAGATGGATAGGTCACATAACTAATGAGAATGTACTGAATAGGATTGGGGAGGAGTTTGTGGCACAGCTTGACTAGAAGAAGAGATCGTTTGGTAGGACATGTTCTGAGGCATCAAGTTATCACCTATTTAGTATTGGAGGGCAGCGTGGAGGGTAAAAATCGTAGAGGGAGACCAAGAGATGAATACACTAAACAGATTCAGAAGGATGTAGGCTGCAGTAAGTACTGGGAGATGAAGCAGCTTGCACAGGATAGAGTAGCGTGGAGAGCTGCATTAAACCAGTCTCAGGACTGAACAACAACAGCAACGATATCGCCCGACTAGAGTGGCCAGTACGTTCTCCAGACATGAACCCTATCGAACATGTCTCGGATAAATTGAAAAGTGCTGTTTATGGACGACGTGACCCAGCAACCACTCTGAGATATCTACGCGCCGGCCAGTGAGGCCGAGCGGTTCTAGGCGCTTCAGTCTGGATCCGCGCGACAGCTACGGTCGCAGTTTCAAATCCTTCCTCGGGCATGGGTGTGTGTGATGTTCTTAGGTTAGTTTAGTTTAAGTAGTTCTAAGTTCTAGGCGACTGGAGACCTCAGCTGTTAAGTCCCATAGTGCTCAGAGCCATTTGAACCAGATATCTGTCCGCAGCTCGTGGTCGTGCGGTAGCGTTCTCGCTTCCCATGTCCGGGTTCCCGAATTCGATTCCCGGCGGGGTCAGGGATTTTCTCTGCCTCGTGATGACTGGGTGTTGTGTGATGTCCTTAGGTTAGTTAGGTTTAAGTAGTCCTAAGTTCTAGGGGACTGATGACCATAGATGTGAAGTCCCATAGTGCTCAGAGCCACCAGATATCTACGCCTAATCGCCAATGAGGATTGGGACAATCTGGACCAAAGTGCCTTGATGAACTTGTGGATAGTATGCCACGACGAATACAGGCATGCATCAATGCAAGAGGACGTGTTGCTGGATATTAGAGGTACCGGTGCGTACAGCAGTCTGGACAACCACCTCTGAAGATCTCACTGTATGGTGTTACAACATGCAATGTGTGGTTTTCATGAGCAATAAAATGGACGGAATTGATGTTGATGTAGGTTTCCATTCCAATTTTCTGTACAGGTTCCGGAACTCTCGGAACCGAGGAGATGCAGAACTTTTTTTGTTGTGCGTAAATACATCGTGATACAAAGTGAACATTCATCTTTGATAAAGTTGTCAAGTAATGTGAAAAGCTACGTACGTCTTACTGAAAGCAAAATGAGATTTCAACTAAACATGTGCACGTAGCCTAGTGATGTGCATTCGGGAGCCATCGTGATTTAGGTTTTCCGTGATTTCCCTAAATCGTTTCAGGCAAATGCAGAGATGGTTCCTTTGAAAGGGCACGGCCGATTTCCTTCCCCATCCTTCCCTAATCCGAGCTTGTGCTCCGTCTCTAATGACCTCGTTGTCGACGGGACGTTATAAAACACTAACCTAACCTAACCTAGTGATGTGGCTGGCGGCTAGGTAGCGTACGCCCTGTGGCGCTACTGTCATGGCAGATACGTCATTAGAGATAGAAATGACATTACCAGTTACACAATTCATACATTTTAATGCCAACATTACGCGTAGATATACTTGAGTCATATACAGTTTTATTTCATATAAAATGCTTGTTAACTCTGCCTAGCGTGACTGCTAAGTTGCTATCGTGTATGATGCACACGTAATTACAATTAGCAATTTATAAACACGTTAAATTGAACAACAGACTGTACATGAAGTAATCTTTCCTTCCCTACCTTACGTTACACACATTAGACTATGCCAACATGAGAATAGTCTGTTACAAACAGTTTAGAGATTTTTGCAATAGAACTATTTATTTTAAAAAGTATGCACTAAAAAGGAGTTTGTCGGCATGTCGGTATGTAAAAGCTTTTACATGCACCACGATGCATACAGAGGAGCAATGCCCAACCAAGTGAAATATGGATCTACAGTTATTTATTTGTTTTATTTATTTATTTTTTCATGTACGTCATCTATTTGAATGAGGAACTCATTTACGCTACATGCAACTCGTCAAAAGGTTCTCTAGCGTTTTTGATGAGTTGTTGCAGAAGAAATAGAAGCTAAAAGTAAACGCAAAAACCGGCATTTTCATATATCTTTCGGTTAGTTTGTGGTCACCTGTACCCTTGATGGTTAATTTTGTATTTTTTATTTCATGATGCAGGTTTCAGTTTGGTCGTTTATTTTGTTATATGACTTCTACATAAATATGCTTAATGATAAAGAATGTCAGTTTAAAGTTGTCTCTGTCTCATGGTGCCATTATCTCAATTTGGTGTTAAGTTTCACTTAGAATATAGGAAAATCTGTATATGTTTTCTGGTGAACTCAGATGTTCGGAGGTTAGCAGGTGGCATTATGTGTTTTACGCGAACGGCAACTTTATGGCATTTAGGTCATCCTGCATTAAAACGTTTTCGTCTGTAAAAAAGTAATATAGAAATTCCCAGTAGATTTGCTTACTCTGTCTTTGCCAAAGCTCAGCGTTAACAAAGTTCAATCTACCGAAAACAAGGGCTTTTTTCCATACCTTATACGCGTAGATTTGGATTCTCCTTTATTTTTGTTCGTTAACCTAGCAACTTTTAACATAGGCTATGAATTTTTCCCTATGTTCTGTATAAATGTGGTTTAGTACAAAATCCTGCGTATATCATGAATGAATTCTTCATTCAGATAGAGGGTATACATGAAAAAATAAAGGAAGAAAGAAAATAAGTAAGTGTGGCGGCATGTTTCACTTGGTTAGGCAGTGCTCTACTGTTCGCTTCGTGGTGCATGTGAAAGCTTCTACATATCGACATAGGTTCCCTCTTTCCTTTTTATTGTATATTTTTTGAATAGTTTTATTGCAAATATCTGTAAACTGTTTGTGACTGCCTGTCCTCCGGTTGCATTGTCTAGGGTGTATAACGTAAGAGAAGGGTAGTCTAATGTGTATAACGTATGAGGGGTAAGGAAACAAGTGCATGTGTCTGTTGTTCAGTCTAACGTCTTTATAAATTGCAAACTGTAATTACGTGTGCTTCATACACTGACGCAAGCCAGCGTTAACATGCACATTCTGTGAAATAAAGACGTATATGACTTAAGTTTGTCTCCGCATAAGACTGGCAAATTAAAATGAAAACAAAAAAACTATTTACTCTTTACGAAAAAAATTGTATAAATCTTGTAAGTGATGGGAGTATTTCTTTTTGTGATGACGTATGTTCCTTGAGGGCAGTGCCACACGACATACGGCCGCCAGCCACATCACTCAGCTGTACGTAGCACACATGTTCAGCTGAAATCTCATTTTGCTGTGTGAAAGAGTGAAACCTAGGTAGCTTTTAGGTTGATTAACAACTTTGTCAAAGTTGAAAGTTCACTTCGCATTACGGGTAATTTCCAAGAATGTTTTCCCATCGTAGCCGCGCGTCCCAAACGATAGGTATTAAAAGTGTGATTCTGAATCGACCATGTGACTGCGATTTTGGTGGTGGAATTTATGAGCAATGATTAAATGGTAACTACAGCAACGACAAAAGAACGTTGACTGAAATACTTGTAATTAGAAAGGAAATCACTTGAGTTGCGGCACTCGTCATCGACGTTGTCGTCATGAAAAAATCAATTTGTGGTGTATGCTGCGGGAAGCATTCCCTTTTTTACCGTAACCTGAGTAGACTCGACATATGTCACGCATAAATATGTGTAGAGCGTCACATGCGTCAACTTTTCCTTGCAACTACAATTTACGAAAATACAGATACTGAAACGAGTAGAGTTGGTCTCTTTCTCCTGGACGCCCTTCTCTTTTAATCGAAGATTTCACTGATTTCCACAACCACTCGATGTTCTGCGTGTGCACACTGGGATCATCGGAAGACACGAACTCTACACAACGATTCACGAACTCGTGGTTGAATCCTTCTGCTTTTAATGTCTTGTAGGATTAAAGCCGTCTGTTAATCTTCGCTACCTGGCAGTATAAAGTGCTTTCTCAAACCTATTAAAGTTGCTTTGTGTCTGGAGAACAAATCACTTCCAGGACTCTCGTTCTATGCCACCGAATCCCCAAATATGATCTATTTCATTCTTTAAAGGTCGTCCTTTCTGGTTTTTCCTTCTTGCTGCGTGCGACTCGTCCACTTCAACAACTTTATTTGGTCCACCGATCAGTACACTGTTGTTTGTCACTGTTACGTAACTGAGTTCTCTGCAAAGCCCGAAAGAGTTGCATACGGTATTCGTAGATAAGTCAGGTTCTTATGCAGTTGCTTGCAGGGTGTACTCTCTAATCCACCAGATACACGAATTATGATGGTCTGAATCGATAATTTTGAACTACCAAACCATGTATTTTTCCTAATAGTCGTTAAATTTACCACAGTTTCCACAATGAAATTGTGGAGTTACTTCACTATCACAACTCTTCTTACGAACTTTTCTAGACGTCGCCTCACCGCAGTCTACACAGTCTCTCCTTTCGTCATTCGATATTAGTCCATATTTCGGAAAAAATGCTCAAACAACTCTCTTCATTACATAAGCATGGAATTAGATTTTTCTACGTCAGGCAATCGGCGGAAGAAACGGCTACGACAGCAGACAGCCCAACTCATTACCGACATAAATCGTATAGGTTTCCGTAGCAACTCACAAATTATTTGTCATACTCCCGCCACCACAGTCGCGTGTGAATTTAGAATCGCACGATCGATGTCTATCGTTTGGAGCCTGCAGCTTCGATAGGCAAACATTCTTGGAAATTACCTCTTACATTTTTAATGTCTTTTTGCTTGGCGGTTTAGTATAGGGGCTCCATTTATACAGGTGTGTAATTTTGCAAGATTGTGATGAAATATATTTCTCACCAGGTCATCTGAAGATGGGCAGAGTCCGAAACGCTCAATGAATAAAAACGAAAGGGTGCAGAAACATTTTTGACTATTATACCGCAACCAACCAGCTATTTTAAAGCCATTTTTATTTTTGTAATTGATATGGTCGCACACCTATACCACGAATTTGTCACGTCTACGTCAAAAAAATCTTGCACTGTTTCAGTAATGAAAAGAACAAAAATCAGTAGATCAAAGATACTAAAGAGAACCGGAAAGAGATGAAAATAACTGAAGAAGACATTCAAAGCAGGGAAAAGTTCAAAACAAAAAACTTCAAGGGTTTCTCTGAAATGAGAGGACACATGGGTGTATCTTGACTCAGAAAGGAAAACATCAGGTGAGTGAGAAAACGCAAAAGTACTCGGGAGATCGGAAGAAGGTCATTCGAATGAACAACTCCTCTGAGTTATTTTTATAGATTGTCCACAGTTTGCGGGGTTCGATGCGATTAGAAGATGTAGTGATGAAAGATTTCTTCCTGTGACTAACTCAGCTGTGTTTGCAAACAATCTTTGTTACGTATTCAAGCTGTTGCATAAAACAATCCCCCAAACTGGCTGTAGCCCACTGGGAACAACGCGACTCCTGGGCCACAGCAATTACCGTACTGTGAAGCCTCAAGGCTGCCCCTGAAGCTTGCGAGGTGTCTGCTGACTGTGAAAGTGGCGAGACTGCGGAGGAGAGCGTTGGTTGCAGCCAGCTGGAGCGTGTAATGCGCAACGGCGCCTGGAGACTTCGCCGGGGAAGCCCCGACGCAGCAGCCGCGGAAGGCGGGGAACTCCCTCCTCTTAGAGCTCTCTCTGTCTCTCTCTCTCTCTCTCTCTCTCTCTCCCCCCTGTGCCTTCAGTTGAGTCAATTGCTTACGACATCCGTCTAAGAGAAGAGTAGTAAAAACAATCCGCAAAACTACAGTCCAGTATAACTGAAAGTCAGCTGTTGTAGAATCTCAGAACTCAAACGTCAGAAGGGAGCTCGAATATAACGACGTCTTCCATGCCAGTCAGTATCGGTTCCAGAAACATTGATCGTAAATGTAGAAAAATGTAAGTTAACACGGATTAATAATAGAAGCAAAACTGTAAGGTTCGGAGACAGCATTAGCAGCGTCCTGCTTGATGCTTTCACGTTGCTTAAATATCTGGACGTAACGTTGCAAAGCGATATGAAATGGAACGAACATGTGAGAACTGTGGTGGGGAAAGCAAATGGTTGACCTCGGTTTATCGGGAGACTTATAGGAAAGTGTGTTTCATCTGTAAAGGAGACCATATATAAGACCATGGTGCGACCTATTCTTGAGTACTGTTGGAGTGTTTCGGATCTGTAGCAGGGCGGATTAAAGGAAGACATCGAAGTGATTCAGAGGCGGGCTGCTAGAATCGTTAATGGTATGTTCGAACAACGCGGATTGATATGGAGACTCTTCGGGAACTCAAATTCCTATTTGAGTTTCCTGGAGGGAAGGCGACATTCATTTCGAGAAACACGGCTGAGAAAAAATTAGAGAACCGGCATCTGAAGCTGACTGCAGAACTATTCTGCTGCCTCCAACATACATAGCACATAAGGGCCTCGAAAACAAGATACCGTACAAGAAATTACGGCACATACGGAGGCGTATAGGCAGTCGGCAGTCGTTTCTGCTCGTTCTGTTTGCGAGTGGAACAGGACAGGAACTGACAAGTAGTGTTACGGGGTACCCTCTGCCACGCAGCTTATAGTAGTGTGTGGAGTATGGAAGCAGATAAAGATGTACAGTTTGTGACATGTTTGCGGGTAGACTTTTCGACACAGGGATAAAAGCAACCAACACACTGTTATCTGCAAAGATAAAGGAACCTCATAAAAAAAACCATGCACTTATACCAGTTACACACTGTGTAAGTGGATTGAGACGCGAAACCAACTCCAGAGGATCCTACCTAAGTACAATCTGCACTGGATGAAGTGGCATGAAATGACAATGAGCAGTATAAAATTGTCACTCGATACGACAAAAGATCAGTTGGAGAACACGAACGTAGATTCAGTAAACCTAAATTACATTACATGCTTTTAATAAGAGGTTAAGTATCTCCAAACCCAACCAACTCGTATCCCTAGCTTTTGTGCCTGGTGTTAGCTTTGGTACAGTACAGTGATTGTGCGGTGGTAGCTGTTGTGGGCCTCGAGACAGAGTTTGAAGTGGTCCTTATCGTATTGTGGTGGTCATCCAGACATCTTCTGCCTCTTTCACATCACCGTATGTTCCAACGGGAATCTACTATCTTCTCGAGCTTTCAATAATTTATTTGAATGTTAACAAATGTTTGCGAATGGTCTGCCATATTCTCGAATGATCTAGATTCTAGAATACTCCAGAATTTTGTACATTAGCCCGGAGTGCTCCTTGTTTTCGAATGTTCTCTAATTTTCTGGGAGTTCTTATAAAATTTCAGAGTTTTCTTTCATGTTCTCGAGTTTTTACGGATATCTCGGAATGTTCTCGGCGCTATGTGAAGAAATGTGTAACTGACGAGTACTTTTTTTTTTCAAATTAGGAATACTTAAGTGGATTTTGGAATAATGAGAAGTATTTTTAACGTGAGATGGTAACGTTTTTACGTTTTTTCTTTATTTTTTATATTCTCGTTATTGCGAGATGTTGGCGAATGTTGTCGAGTTGTCCGGAATATAGTCAGAAAACAATTGAAACAGAAGACGAAGGGAAGTTTGATTCCAGCTGTTGACATAATAAAGTGAATAAACTGATATCAGTTCAATATTCGATCTCCCTAGTAAAGAAATGATGTATCGTGCTGTGAAAATGCTTAATATCCTGTCTGGTATTCTTTTGTTAGCTAAGTCAAGTAATTTTAGTTTAGTAATAACGTATTCGGCCTATACCTCGCCAGAATTTATTCATCGACCTGACGCTCAGGCGCTCCAAATTTTTATTTAAGCACTACTGTAAGGTGACTACGTTGAGCTGTGTATGTTTATCACCACCCGTCCGACTATCTTAATAAATACTATCTGCGGATTGCTGTAACCACTTAACGCTAATACCTAAATAACTGTATTGTTGCTCTGATAAAGACATGGCCAGTTGCAGGTTGTGCTCCACTCCTTGTAAATTCACCGTGGACGTGACGTTACACTCGATATATAGTCTTCTTTCTTTCCAGGTTGAGCCATGACACCGTCGTCACATCATGTGAATATTTCGCCCAGTGCTTTGCATTATCTACACTTGCTGTCCAGTATCCTCAGGAATTTTCCTTTGTGGGTATTCACTCACTTGCTTAACACTTTGATTTCCACTCTTTCGTAGCTTACTGCTTATAAGACCAACATTTTCCAGCGACTAACGACCCTAACACTGTAACTTCTCAGTGCTACTTGCCGATTGCAGCAACGAGTGTGAAGCACTTCGTTCTAATTGCCTCCGAGTTGACGTTTTACACTTTCTCCCTAACTCACTCAGATGTTTTGGCAAACGCACTCAGGTGTCGATTCTGTTTTATCACACAGCAGATAAATGTAAAGGGAGCGTATTTCAAACGGAGTAGGAAATAATCTGCTACGTGAATAACGTATTTCACGTAATATTCTTCTGAGAGTACGGCGACAGATAGGTCGCGTGTAGAGACGGCGAGACAGTGCTGCGAATATAACAATGAAGATCTTAATCATTGTCTCAAGTATCTGAATCATGGTAGGTGCTGTATATTGGGTCGCACAATCTATTGACGGCTACAGAATAACGAAGCTTCGTGGAAACGGCTGGTGTCTGAATGTGCTTTCAGAGATCGGCATTTGAAGAACAGAAACGCAGAGAAGCTACGACTTGGTTCGAGTTGGAAATAAACCGTGACCTCTATTTCAGCGCTCTGCTTGGCGGACGGCATCACTTGAGATATCTGGAGCAGCGGACTTCAGCAAAGAAAACAACGAATACTTTGCTAAGGGCGAAGTTTTCCGCTCAGTTGTAGCAGACAAACAGGCGGAGACCGACCTTCGTCAGACTCGAAGAAAACACAAAAGACCTCTACGGAAGGAAGCTGCTTCTGCTCTCTGGGTCGCGCTCCTGCCTCAGAGACGGAAGAAAAGGAATCGCGTTGTCGCGTTCTGTCTTGAACGAAACAGTTGGTAGCAACATGGAATGATTGCCCATGTTGCGATTAATAAGTAATGCAGTACATTTTTCTTTCCCCGGAGAATTATGGTTCCACAAAATTGTAATTTCGTTTGCGACATTCTGAAACATTATTACGTGTTCTCAAATATTTCTTGTAGCTACCGGTAGGTGGCAGCGCTACAGCCAGTCTTCGAAATGGTGTCTGTAACAGAGGTGCGTCCTAAGCGAAAAGCAGTTGTTCAATGGGTTGGGGCGTAACTTCGTAGCGTTTTTGGATCAAAATGGTTCAAATGGCTCTGAGCACTATGGAACTTAACAACTGTGGTCATCAGTCCCGTAGAACTTAGAACTACTTAAACCTAACTAACCCAAGGACATCACACACATCCATGCCCGAGGCAGCATTCGAACCTGCGACCGTAGCGGGCACGCGGTTCCAGACTGAAGCGCCTAGAACCGAACGGCCACACCAGCCGTACAACATACGTATCAGAGACTTTAGTCATCAGTAGTTTGTTCTCTTGCACTATTTACAACAGTTCGCCAACGTTGGTTGAGCGTTTGAATTCCGCGATTGTAGAAATCTCGTGGTTTTAAGACCAAGAAATCGTAGATCCATGTTCAGAGTGTATTTTAATCAGGAAAGGAAATTCCTTGAAGGTTGTTGGATAGAAAACAGAAAAGGTGCGCACTATCAGGTGCCAAAGGTGGGTCGGAATGATTTCCCAATCCAATTCCTGTATAGTATTTTTTGTCAATCCAGCAGCACGCGGGCGAGTGTTATCATGGAGTAGCATCGCTTCACGCGGTCTTCCTGGTCGTTGTTCTTGGACTGCATCTGCAAGACGTCTCAGTTGTTGACAGTAAAAGTTTGCAGCGACGGTTACACCCTTGGGGAAGCAATTCGTCGCTCACCACACCGTCGCTCTTTCACCAGATGCATAAGATCGTTTTGCGGATGCGCGCAGGTCTTTGGTCGGGGAGTTGCTGCTTTGTTTGGGCTCAACCATTCTTTTCTTTTCCTTACGTTAGCATAAAGACACCATTCCTCGTCATCAGTAACGATACAGGATTGAAATGGTTGGTGTTGTTCAGGAGCAAATTGATAACGAGCAAGCAGAGATACTTATATGGCCTTCCGCTGGTTTTTGCGATTTTGGTTAGAGCGTTCGGTACCCATACAACCGGTTTCTGAACCTTCCCCATTCCATGCAAATGTTGCACGATCGTGCAATGATCACAGTTCATCAAATTTGCCAGTTCTCGAGTACAATAACGTGGGTCATTGTGGATTAATGCGTTTAATCGATGATCTTATCACACCTCGACTATCTTCCTGAACGTGGAGAGTGACTAACGTCAAAAACGATTCTTCTTGAGAATACTACTTTCTTGGCGTGCTCTGCTCAGTAGCTTTATCCCCATAAACGGCGAAAATGTTTCTGGCTCCTTCCGCTACTGTCACCCTCCCCATTGAATTCAAACGGTAGGATACGTCGGAAATGTTCCAGTTTCTCCACTTGGCACTCCATTTTCTACAGTCCTTAGCTATACATGTGTAAAATGACAATAAGTAAACTAAGACGGCAACTGTGAATGACAAATAAAAAATGACAATCCATAAATAAACCCATAGCAACCGGAATTCCAACATGCAAAACAAAAACGACACGGCTTTATGCGCCAACCTAATAAATTTCTTTTAGAGGAAAACGAGACAATCACAAATAATCGCAGATGTTCACAACATGTCTACGGAAACAGGGCAATCGATAAAAGCACGGCACGTCGCTGGGCGAAGCGTGTGTCGTCACCAGAACAGGCAGGAGGTGGTCTGCGTGAACTTCCACGCGCAGACCGGTCGCACGCAGCGACGTTCCGACACTCTTACCCGAGGTGATGGTCGAATAGCAGTAAAGCAACGCACTACTATTTGCTGACACACTTGTCCACCAATTGAGAGTATTCGAGGGTTGCCGTCTGGTTCGTCGGAGCCTAGCTGACGAGCATAAAGAGGAAAGAAGGAACATCTTTGCGGAAATGCTTGTTCGTTATGAGGCTGATGGTGAAGATTTATTGTCAAGCATTGTCACTGGCGACGAAACCTCGTTTCACCACTTCGTGTCTGAAACCAGACGACTCACGGAAAGGCGCCAAACTACGTCTGCTTCGAAGAATAGGTTCGAAACAGTACCCCTCAGCTGGTAAAGTCATAGCTACAGTCTTCTCAAAGAACTTGGATGGACTCTTATTCCTCATTACCCCTACAGCACGGAACCCGAACCTTCCGACTCTCGTCTCTTTAGTTCACTGGAGGATGGACTCTCCGGGAAGCACTAAAGCAATGGTGGCGAAGTTATACATGCAGCACAAAACTTAGCAGACTAGCAGAGTGCTGGCACACACACCGTGGAGTAAGACCACAGATTTGAACAGAGTTTACCTTGAAGCGAATATTACCTCAAAAAGAAGATTATGGTGTGTTTAAATCATGAATTATACCTTTCCGTTTTGAGAAAAAAAATGTGTTGCGAGAAAAAAATGTGTTGCACTACGCCAACCATTACGCTACATAGGCACAGTGTGTTTGAAGAGCCTCAACAGCCTTATTGGAATAGCATCTCAGCGTCGAACTAGATAGAGGATTCTGCCTGAAATTCAGGCATAGGTGTTTTAATGAAATTAAAGTACATGATTTCATAGACATTTTTAAGTCTGAAACATCTATGATGCTTATATGCAGATTGAAGCGACGAATCAAAATTTGTACTAATGCCGGGATACGAACTTGGGTCTTCTGCATATACAGCGTTATTCTTAACAACGTTTAAAAACCCTGAAAGGACATAGATGAAGCTGAGACGAGAAATTTGATATAAGACACAGCGGTCTGAAAATGTCAGAAAGTACCCCGAAAGTGTATGAAACAAGTCTCATCGTCATCTATCTACATGATTACTCAGCAGTTCACAATTAAATGCCTGGCTTAGGGTTCATCGAATAACTTTAAGCTATATCTCTACCATTCCATTCTCGAACAGCGCACGGGAAAAACGAACACTACAATCTTTCCGTGCGGGCTCTGATTTCTCTTACTTTGTTATGATGATCATTTCTCCCTATGTAGATGGGCACCAATGAAGTATTTTTACACTGTGAAGAGAAAGTTGATGACTGAAATTTTATGAGAAGGTCCTGCAGCAGCGAAAAAGGCCTTTGTTTTTAAGACTGCCACCCCAAGTCGTGTATCATATCCGAGGCACTGTCTCTTTTATTTCGCGATAATAGAGCACAAGTTGCCTTCCTTTGAACTTTCTCGATGTCCTCCGTCAATCCTATATGATGCTGATCCAAAAAGCACATAGCAGTACTCCGTAACAGGACGGGAAAGCCTAGTTTATGGAGTCTCTTTGGTACACCTGCTGCATTTACTATGTGTTCTGCCAATAAAACGCAGTCTTTGATTTGCTTTCCTCACAAAATATTCTGTGTCATCATTCTAATTTAAGTTATTCGTAATTGTAATCCTTACGTATTTAGTTGCCTTTACAGCGTTTAAAATTGTGTGACTGATGGCGTAACTGAAATTTAGTGGATTATTGATCATGTGAGGGACTTCCGACTTCTCATAGAGTCAATTGACACTTTTCACACCATACTAATATCTTGTCTAATTCATTTTGCAGTTCGCTTTGATTATCAGATGACTTTGCATGATGGTAATTGACAGCATAATCTGCAAAAAAAAAAAAAAAAAAAAGTATCTAAGAGGGCTGCTCTGATTGTCTCCTATATCGTTGTAGATCGGAAATAACAGAGGGCCTCCAACGCTTCTCGGGGAACGCTAGATATTACTTCCGTTTTACTCGACGAGTTTCCGTCAGTTATTACGAACTGTGATCTTTCTGACAGGAAATAACGGATCCAGTCTTACAACTGAGATGATACTCCATAGGTAAGGAATTTAATTACAAGTCGCTTGTGAAGAACGAAAGCCTTCTGGAAATCTAAAAATATGGAATCAATTTGACGTTCACTGTCGATAGGACTTAATACTTTGTGAGAATAAAGAGCTTATTGAGCTTCACAACAACGATCTTTTCTTAATCCCTGTTGTGTCGCCAGCTCCCTCCAGTGATCTAGCATGTCCTCGTTTCTTCCATGCCACGACGTATTGCCGTTGTTTATCCCTGCCAAATGTGGAAATCCAGGATAGTTGTTAGATGGTCATAGTGTTCTGGCTGATAATTGTATACAGGGCTTTGACAAAATATGGCTAAACCTCAAGAAATACGTGCTTGAACATAAATGCAGATTAGAGCCAAGCCTGTATTTCACTCGGACGGCACCTGTGCGATAGCTTCAAGACATCGCAAGTGGCAGACGTTGTCAGCACGGTGTCCTCTGCAGTTGTGAGCGTACGGCGGAAATACGTGAATTCGAGCTTGGAAACATTGCTGGGCTCATAAAGTTGGTGCCTCTATAACCATGGTACAATTTGGTATTTCAAGAGACACAATATCAAAGATTTATACTGCGAACACAGGAATCGGGAAAATATCCTCTAAGTCACAAACACGTGTGAAATTTTGTGTTGATTGATCGCGACAGACGGTCATTGAAGAGGACTTGTAACGTGTACGCTCTCGCGTACGTTAACTCTTTAAAGCCTGTACTATGGTAAGTTGACGGGCTTCACCTTATAAGAAAGGGTTTTAGTAAATATGTTGACCGCGCGTACCTGAATGGAGGCAAAATCAGACTTACACCCACTCAGTAACAACAATGATACGTCAAGCAAGTCTAAAGTGCAACTACACGTTAGAATGGACAGGAAACATACACAGCAGATGCTACCAATTGTTAATAATACGGTCGCCAGCCTAATTAGGCATTAACTGAGTTTCTTCCCTGTACAAGAGGAAGTACGTTCTAGCATAACAACACGTAGAAACATTGCATTATATGGTAAATTTTGAACCAGAAAATCTACTGAACTAAGAATCTCACTTTCTGTACTAATATGGACACACCATAAATACACAACATTACACTATAATGATTACTACAAACTGCGTTTTGTCTATTGATCCGACTGAAATCGGGCATAGGTTACCCTAGAAATAGCACTTTTGAAACACACATACAAAGTCAATTTTAAGAAGGGTAAAACACTGATAAATTTAGGTTTTATATAGACTTTAACTTTGCTGGTCAAAGCAGTTCAGTACACTTCAGAATTCAAATGAACAGAAAAGAAAAAAGGGGGGGGGGAGACCCTGAAACTGTTATGATCACTGTAGTGAAAGTTTGATTATTGAGAGCATTAAGCATTCAAGATTTCCAAAATATGATTTACCGCTCTTTTTGTCTTATTTCCTGCTCATTTAACTACCGTTATTTTTGTCTCAATTTAAATAAACTTCATTACTAAACCAATTTCAACATTATCTTCCAACTTGGTCAGACCTATATTATTCGTCCAGTATTTCATTAACAACAAAGTTCTTTAAACATCATTCTAACATAGATAGGTCTGCAGGTAATTATTATTAACATAAACTTTAAATCTTCATCTTGGGACACTCGGATTGCACAACATGTGGAAGGGACCCTGTCTAGGTTAGATGTGAGGATAATTAATTGATAGGACAGTTCAGGTAAAATTTAAGTTGTTATTGAACAGTATGTAGCAAAAGTGACACTGGTCCACATGAATACAGTACTAAAAGTTTCAACCTGTTCGTATCGGTGAGGCGGTCGGCAGGCAGCGAGATGGCGAGGCACAAAGCACACATGCAATTACAGCAATGGCTCATGAAATATCGGCACTTTACTTCTTCATAGCGTCGCAATGCTTTTCCATTTAGTGCCTATGGAATATTGCCATGCTGTATAGGCGCTGGGAACGGCGCATCCGAGGCTCAACGAAACCACTTTTTCCAGGAGAGCCTCCTCGGTCCAGGACGTGTTTCTCAGACCGATGCCCAACTCCGACTACTACTGCTGAGCCCGTTGTGCCGCACCGCGCCCGTGTGCATTTTCCCGCGCTCACCTGCCTCCACCTTTTACCGCTCCCCTACAGACAGGGTATTCACCAAAGGTTTTGCATTCCACATATCCTAATACATTGCCTACGTATGGACCAGGCGTACAATTACAACTTTCACATCTTACAATAGTTTCAACCTTAGTTCCACTTCCCTTCGATTACAATATTACTTGAAATTGAACATAAAGATTCACATCGAAATTAGTTTACAGTTGCTTTAACATAATGGTATGAAACAAAAAAGAAATGAAATCAGAACATCGATTAGGCTAATTTATTGAAATTCAGAGGAAAAATTTATTATAAGTACAATAGTATAGTGTTATTGTTGTTACAGACTGTCAAGAAATATAAGCGGACGCCGGCTGCAAAAGTCGTTGCAGAGCTGAAAAATCTTTCTGAGCACGAACACAAAACGAAGGGAACTCGATAAGCAGGGAACTGCAGGGGGTCTGGAATTCCAAAACCACTCATCTGTTAGGCAGATCCTCGTAACAGGAAAACGTGGGGCCGAAGCCATTAAACATGTACTGTGGAGCTGTGGGAGGAAGTTATTTTGTCGGATGAATCTTTCTGCAAACTGTTTCCAGCTTCTCGCAGAGATTACGTGGCGAGAGTGAAAGGTGGCGAGATTTGAGTGGTGATTTGAGTAGCTCGTCGCGGTATTTCAGGGGCCCCACGGTTACTCTGCAAGCTCGTATTACTGCCAAGGGTTATATGATCATTCTGGCTGATGACGTCCATTCCACAATACAATGTTTGGTCCCCAATGGTGATACCGTGTTCGAAGGCCACGGCTGCCCTTGCCCTGGCCACCACTCTCAACCACACTCACCAGATCTTCGTACTGTTCAGGCTTTGTGGACAACTTGAAGAGTTGTGATCGCCGTCCACCTCCATCTTCGCTACCTGTACTTGCCACTGCTTTGCAAAACGAATAGTAAAAGATTCCTTCGAAAACCACACAACGCTTGTATTTAACCATTCCGAGTCGACTGGAAGCCGTTTTCAATGTGAACGGGTTTCCTACGCTGTATTAGGCCTGCAATTTGTTTGTATCTTTGGTGCTCCCGTATATCTCACTGGACTTTCCCTAACGCATCACATGCACGCATATCGACCAGATAGCAATCTCCCCATCTTCAGTGACCATCATGTTTTGGCTAATCACGATTTTATCATACGGATTACCGGGGAGAAAACATGTCCAACGTCATTAGAGTGACAGCATTCGTAGCGTAAAGATTTGCGAAATGCAAAGAGAGTGAAAAGTAACTAGACTCTGCTCACCCTAGTCAGCGCCACTTGAGAATGTATAGTATTTAACATGATAGTTATCTAAAAATCTGTAATAGATTCCAGTATCTCGCGCACAGTACCGTAGCCCACTTCAGAAGAGCAAAAACAACTATCGCGTCCTACATCTACATGGATACTCTGCACATCACATTTCAGTGCCTGGAACAGGGACATTCGAACCAACTCCACAGTTCTCTATTATTCCAATATCGTATAGCGCGCGGAAGAAACGAACACCGATACCTTTCTGTTCGAGCTCTGATTTCCCCTATTTTACTACGGTGATCGTCTCTTCCTATGTAGGTTGCCGTCAACAAAATACACACATCAAAAAAAGTTTTGCATCACCTCGGGCTCGAGAGTTCCGGAGCCTGTACAGAAAATTGGAATAGAGATAAACATAAACATCATTTCCACCCTTTTTATTGCTCATGAAAACTACACATTGCATGTTGTACCACCATATAGCGAGACCTTCAGAGGTAGTGGTCCAGATTGCTAGGCACACCGATACCTCTAATACCCAGTAGCACGTCCTCTTGAGTTGATGCATGCCTATATTCGTCATGGCAGACTATCCACAAGTTCATCAAGGCACTGTTGGTCCAGATTGTCCCACTCCTGAAAGGCGATTCGGCGTGGATCCCTCAGAATGGATGGTGGGTCACGTCGTCCATAAACAGCTCTTTTCAATCAATCTCAGCATTTTCGATAGGGTTCATGTCTGGAGAACATGCTGGCCACTCTAGTCGGGCGATGTCTTTATCCTGAAGGAAGTCATTACCAAGATGTGCACGATGGGGGCGCGAATTGTGGCGCATGAAGCCGAATGCCTCGCCAATATGCTTCCGATATGGTTGCACTAACAGTCGGAGGATGGCATTCACGTATCGTACAGCCGTTACAGCGCCTTCCATGACCACCAGCGGCGTATGGCGGCCCCACATAATGCCACCACAAAACATCAGGGAACCACCAACTTGCTGCCCTCGCGGGACAGTGTGTCTAAGGCCTCCAAACACATCTCCGACGATTGTCTGGTTGAAGGCAAATACGACACTCATCGGTGAAGAGAACGTGATGCCAATCCTGAGCGGTGCATTCGGCATGTTGTTGGGCCCATCTGCACCGCACTACATGGTGTCGTGGTTGCAAAGATGGACCTCGCCATGGGCGTCGGGAATGAAGTTGCGGATCATGCAGGCTATTGCGCACAGTTTGGGTCGTAAGACGACGTCCTATGGCTGCACGAAAAGCATTATTCTATATGATGGCGTTGCTGTCAGGGTGCCTCCGAGCTATAATCCGAAGGTAGCGGTCATCCACTGCAGTAGTAGCCCTTGGGCGGCCTGAGCGAGACATTTCATCGACGGTTCCTGTCTCTCTTTATCTCCTCCATCTCCGAACAACATAGTTTTGGTTCACCCCGAGACGCCTGGACACTTCCCTTGTTGGAAGTCCCTCCTGGCACAAAATAACAATGCGGACGCGATCGAACCGCGGTATTGACCCTCTAGGCATGGTTGAACTACAGACAACACGAGCCGTGTACCTCCTTCCTGGTGGACTGACGAACTGAACGGCTGTCGAATCCCCTCCGTCTAATAGGTGCTGCTCATGCATGGTTGTTTTCATGTTTTGGCGGGTTTAGTGATATCTCTGCACAGTCAAAGGTACTGTGTCTGTGATGCAATATACACAGTAAACGTCTATCTTCAGGAGTTCTGGGAACCGAGGTGATGTGAAACTACTTTTGACGTTGATATTTTCACATTCCCATGTTCAGTGTCTCAACGGCGCGTGGCATTTAGCTTAGGCTGACCTGAAGCGCGCTGCGCTGCAATGATGGTGGGAGTGCTATTCGTAACATTACTACATGACTGCATCCATTTCCATGGAGTTCCACAACAGATTAATTACGTTATTTTATTTTTCCCAACCGATTGTTAAAGCTTCATGACTACCACTTGTATCGTAGGGTTTACTAACAGACGACAGATACGTTCCTAGAACATTGTGGGATATCATCTCATCAAACGTTTCGCATGTTCTCATAGTTCCCTCTGTTTACGAACTTACAGGCTGGCGAGATAAGATCAGAACCATGCGGTTAAGTACATGAAATATGGACTAATCCCGAGGACTCTGCGATGGAATTACGTTCAGTACTTGAAGTTACTGTAGACAGCTGTTATGTTTGAAGGAAAACGCGCAGCGACGGGAAAAAGCGTGATACCCACGACGACTGACGGACCTCACCGGGAGTGAAGTGCGACAGGCGGACGCAGTTGGCAAATTAACTGTTTTGTCGGCACTGCGAGTGATGGCGGGGGGAGACTTCATCACGGTGAGAGCTTTCCGGCGTACCACACTTCGGCACGGCTGCCCCACTCTGGGACGGTCTGTATGCGGCGCCCGCAACACGGACAGCCCGCGCTCCCATCCAGCGCACAGGAAAACACTGCGCTGCAACCAGCTGCAGAGGATTCGGAGAGATCTGAAAGGCTAAGTGCATTTCCTCCTGTTGTCCTTTGTTACAGAAATACGACTGTGTCGCGGCGGAAATGCTCCCTAAGCAACTACAATATTGTACAACTTTATGGTTAAGCTATTCGAAAAATGGCTAGAGTTCATGCAACGGCAGAGTAAATGCGTTAATGCCCCTCCCGTGAACGGAAAATATCAAGAGCTGTTGTCACCACCAGTCTGTCGAAAACTGTGTACTATAATGAAACGACGCACTTTTGTTTCTTTTTCCCCCGATAAGCTACCTATTGATTCTAAATAACTGTAATTAGGACTTTATGGCACTGTTGTACCGGACGAAAATGCACTCCTCTTTACAACACAGATTCTTTAGTTTGCTCTGGGAGTAGGCCGACTGGGTACTACGAGAACACACGAAACATTAGTTCACTTTAGTACAACGTACACTAATCACCCGGTATGATCATCTTTGGCAGGGATAACAGCAGCGAAGCGTGGTGGCATAGAAGCAATAAGGCCTCAGTATGTAGCTAGAGAGAGTTGGCACCACATCTTCTCACACAAGTCAATCAATTCTCGTAAATTCCAAGGATGGGGTCGATGACCTATGGTATCATGTTCAATCACATCCCAGATGCGTTCGATGTGGTTACGGTCTGGAAAATTAGAGGGGGGGCGGGGGTACCATATCAATTGAAACTCGCCGCTGTGTTCCACGAACCACTCCATCACACTCTTGCCCTTATGAGATCTTGTTGAAAAATGCCACTGCCGTTGGGGAAGATGATCGTCTTGAAGGGGTGTACGTGGTCTGCAAACAGTGTACGATACTCCTTGGTCGTCGTGGTCCCCTAAATAAGCTCCACTGGAGCCACGGATGCCCATGTGAAAGTTCCCCTAGACCATAATGGAGCCGTCGCCAACTTGTCTCCGTCCCACAGAACTGATGTGAAGGAACTGTTACCGTGGAAGACGACGGATTTACACCGTCCCATCGGTATGATCAAGAAGGTATCAGTATTCATCACACCACACAACGCTCTGCCACTGCGCCAACGTCCAGCGTCGATGGTCATGTGCCCATTTCAGCCGTAGTTGACGATGTGTTAACATTGGAACATGCGTTTATGCTCGACTGCGGAGACCCATCGTTAGTAGTGTTGGGTGCACTGTGCGTTCGGTAACACTTGTAGTCTGCCCAGCATCGAATTCTGATGTTATTTCGGCCAGAGTTCGCCGTTTGTCCTGTTTTATGTCTGCCCAGCCTACGACGTCAGACATCTGTTATGAGCGGTGACCATCCAACCCCAAAACGTTTGGACGTTGTACAGCTTGTTTCCTTCACGTGTTGAAGACACTCATCACAACACTCCTCGGTGACGTGACGTGAAGTTTCCGAAATGACTGTGCTTAACCTCGCCATCACAATCTATCCTAGGTCAAAACTCTAATAGATCGCACGCCTTCCCCGTTATACATTCTGACAGCTGATACTACAAGCACCGTACACGTGTCTAACCAGCAGTCATTCCTCGCCAGGTGACGCTGCTATCGCCTGGACTAGTTTATATCGATAGTGGGTCGGTGGTCATAATGTTCTGGCTGTTCAGCGTAGGTAAAAAGAGTTACTGAACTTTGTACAGTCGATATTCTAAGGAAGTTCACGATTATTTACAACTGGCCCTCTCTGAAATTGCATCATTCCATTTGTGTAAGTACCTGCACCTGCGTTTCAGGCTAGATCCTCCAATTACATTCGATGCTGAGGTGCTACTCGAGAACATGCAGACCCTCGGCAGTTCTGTTCGTGTGCAAGGAGAATTTAAAGTAGACTGGAGAGACAGTGTTACTTTGGGCCGAGGAGGGAGGCGTACCAGAGTAATTCAGTGGTTCTCCGAACCGCTGTGTCACGGTGGCTTAGTGGCTACGGCTAAGGAGATTCATGTTCAATTCCCGACCTCGGTACAAATTTTCACTCGCCGCTTCAGTCTATATACAAGAAATCATACCTGCATGAGTCCAGTACCGTCTCCGAAATTGTGTCATTCCCATTCCATATGATCATCTCCTCAGCCTAGTTCCCTTGAGAGTCCAACTTTTAAATACTTAGTGTGGCGTCAGAGAATGTCACAGACATTGCATTTAACAGCAAGTTTTCAGAGTTGTTCAGACCCTCGCTTGCGTACTGTTTGTGTATTTTGTCCTGTAATAAATTGATTTTCGTGCTAACTCCAGTACTAACTGAAGATGCAGACATTTTATGGAAAGGACAGGATGACGTAGAAGTATGCAACCGAAATTTCTACTGGCTGACGACACCACCCAAATCTGTCGTTGGTGAATGTAGCTATTTGGAGCTTTCGAGGAACAGTTGTTAAGAAAGTAAATTTACGTAGCTATTTTTTTGTTTTCCTGTAGATACGTGTCTGCACTCTCAATGCATACAGAAATCCGTACGGCACAGGACCGCAGAGAATCGGAAAGAATATGCTTCAGCCCATTGACAAATCGGTTTGGTGGTGGAATTAGTTTCTGAAACCGTAGGAAAATAACGCTCGCAAAGTCCACACTGAGTGTTGTTGGTGTGTACGGCAAAAAATTCCGCTAACATCGGACACTATGTGTCCGAGATTTAAGGGCTTTTAGTGTGGTGCACCAAGGGGACGAAGAACGAAGTGTCATACCACCCCGTTGTGAAGAACAAGAAATCGCAATAGTAGTGTGGGCCTTGGGTGCGTGTAGAGCTACGTATCACAGCAGAGGCGGTAGTAGGAAAAGATGAAATCAGTGATGTGTCGGGTTTTAACATTCGAAAGCCCTCCAAACTGAGGCAAAAGCTGTATCGAACCAATCCAGGCGTCTTTTTTAGCCGACAATCAACCGCGGACAACTCTTTGGTGTGTCACTACGACATCGAGACAATAGAACAAAGCAAGCAGGGGAAACGTGTGGATGCACCACAACCAAAACAGGCAGGGGCACAGTTACCACCGATCACAGTGATAGGGCCATGGTGTGCTGCTACCATATTGTGCTCGTAACGAGTAAAACATCGCAGTAGCGTGCTCTGGAAATCTGCTGTTGATGTTACAGGAGTCTTTGAAGACGAAACGTCGCAGGAAACTGCCCGACTGAGTGTTTCTGCCCCGTGAGCACGCCAAATCGCGTTCTGGACGTCACACATGCTGCTTCTTTCGCCTATAAAATTTTGTTGTCCGGAGATGAAACAGTGACATCATCCTCTCTCTTCGGACGAAAGAAGCCACTGTGTGCTGGCCTTTCCGGCATGGCGACGAGGTCTTCGTGGTGGGAGGTCCTCTGAATAGTCAGTACGCACATTTCTCCTCCAAGTCATTCTCGGTTGAGAAATACACTCCTGGAAATTGAAATAAGAACACCGTGAATTCATTGTCCCAGGAAGGGGAAACTTTATTGACACATTCCTGGGGTCAGATACATCACATTATCACACTGACAGAACCACAGGCACATAGACACAGGCAACAGAGCATTCAAAATGTCGGCACTAGTACAGTGTATATCCACCTTTCGCAGCAATGCAGGCTGCTATTCTCCCATGGAGACGATCGTAGAGATGCTGGATGTAGTCCTGTGGAACGGCTTGCCATGCCATTACCACCTGGCGCCTCAGTTGGACCAGCGTTCGTGCTGGACGTGCAGACCGCGTGAGACGACGCTTCATCCAGTCCCAAACATGCTCAATGGGGGACACATCCGGAGATCTTGCTGGCCAGGGTAGTTGACTTACACCTTCTAGAGCACGTTGGGTGGCACGGGATACATGCGGACGTGCATTGTCCTGTTGGAACAGCAAGTTCCCTTGCCGGTCTAGGAATGGTAGAACGATGGGTTCGAAGACGGTTTGGATGTACCGTGCACTATTCAGTGTCCCCTCGACGATCACCAGTGGTGTACGGCCAGTGTAGGAGATTGCTCCCCACACCATGATGCCGGGTGTTGGCCCTGTGTGCCTCGGTCGTATGCAGTCCTGATTGTGGCGCTCAACTGCACGGCGCCAAACACGCATACGACCATCGTTGGCACCAAGGCACAAGCGACTCTCATCGCTGAAGACGACACGTCTCCATTCGTCCCTCCATTCACGCCTGTCGCGACACCACTGGAGGCGGGCTGCACGATGTTGGGGCGTGAGCGGAAGACGGCCTAACGGTGTGCGGGACCGTAGCCCAGCTTCATGGAGACGGTTGCGAATGGTCCTCGCCGATACCCCAGGAGCAACAGTGTCCCTAATTTGCTGGGAAGTGGCGGTGCGGTCCCCTACGGCACTGCGTAGGATCCTACGGTCTTGGCGTGCATCCGTGCGTCGCTGCGGTCCGGTCCCAGGTCGACGAGCACGTGCACCTTCCGCCGACCACTGGCGACAACATCGATGTACTGTGGAGACCTCACGCCCCACGTGTTGAGCAATTCGGCGGTACGTCCACCCGGTCTCCCGCATGACCACTATACGCCCTCGCTCAAAGTCCGTCAACTGCACGTACGGTTCACGTCCACGCTGTCGCGGCATGCTACCAGTGTTAAAGACTGCGATGGAGCTCCGTATGCCACGGCAAACTGGCTGACACTGACGGCGGCGGTGCACAAATGCTGCGCAGCTAGCGCCATTCGACGGCGAACACCGCGGTTCCTGGTGTGTCCGCTGTGCCGCGCGTGTGATCATTGCTTGTACAGCCCTCTCGCAGTGTCCGGACAAGTATGGTGGGTCTGACACACCGGTGTCAATGTGTTCTTTTTTCCATTTCCAGGAGTGTACATTGATACGCCAAACCATCACGACCAGTGCCAACTACAACGCTAGATGGTTGCTGATGGCGTTGCGGGCACGTGAGGCAGTAAGAAAAGTGTGTAAGCCGGACAGACACGAACGGGGAATTACGCTAACGAAGGTATGGGCTGCAAATGGGGAAATCCACTGAGATAAGCGACTTTGCGGAAGGGCAGATTATTAGATTATTATTACTCATGGTCTGTGAAAGAGCATCTCGAAAACGTCGAATCGTGTCGAATTTTCGTGTGCTACTGTCGTCAGTAGTTACGGAAAGTGTTAGAAGGACAGTGAGATTACCACTAGGTGCTCAATGATTGGACGTCCACGACTCTTCGCAGAACATGCGGCTTGTCTGCTCTGCAAAGTAGTATATATGTGGCGACCTGTGGCACCTCTGGCGAAAGAGCACAATGCCGGTGGACGCACATGTGTTTGACAGCACGCTAGTAAGCGCACATTGTTGAACAAGGGGCTGCGCAGCAGACCACCACCGCGTGTTCACACGTTGGCCCAACGACACCGTCAGTTACGATTTTTGTGGGTTCGGGATCATGGAGATTGGACTGTGTATCAGTGGAAACCTATCGGCTAGTCGAGTGAACCACATTTTTGTTACATAAAGCCGGGACGAGAGAGGCAAATCTGACGTTACGGCTAATAATGGAAGCAAGGCTAAAGAAAACTCAAGACACTTTCATAGGATTTGTCGACCTGGAAAAAGCGTTCGACAATATAAAATGGTGCAAGCTGTTCGAGATTCTGAAAAAAGTAGGGGTAAGCTATAGGGAGAGACGGGTCATATACAATATGTACAACGACCAAGAGGGAATAATAAGAGTGGACGATCAAGAACGAAGTGCTCGTATTAAGAAGGGTGTAAGACAAGGTTGTAGCCTTTCGCCCCTACTGTTCAATCTGTACATCGAGGAAGCAATGATGGAAATAAAAGAAAGGTTCAGGAGTGGAATTAATATACAAGGTGAAAGGATATCAATGATACGATTCGCTGATGACATTGCTATCCTGAGTGAAAGTGAAGAAGAATTAAATGATCTGCTGAACGGAATGAACAGTCTAATGAGTACACAGTATGGTTTGAGAGGAAATCGGAGAAAGACGAACGTAATGAGAAGTAGTAGAGAACAGCGAGAAACTTAACATCAGGATTGATGGTCACGAAGTCAGTGAAGTTAAGGAATTCTGCTACCTAGGCAGTAAAATAACCAATGACGGACGGAGCAAGGAGGACATCAAAAGCAGACTCGCTATGGCAAAAAAGGCATTTCTGTCCAAGAGAAGTCTACTAATATTAAATACCGGCCTTAATTTGAGGAAGAAATTTCTGAGGATGTGCGTCTGGAGTACAGCATTGTATGGTAGTGAAACATGGACTGTGGGAAAACCAGAACAGAAGAGAATCGAAGAATTTGAGATGTGGTGCTATAGACGAATGTTGCAAATTAGGTGAACTGATAAGGTAAGGAATGAGGAGGGTCTACGCAGAGAGGAAAGGAATATGTGGAAAACACTGATAAGGAGAAGGGACAGGATGATAGGACATCTGCTAAGACATGAGGGAATGACTTCCATGGTTCTAGAGGGAGCTGTAGAGGGCAAAAACTGTATAGGAAGACAGAGATTGGAATACGTCAAGCAAATAATTGAGGACGTAGGTTGCAAGTGCTACTCTGAGATGAAGAGGTTAGCACAGGGAAGGAATTCGTGGCGGGCCGCATCAAACCAGTCAGTAGACTGATAGACTGATGACCAAAAAAAAAAAAAAAAGAAAAAAAAGCCGATGGTCGTCTCCTGGAACGCCGTCATTCAGGCGAACGACTGTTCAAAACGTGCACTGCGTCGCGGGCACAGGATGGTGGGAGCAGGGTTATGCCTTGGGAGACATTTTGCTGTACTTGCATGGGACTTGTGATAGTAATTGAAGACACCACGTCTGCCTGCATCCCTTCTTACTTGATATCTTCCCTGACAACGAAGTGAACTTTGAGGTGTGCAACTGTCCGTGATCGGAGCCAGAATCCTGCTACAGTGGTTCGAAGAACATGGTAGTGAAAGCAGGTTACTGTCTTGGCTGCGAAATTCGCCCTATGTGAATTCTTTTGTTCCCATCTGGGTCGCTATCGAGCGTCGTCATCGCCAACACAAAGCAGTGACAGTTACTCACAGGAATTACATAATTTGTGCGTAGACCGCTGGTGCCACGTAGTTCCACAAATCTATCAGCGGACTGTAGAAAAAGTGATACCCAGAATGGAAGAGCAGTTGGAATGGACAGTGTCTTGAAAGGAGGATATAAGATGAACAGCAACGAAAGCAAAACGATGATCATGGAATGTAATCGAATTAAGTCGGGTGATGCTGAGGGAATTAGATTAGGAAATGAGACACGTAAAGTAGTAAATGAGTTTTGCTATTTGGGGAGCAAAGTAACTAATGATGGTGGAAGTAGAGAGGATATAAAATGTAGACTGGCAATGGCAAGGAGAGCGTTTCTGAAGAAGAGGAATTTGTTAACGTCGAGTATAGATTTAAGTGTCAGGAAGTCGTTTCTGAAAGTATTTGTATGGAGTGTAGCCATGTATGGATGTAAAACATGGACGATAAATAGTTTAGACAGGAAGAGAATAGAAGCTTCCGAAATGTGGTGCTACAGAAAAATGCTGAAGATTAGATGGGTAGATCACGTAACTAATGAGGAGTATTGAATAAAATAGGGGAGAAGAGGAGTTTGTGGCACAACTTGACAAGAAGAAGGGACCGGTTGGTAGGGAATGTTCTCAGGCATCAAGGGATCAAACATTTAGCGTTGGAGGGCAGCGTGAAGTGAAAAAAACCGTATAGAGAGGCCAAGAGACGAATACATTAATCAGATTCAGAAGGATGTAGGTTGCAGTAAGTACTGGGAGATGAAGAAGCTTGCACAGGATAGAGTAGCACGGAGAGCTGCATCAAACCAGTCTCAGGACTGAAGACCACAACAACAACAACAACAACAGCAACAACTGCGTTAGAAAGATAGCCGAACAAGATATTCAGCAGATGGGTATAATGTTTCCGCTAGTCAGTGTTTGTTTCCCATTGAACGGCGGTTACTTACAGAAGGAACAATACCATCACCAAGTTTCATAGTCGGAGCTTGATGGTGGTAATTAAAACCTTATTACTACTCCCAGTAACTGATCACTAGACACCTCAGGAGAAAAAATCCTTTTTCTCTTTTTTTTCTTTTTGTCCATCATATGCAATATGATGTTTCGGGGTACCCACAAGTTCAGTTATTAATTGCAAACAATGCAACGGTACCAGCATTATTAACACCGCGACCGGTTGCAAGGACCAGTACCCTTCTCAAGAGGTTATGAGCTGGCGTCGTGCAGAAGACTTGCATCTGTATACATTCACGACCTACCACTTGTGAGGAGTCCTGGTCGCTGAAACCTAGTGTCACCATATTTCCAAATGGAAAAACCGAAGATTTCAGAGAAACTTTATGTGAACCACAATTGCTTACTATTTAAAAAAAAAACATATTTCTCGCTTCCTCAGCATTCTTAAGTAACCCTTACTTGGATTTGATGTTATCATAGTACTGAAAATAAGCGAATTTTATATCATCTGCATGCTTTAATAGCCTGCCGCTGTGACCGAGCGGTTCTAGGCACTTTAGTCCGGAACCGCGCTGCTGCTACAGTCACAGGTTCGAATCCTGCCTCGGGCATGGATGTGTGTGATGTCCTTAGGTTAGTTAGGTTTAAATAGTTCTAAGTCTAGGGGACTGATGACCTCTGAAGTTAAGTCCTATAGTGCTTAGAGCCATTTGAACTATTGTTTCTTGTGCTTTAATAGTTTAGATTCTTGAGTTTCTGCGTGTTAATTTAATACGAAATAGCCACAGTGCTCGCGTTTTCGTTTGCGTCGGAAATTAAACCGATTTTGTGACAAGCTCCTAATCAGCGACGAATTACAGTATTTAGTTTCACCTGATGCTTCGGTAGTTAAGTTTTTGAATCTATGCGTATTAATCTAATTTATTAGACACAGTTCCTGCGTTTTCGTCAGTGTCTACAGTAGAGTTGCGCTGCACGTACCGATAGTCCGTTTATAATGTATAGTTTAGTTTTCCATGGTCTTTAGTATGGACAGGGACTGTGATTGTGTTGCTTTCAGCTTCAGGTTGTGATGGCTTCTGTTACACAGCTTGAGGCTGCAGTGGATGGGCACCACTGTTGTGGCCTGGCCGTGGGGATCCAACGGACGTCCAGCCCGGCCTAGGCCGCCGATCGGTCCTCACCGGTGGCCAACCCAGTTACTGCTCGCACTGAGGCTGATCCCTCACCTGTGGTCTTGTGGGAGGTCACCCTGGGGCGTAGCGGGCGGCGAAAGACTTCCCAGGCTGCCGCACGTAAGGCCTCCCCGGTTTGTCTGACAAACATGTTCCAGGTGCTGTCTGTGGCTGACATTGTCGCTGAGCCAGATGCTGCCGCCTGTCCTGTTTCAGAGGAAACCACTCAGCCTGCAAGATCCTAGCAATCACAGAGGGTTGGATTATTGATAATTGGGAGCTCCAATGTTAGGGGCGTCATGGGGCTCCTTAGTGACATGGCTGCTAAGAAGGGAAAGAAAACCAAGTGCACTCGTTGTGCATGCCGGGTGGAGTGATTCGATGTGGAACGGGTCCTCCCGGATGCCACGAAAAGCACAGGTTGCAGCCAACTGCAGGTGGTTGCTCAAGTCGGTAGCAGTGATGTGTGTCACTTTGGATCAGAAGAGGTTCTCTCTGGTTTCGAGCGGCTAACACAAGTGGTAACGGCTGCCAGCCTTGCTTACAAGATGAAAGCAGACCAGACCTTTTGTAGCTTAGTCGACAGGACCGATTGCGGACCTCTGGTACAGAGCCTAGTGGAGGGTCTGAATCAGAGGCTCTGACGGTTCTGCGACCTTGTTGGCTGCAGATTCCTCGACTTGCGCCGAAGGGTGGTTGTGTTTCGGGTTCCGCTGAATAGGTCAGGTGTCCACTATATGCAGGAGGCGGCTACTCGGGTAGCAGGGGCTGTGTGGCGTGGACTGGGCAGTTCTTTAGGTCAGATGGTCTCGCGAAAACACAAGAAGGGCTTCAGTCACAAAGGCTGCTGGCCGAACACAGGAAGGACGTAGATATGAAACCATCGGTAAAAGAATTGTAAATTGTCCTACCTGCGTTGGGAAAGCTCCAAGCGGTAATAGAAGGCACTGATGTTCAAATCGTTATGGGCACTGAAAGCTGGCTAAAGCCGGATATTAGCTCAGCCGAAATTTTTGCGAAGAACCTAACGGTGTTCCGAAAGGATAGGATAAACGCGGTTGGCGATGGCTTACTTGTTGCTGTCAGAAGTAGTGTAACTTGTCGCGAAATTGAAGTAGATACTTCCTATGATTTAGTATTGGCAGAGGTCATTGTTGGCAACCGGAATAAAATAACTGGATCCTTCAGATGATACAGTTGCTGAAAGGTTCAAAGAAAATTTGAGTCTGATTTCAAACACTTACCTGACTCATACGATTATAGTGGGTGGTGACTTTAATTTATCCTCCATATTCTGGCGAAAATACATGTTTAATTCCGGAGGTATGCATAAAACATCATCCGAAATTTTGCTAAACGCATCCTCTGAAAATGTTTTCTAAATCCACGTTGACTGTGTGTGAATAGACCGTTTCTTCGAGGTAATTCATTATATTCGAACACAATATATGTTCCAGAATTCTGTTGTATATAGACGTTAAGATATGGGCCTGTAATTTAGTGGATTACTCCGACTACCTTTCTTGGATATTGGTGTGACCTGTGCAACTTCCCAGTCTTTGGGTACGGATCTTTCGCAGAGCGAACGGTTGTACATGATTGTTAACTGTGGAGCTAATGCATCACTCTGAAAGGAACCTTATTGGTATACAGTCTGGATCAGAAGACTTGCTTTTACTAAGTGATTTAAGTTGCTTCACAACTCCGAGAATATTTACTTCTACGTCACTCATGTTGGCAGCAGTTTTTGATTCGAATTCTGGAACATTTACTTCGTCCTCTTTTGTGAAGGCATTTCGGAAGGCTGTATTTAGTAACTCTGCTTTGGCAGCACTGTCTTCTATGGTATCCCTATTGCTATCGCTCAGAGAAAGCATTGACTCTTTCCTGCCGCTAATATATTTCACATACGACCAAAATCTCTTTGGATTTTCTGCCATTTTTCGAGACAAAGTTTAACTGTGGGAACTGTTATAAGGATCTCGCATTGAAGTCCGCACTAAATTTCGAGTTTCTGTAAAAGATCGCCAATCTTAGGGATTTTGCGTCTGTTTAAATTTGGCATGTTTGTTTCGTTGTTTCTGCAACAGTGTTCTGACACGTTTTGTGTACCAAGGAGGATCAGCTCCGTCGTTTTTTAATTTATTTTGTATAAATCTCTCAATTGCTGCCGATACTATTTCTGTGAATTTAAGCCACATCTGGTGTATACTTACATTATTAATTTGGAAGGAATGGAGATTGTCTCTCAAGAACGCGTCAAGTGAATTTTACCTGCTTTTTTGAATAGGTATGTATTTCGTCTATTGTTGGTGGATTTGGAAGATTCACTATTCAGTCTCGCTACGACAACCCTGGTTCGAGGAACACAGTGTCGAGTTTCAGTTGACGTGATGTTCCTCCAACTCGCCAAATCTGAACCCGATCGAACACATCTGGGATGAGACTGAACGTGGCGTCAGAGTTCATCGCCCATTCGCGGGTATTTACTGGAACTGGGTGCAGTTGTGGTGCCAACTCCCTCGGCGACCTACCAAGGCGTCATTTCTTACATATATTACTGGCCCAGTTTCACTCGTTTTTTTATGGCTTCATTACTCATGCGAAGTAAAAGGAGTAGAGTCGGGCTCACTTCCACTAGCTCGTGTTCGTACATTTTGTGACAATAGTGTGTCACCTAAATATTTCTGGTCCAAAAATGTAATGCTTCAAACACTGCATAGAAATAGTGGCCGGTAATGCCACCACGCTAGAAGTGTGGTGGGGTGGTTCTAGGAACACTGCGGCGAGTTTCAGTTGATGTGATGGCCCTGCAACTTTCGTGGTCACAATATTACAGGACACCTTCCTCGGGATATATCGTCCCCAACACGCAATTTTTGTGGCATACGTACACGTACGTTTTGAACCTACTTCATTGCCGGTAAAAGGCACTCAGTACAAGGTGTTTCTCCTGCTACGAAATCGTGGCATGAGGACCTAAATCAGACTCTGGTTGCCACATACGCTACGTCCTGTTCCTCGTCTCTGGTAGGTGACATCTGTTCCTGCCCAAATAACGGGTTTGGAGTGGCCAAGGAGAGCAGTTCGAGATAATCTTCGCGTAGTTTTTGACATGTCACACCAGTTTTTAACATGTCACACTGGAGTGGCTATAGCATCTGCCCACAGGGCGTGTACAAATTGAAACCTTATGCCTTGCACATACGCTAGTACACAAAGTCGAGAGATGTTTGCATATAGGGAGTGCCTATGGACAACCGAGCGATTCTGTATACAAATAATTCAGAGATATTTCTCCTGTAGGGACAAGTTTTCGCAACAAAATCGCAGAACTATTATTTGAAATGGGAGACGTGAAAAAAATTTTCCGATAATGTGCAATATTTCCTAGCTTGGACATGTTGACAGACATTTCCTCCAGATATTCTCTTTGCCCCATGGAAAACACTGAGTGGGTCTTTTATTATTTTCGATTTTCTCATTGTTAAACATCACATATAAAGATGACAACCGAGGAAAACATGCAGCTGATTGCAGATTGACAGGTTCATTATGCTTCTGGAAAGTTAGTAACTCCGAATATAAAAATCGCAACTAGAAATTGGTTACCGAAGAGGTGCCCAAATCAGTTAAGTGTCAGTGACTGACGCTGAAAAATTCAAGTTGTGTTCTACTTTCAAAGTCCGAAGTAAATTACAGCTGAAACATGGCCTCCTCCGCAAACAATTAATGTTTCCACCAACTAGATTTCTTTCACTATCCATTATTGTCACTCCGCAAGCCATGATCCCAACAAGATCATCCATATTTAGGAAATATGAATGAACAAGTAATTCAAATGTGTACCTGAGAAAAAGGACGCAGGCCGCTCTGGCCGAGCGGTTCTAGGCGCTTCAGTCTGGTACCGCCCGACCGCTACGGTCGCAGGTTCGAACCTGGCTCGGGCATGGATGTGTGTGATGTCCTTAGGTTGGTTAGGTTTAAGTAGTTCTAAGTTCTAGGTGACTGATGACCTCAGATGTTGAGTCCCATAGTGCTCAGAGCCATTTGAAGCTTTTTTTTTTATGCAGACACATTGTCTACGTACAAGTCTATAGACAGTCCCTCTGCAATGTCTACAGACAATCGCCCGAATTTATATACACGTGTGTACTCACCTTTACAAAGCAGCGCTAGTGCCCTGGTTGATGCTTGAGGCCAGTACTGCAACTTAAGGCCTCACTCTGTGTATCATGGAGGGATCTGCCCTGAAATCCGCTTTGCTCCTGATGAAGCATGGCCCCATTTATCGTCATACGTGAACTCGCAGAACAATCGATGTTGAAGTTCTCAAAATACTCGTCGGTTATTTCACAGGTCTCTGCATGATAGAAAAACCGCAGTGTGGTATACAGTTGTTGCCACACGATTATCTAGGCCTACCTCTTCCAACCAAATCATGGATGCTTGTAAATATGTGACAATACGCTACAACTATCTTAAAAAGCGCTAACAACTAAATAACACTGCAAGAGTACACAGTGCCCGTAGAGGGCTACTATGTTATTACTAGGGCTTTTTTTTACCATCTGTCTTTAACGATTTGGAAGTGCTAAATGACGCCATGATTTTCTTCCACCTGTCTCCAAGGCCACTGAGAAAATGGATATGCCACCTGCCAAAGTCCGTGGAACGTACTGGAGCGTATGCAGTGTTCGGAACATGTCAACCTTCTAAGCGTTCGTACTCGAGCCAGCCACGGTTATTTCGTTATGTCCGGAATTCAGTACCGTTTGAGACATGAGCAAATATGTTTTATCATTTCCGTCTTTCCACTACGTTGACACTACGGATACGTGTGGTTACCACGCATCCCGAAACATCCACAAGCCTTCTCCGCAGTGAATCACACACACTTTCAGATGCGATTCTCTCTATTCTCATTGAGTCATATGCATTGCGTACACGCTCCTGTTACTTTTACACAGTGTCGATGGGTTGGTCATACACCGATGGCTTTGAAGTATCCCATATCTGGTAAACGAGGAGGCCATGCTTGTGGATATCCGACCAATAGATCGTAAATGATAGTTTCGGTGAGGTAGTATAGAAAATGGGATTGTGCCCTGTCTTCCATAAACCACGGTCGTAGTCTTTGTGCAAGGCTAACATTTTACAACAGCGCTAGTAATTCGTTACGCAGAAATCGGTGATACACAGTTTTTGTTAATGCGTATAGCCCCTATGAGTCTGTCACTGACAACTCCTGTCCATATATTCATACTGAAGCGATCCCAGTGCCTCTCCTTCATAATTGTCCGAGTATTTGAATTTGCCCAGTCGTGCGTTACTACTACAGCTCCTGTGAATCTTGCCTCGTCTGTCAATAGAATGCAGGCTTTGAGCTGCGGATCTTCAATAGTCCAGATCTCAACAGACATTGCTTTTCGGCTTTCTCATTAAAGAAAGTGTTCTTCCAATTTTGACCAACAGTCTACTACTATAAGTAGGCCGTTTAGGTTTTTATGTTGGTAACGCCACGTAGCGCTCTGTATGAAAGTCGCTAACTGTGGTGTGTGCAGTCTGTGGATGGTAGGGCTCACTGTTCGTATATTCGCTTGTGTAGTGTTGTGCAGTTGGATGTGAACAACGCATAGCGTTGGGCAGTTGGAGGTGAGCCGCCAGCAGTGGTGGATGTGAAGAGAGAGATGGCAGAGTATTGAGACGTACAATTGGTAACAGGTAGGTTTTTTTAAATTAAAATACAGAATGTAGGTACATTTTAACATTTTATTTCGGTTGTTCCAACGACATACACGTATCTTTGTGAACTTATCATTTCTGAGAACGCTTGTTGTTACAGCGTGATTACCAGTAAATACCACATTAATGCAATAAATGCTCAAAATGATGTCCATCAAGATCAATGCATTTGGCAATACGTGTAACGACATTTCTCTCAACAGCAAGTAGTTCGCCTTCCGTAATGTTCGCATATGCAGTGATAATGCGCTGACGCATGTTGTCAGGCGTTGTTGGTGGATCACGATAGCAAATATCCTTCAACTTTCCCCCCAGAAAGAAATCCTGGCAAGTCAGATCAGGTGAACGTGCGGGCCACGGTATGGTGCTTCGACGACCAATCCACCTTTCATGAAACATGCTATTCCGTACCGCTTCAACTGCACGCGAGCTATGTGCTGGACATCCATAATGTTGGAAGTACATCGTCCTTCTGTCATGCAGTGAAACATCTTGTAGTTACATCGGTAGAACATTAAGTAGGAAATCAGCATACATTGCACCATTTAGATTTCCATCGATATAATGGGGGCCAATTATCCTTCCTTCCTTTCATAATGCCGCACCAGGCATTAACCTGCCAAGGTCACTGAGGTTCCACTTGTCGCAGTTATCGTGGAGTTTCCATTGCACAATAGCGGATATTATGCCGGTTTACGTTACCGCTGTTGGTGAATGACGCTTCGTCGATAAAGAGAACGCATGCAAAAAGCCGTCATCGTCCCATAATTTCTCTTGTGCCCAGTGACAGAACAGTACACGATGTTCAAAGTCGTCGCCATGCAATTCCTGGTGAATAGAAATATGGTACAGGTGCAATCGATGCTGATGTAGCATTCTCAACACCGACATTTTTGAGATTCCCGATTCTCGCGCAATTGTCTGCTACTGATGTACGGATTAGCCGCGAGAGCAGCTAAAACACCTACTAGGGCATCATCATTTGTTGCAGGTCGAGGTTGACGTTTCACTTGAGGCTGAACACTTCCTATTTCCTTAAATAACGTAACTATCCGGTGAACGGTCGGGACACTTGGATGATGTCGTCCAGGATACCGAGCAGCATATATGGCACACGCCCCTTGGGTATTTTGATCACAATAGCCATACATCAACACGATATCGAACTTTTAAGCAATTGGAAAACGGTCCATTTGAACACGGGTAATGTATCACGAAGCAAATACCGTCCGCTCTGGCGGAATGTTACGCGATACCACGTACTTATCGGTTTATGACTATTACAGCGCCATGTATTACAAAGCGAAAAAAGTGGTACAACTAAAACATTCATATTTCCTTACGCACTACACGAATATGAAATAAAAATGGGGGTTCCAATTTTTTAAAAAATGCAGTTGATATCCGTTTGACCTATGACAGCGCCATCTAGCGGGACAATCATAGCGCCATCTGGTTTCCCCCTTCAAGCTAGACGCGTTTCGTTCTTTGTAGTTCTTTCGTTTGACGCTTATTTCGTGAGATATTTGGCCTGGTCACTATCAATGGACCACCCTGTATAGAGTGTGATTCTGCTGCTCCAACGTATGGATTTCACACAACCCGCAACACAGTCAAAACTCATGTGCGAGATTTTCATATTCTCTCGCTCGCTACGCGCTATTAGCCCTACAGAAAAATGAACAGGACTTTTTTGTAGGTAATTCAATGTAGTTATATTTTGTATTGTGATTCATTTTCTCTGGAGGCCACTGTTTTCAAGTTATTCAATAAAAACGTGTTCGGAGGTCACTTTTGTACCACATAAGATTTCCTACAAAAATGTCCCATTCTGTAGGAGAAATAGTTATCGTGTAACGAGCGAGACAATATGAATATACCGAACGTGATATTTGATGGCGTTGCGGTTTGCATAAAACCAGTAGGTAGGGAGTAATGGTTGCAACACCCTGTATGCTTTTCGTTCAAGGTGGGGAAAAAAACTGTGCTCCAAAATGGCGCTTATATTGAAAAGTGACAAATGAATCGTGAATTTTATGGCTGTTACCCTATGGATACATCATTTACCTTTGTCGTGAGTAAAAAAAAAATGTCTGACTCTTGTATTTGTGCCATGGCTTTTCCGATTTATATACTGAACAGTGGGGGCGAAAGATTACACCCCTGTCATCCTGTCATCGTATTCATTCACCCTACTTAGTATTCGCTAGTAAAGATAACAGATGCTGTGTAATTCGAACTAGGCCAGTGGCCAGATTACAGAATGTCTGTTCTCAGCTGATACGAGACCGGCAATTGTCGTCTCCACCGATTCGTGCAGCTGACAGTAGGGGTGAAGCGGCAGCTGTACCTCGGCACGCTACGCCGCTCGCAGACGCTGGGACTTGCAGTGTGCCGGACGGAGCTGAGTTCTTGGCAGCTCAATGCCCTGCCTTGCCGTGTGTTGTGGTCAGCCTCCGCGCCGGCCGCTTCCCGGAATATTGGCACAGCACGGCGCGGCGCTCGCAAATAGGATCTGGTCGGCAGCGCTTGCGCCGCGGCCCTGCAGATTGCATTCGTCCTTTCCTCCCTGCTGCCTCCCGGCCGTGTATTACTCACACGGAACACAACAGGGGCCAATCTCATCTGCGCTGTGCCCAGCTCGCCGTCGTAAAGCGCCCTCGGCCGTGAACCCTGAGGGAACCGCCGCAGCAGTTCGAAGCGAAATTACTGCAGGAGCAACAACCGCTTTGCCTTCCCAGTTTCGGGGTAGCCCACCGGTTTTGCCCTCTCTGCTGTGAATTCGTCACTCTTTGTATGGAAAAAACTAATACTGAAGGTGTTGCAAGCCATTTGCTTGGAGGCCATATTGGCTCCACAACCGATTATACTGAAAGAGGGAATCAAAGGTTGGATGTGCACATTTATGGAGTTATGAGCATACGTACTATACACCGCATAATGACAACGCAGCACATAGTAACTGCTCAAAGCGACGACCGCCAGTTTCAATGTTCGTCTGAGACGTGCTGCCGCAGTTCTTGGAGACTGTACCTTTTGTTGTTCACGAAAGGATGTGGTTTCAACACGACGGTGCGCCAGCCCACTTCGATGTTAATGTTCATGAGCATCTGATGAAAATTTTTAATCTCCTATTGTTTTGGTTTCTTTTAATACTAATGTTGTTCGTCACATTTAATGATTTGTACGTGCCAACATGGCATACAATTATGAGATACGCGCTGCTGTGTTTTGCTGTTCGGTCATTTTAAGTATTTCGCTGTTTTTGGTAAAGGTTTTAAAAAATATTAATTTATAGCTGTCGTATACGGTTATTGTATTAAGTGTTGTATTTTAGGTGGTTGGAGAACATTTTAATTAATAAAAATAGGTTTCCTACATCGTGATAGGACGCACCCTTCCTGAGATTTCCTTACGGCAGCAGAAAGAGCAAACCGCCAGTTATTTGTATCGTAGCACGTTTCTGACATGGTTTTCACATCTCCCGATATACTATTTTTCACTATGTTACGTAAGCCTTGAACCGATGTGTTCTATATTTTCGGCACCATATACTTCAAATTTACACTCATGTATAATATAGGTATTAAGAAATTTTGTTTTCTGCCTTGTAGAATAGTTTCAAAATGGGTCTCGGCCCCAAACTAGTCATCGAGTGAACAGAAAAAATAAATTCTGCAACTTTGGAATGGTTTTTTCGTTGTACCCTGTATAGCGTTTATTTCTTACAAAATAACATTTTATTGCCATTTACTATTTTCTTTCTTTGCTTTTTGGGCGATGTTTTCCACAAAATGATTTCCATTCCCAAGCACTTTTCTCGTACACTACGGCTCTTGTGGCTGATGTTCTCAGTGTGTGAGGTGCTGCATTACTCTAGTGCCTTTATTGTAATACAAAAGGTATTAAAAAAGTGTAAGATATTTCTACAGTAGGTTGTGAAACGTCCCCTTAGAAAAATTAAGAATGACAGTGCTGGAAAAACTCTTACGTTATTTGATTTTCAAACAGCTAAGCAAAACTGAACGTACTCAGACAGTTCTGTCTTTACTTATTTGATCATGACTAAAGTGACACAAAATATTTTTAGCCAACGCACTCTTACTTTCAATAATCCGTTCAAAAGAATGGCCCTGATTAACAATAACCTATACCTTTCATGAATCACTTACCTCACAAAAATGTTCGTTACTCGAACTACTGCAATACAGCGAGCGCCAGTACTGCCAGCTAAATAAAAGATTCGAACTACTGAAGGCACTAACTACTGATAGACATAGTTAGCAAATGAAAGATTTTGATAGAGGACAAACAATGTATTTACCTTCATTATGTTCAAAAGGTCGTCATATATATACAAGGTGGTCGAAACATGTCTAGCTTGAAGGGGGAAACCAGATGGCGCTATGGTTGGCCCGCTAGATGACGCTGCCATAGGTCAAACGGATATCAACTGCGTTTTTTTAAATAGGAACCCCCATTTTTATTACATATATGTGTAGTACGTAAAGAAATAAAAATATTTTATTTAGACCACTTTTTTCGCTTTGTGATAGATGGCGCTGTAATAGTCACAAACGTATACGTACGTGGTATCACGTAACATTCCACCAGTGCGGACGGTATTTGCCTCGTAACACATTACCCGTGTTAAAATGGACCGTTTACCAATTGCGAGAAAGATCGATATGGTGTTGATGTATGGCTATTGTGATCATAATGCCCAACGGGCGTGTGCTCTGTATGCTGCTCGGTATGCTGGACGATATCATCCAAGTTTCCGGACCGTTCACCGGATAGTTACGTTATTTAAGGAAACAGGAAGTGTTCAGCCACATGTGAAACGTCAACCACGACCTGCAACAAATGATGATGCCCAAGTAGGTGTTTTAGCTGCTGTCGCAGCTAATCCGCCCATCAGTAGCAGACAAATTGCGTGACAATCGGGAATCTCAAAAACGTCGGTGTTGGGATTGCTACATCAACATCGATTGCACCCATACGATATTTCTATGCACCAGGAACTGCATGGCGACGACTTTGGACGTAGTGTACCTTTCTGCCACTGGGTATAAGAGAAATTATGGGACGATGACAGATTTCTTTCACGCGTTCTATTTAGCGACGAAGCGTCATTCACCAACAGCGGTAACGTAAACCGCCATAATATGCACTATTGGGCAACGGAAAATCCACGATGGCTGCGACAAGTGGAACATCAGCGACCTTGGCGGGTTAATGTATGGTGCGGCACTGTGGGAGGAAGGATTGGCCCCATTTTATCGATGGCAGTCTAAATGGTGCAGTGTATGCTGATTTCCTATGTAATGTTCTAACGATGTTACTACAAGATGTTTCACTGCGTGACAGAATGGCGATGTACTTCCAACATGATGGATGTCCGGCACATAGCTCGCTTGCATTTGAAGCGGTATTGAATAGCATATTTCATGACAGATGGATTGGTTGTCGAAGCACCATACCATGGCACGCACGTTCACCGGATGTGACGTCCCCGGATTTCTTTCTGTGAGGAAAGTTGAAGGATATTTGCTACCGTGATCGACCGACAACGCCTGAGAACATGCGTCAGCGCATTGTCTATGCATGTGCGAACATTACGAAAGGCGGACTACTCGCTGTTGAGAGGAATGTCGTTACACGTATTGCCAAATGCATTGAGGTTGACAGACATCATTTTCATCATTTATTGCATTAATGTGATATTTACAGGTAATCACGCTGTAACAGCATGCGTTCTCAGAAATCATAAGTTCACAAAGGTACATGTATCACATTGGAACAACCGAAATAAAATGTTGAACGTACCTACGTTCTGTATTTTAATTTAGAAAACTTACGTGTTACCAATTGTTCGTCTAAAATTGTGAGTCATATGTGACTATTACAGCGCCACTATCACAAAGCGGAAAATGTGGTACAACTAAAACATTCATATTTCTTTACGTACTACACGGATATGTAATAAAAAATGGAGGTTCCTATTTATAAAAACGCAGTTGATATCCGTTTGACCTATGGCAGCGCCATCTAGGGGGCCAACCATAGCGCCATCTGGTTTCCCCCTTCAAGCTAGACAAGTTTCGTTCTTTGTAGTTTTTTCGTTTGACGCTTATTTCGTGAGATATTTGGCCCGGTCATGATCAATGGACCACTCTGTATAACTGTGCGGTAGAAATCTTGGTCCTGCTTCCTTAGCCACCTGTGCACAGGTGCAACGTCTAACCCCCGTGAGATTCTTTGAGTAGCCCCAACTGTACAAGTCTGATGTGATTCAATTGTTTTCCTTGTCTTTTTGTCCTGGTCGGTCATCATATTCGACACCAGCGTGCACAGTTCTCGATGTAGCTCAGTTTTTCAATAACAGCCATCCCACTGCCTTTACCAGCGAATAGCTTGCGACACAATTCATGTGTTGTTACCCGGCGGTTGTTCCGGGTGGTTGGATGGTGTGTGACGTCACTACAGTCGCTGGTTAGCCGCTGCGCGTTCATCAGCCAGTCGTGTTTGCCCTTCAGCTTCTCTGCAGCGACGAACCTACCGTCTAACTGTGCTGTCGTCTACCTACAGCATTTCCATAAACCTTCTTCTGCCTTTCATGGACGCTACTGGGCATTTCACTTTCTGCAGTAAAGAATTAAGTCACGGAAGGCTGTCTCATACGAACGTCAATGTAACTCAGTGCTGCTGTATGTTGACGTAGGATGCTATTACTGGAGTAGGTGTAGAAGGTGATTTGTGGAAATACACCAAAATCGTGATTACTAGACTACTACCGCAATGAAGGAGAAAATAATAGAATCTTTGGTTTCGAACTTGCCATCGTAAAAGAAAGGTTGAAGAGTTGGATTAAAATTCATGGTGGAAAGATATTAATAATAAGACTCGATGGTGACATTGCTATCTTCAGCGAAAGTGAGGAAAAAATACGGGGGTTGTTAAATGAAGTGAAGTTCAGTGAGCACACACTGTGGTCTGAGAATACAGCAGAGAAATTAGAGACTAATGACGAGTAGGAAAATGAGATTATCGATTAACTTAATATCAAAATGAGGAACTGCGAATCAGAGGAAGTGAAGCAATTACGGCAACTGGGAAGCAAAATAGCTAATAACGAGATAGTCATGGAGGGTATAAGAAAAAGGATACAAAAGGCAAATAAGGCATCTCTAGCCCAAAACGTTTACTAGTATCAAAAGCAGGCCTTACTTTGAGGAGGAAATTTCTGAGAAAGTACGTTTGGAGCACAGCATTGTATGGAAGTGATCCGCGGGAAAAGCGGAAAATACGAGAATCGAAGCGTTTGAAATTTGGTGCTATAGAAGGACACTGCAAATTAGTGGTCTCTTAAGAGCCGGAATGAGGAGGTTCTCGGCAGAATAAGCGAGGAGAAAAAGTTGTGGGAAGCACTGACAAGGAGAAGGGAGAGGATAACAGCACGTGTGTTAAGGCATCAGGCAACAATTTCCATGGTACTAGAGGGATCTGTGGAGGGTAAAAACATTAGCGGAAGAGAGCGATTGGGATACATCCAGCAAATTATTGAGGACGTTGGCTGCAAGTACTACTACCAGATGGAGAGGTTGGCACAGGAGAAGGATTCGTGCATGGCAGCGCTGAACCAGTGAATAATATACAGGGTTATTACAAATGATTGAAGCGATTTCACAGCTCTACAATAACTTTATTATTTGAGATATTTTCACAATGCTTTGCACACACATACAAAAACTCAAAAAGTTTTTTTAGGCATTCAAAAATGTTCGATATGTGCCCCTTTAGTGATTCGGCAGACATCAAGCCGATAATCAAGTTCCTCCCACACTCGGCGCAGCATGTCCCCATCAATGAGTTCGAAAGCATCGTTGATGCGAGCTCGCAGTTTTGGCACGTTTCTTGGTAGAGGAGGTTTAAACACTGAATCTTTCACATAACCCCACAGAAATAAATCGCATGGGGTAAAGTCGGGAGAGCGTGGAGGCCAGGATATGAATTGCTGATCATGATCTCCACCACGACCGATCCATCGGTTTTCCAATCTCCTGTTTAAGAAATGCCGAACATCATGATAGAAGTGCGGTGGAGCACCATCCTGTTGAAAGATGAAGTCGGCGCTGTCGGTCTCCAGTTGTGGCATGAGCCAATTTTCCGCGGGCTACGCGTGAAACTTGCCCGCACGCGTTCAACCGTTCTTCGCTCACTGCAGGCCGAACCGTTGATTTCCCTTACAGAGGCATCCAGAAGCTTTAAACTGAACATACCATCGCCGAATGGAGTTAGCAGTTGGTGGATCTTTGTTGAACTTCGTCCTGAAGTGTCGTTGCACTGTTATGACTGACTGATGTGAGTGCATTTCAAGCACGACATACGCTTTCTCGGCTCCTGTCGCCATTTTGTCTCACTGCGCTCTCGAGCGCTCTGGCGGCAGAAACCTGAAGTGCGGCTTCATCCGAACAAAACTTTATGAGTTTTTCTACGTATCTGTAGTGTGTCGTGACCATATGTCAATGAATGGAGATACAGTGAATTTATGAAATCGCTTCAATCATTTGTAATAGCCCTGTAGATAAAAGCACAAACGCTCCACTGCACGTAAGTCCGCGAAAAAGCATTTCACACAATAGTAAATTTATAATATGATCTGCTACTGACTTCGGTATGAAATATTGTCCTAATTAGCACAAATTTATTTAAAATGTAATCTTTTGATCAAGCTGCCATACAATTGGCTTTAATTTCACCCATTTTTTAACTTAAGAAGTAGTATAGTATTACTTCAGCATGTTGCTTGTAACAATTTTCTGTACCCTCTCAACTGCTACAGGAGATGTCTCAGGTGTCGTCCTCTCCCTTCAGTGCAACACTGCACTCGACTTTAGAGTGAGTTACGAATTCTTTCAAACAGTCTCGTATGGACTTGTAAATCTTCGAAAGACTGGGCAGCTCTCTGCTGCCGTTCTTAGGCCTTACCGTCGTCATTGCTGTACACGTGTCTTTTGAGACGACCCGATTTCGAAAAACTCAAGAGACCTGAGGTTCGGTGATCTTGGAAACCGAGATATATGTCCCGCTGGACCTATCCAAAACTGACCATACTGGCGCGTTACAAGTCATTTTACATGAGCAGTAAAATGTACCAGTGACCCATCGTACATCTACTACATATCTACCATTGGCCATGGGTGCAAATTGAGCCCAATGAGACGGAGACTTCATCGGAAATTTCTCATTTCAGATAGATTTTACCAAGTTGGACAGTATTTGATACTGAACTGAGTGGAGGCACGTAACCAGATATCCACAGTTATCTGACATACGGTTCGCCATGTCCCCTGGAACGTTTTTATTTATGAAACTTCCAGGCGGATTAAAACTGTGTGCCAGGCCGAGACTCGAACTCTGGACCTTTGCCTTACGCCAGGTGGGCAAGTGCTCTACCTGAAATTGTGGGTACGGGTAGTGAGTCGTGCTTGGGTAGCTCAGACGGTGGCGGTACGGTATCTCAGCGTGTTCGATCAGAGGGTTAGCTGCCCTCTGTAATAAAAAACTGAGTCAACGGCTCAACACAGAACTTGAACGGGTATAATATATAATATAATATAATATATTATATTATATATATATATATATATATATAATATAATATAATATAATCCGCATCGGAAATATATATATATATAATATAATATAATCCGCATCGGAAAAATAAAGTCGACCACTTGCCCGCGTAAGGCAAAGGTCCCGAGTTCGAGTCTCGGTCCGGCACACAGTTTTAATCTGCCAGGAGGCTTCATATTAGCGAACACTCCGCTACGGAATGAAAATCTCATTCTGGTTTTTATTTATGCTTCCGTATACGCATGTCAGTTTTCGCTGCTAACTACGATGCGCCATTCAAACACATTAGTTCTTTCGTCTTAAAGAGCTGTAACTATTTGCTACTCGCGGTTTTTCGTATTTTCAGTCACATATTTTTGCAAATCAGTAACGTCGTATGGAAGAACACGGATTCAATTTCATATCGCCGAAACATTTTTCGCCATTGCTGTGGCGGCGCTACTGGACACGTTGTTCATTCTAAAAGTAATGTTGTTGGAGCTTCTTAGCAACCTATTCGTTTATCCTTCTTCCACTTGCACATTAACGAAATTTTCATACGCATTGTAATGTGTGTCTCATACATAAACTAGCGCAAAGTTGCAATTTACGAGAATATAATTACAGCACACCATTGGCAATACATCATTCATCATAAGTATTAAAAAATTCCGATAGTTTGTACATACATTTATAGTTGGAAATCGTATCAGTAGTGTATTCAGCTATTCTATGTGCCATTCCCTTTTTTCATTGCACAGTCCTTATGTTTCTAAACCTGTGTGCTACTATCGTCTGGTTGTTGGTTGGTCTAATCATTTGGTATTGTGTGCTCGTGTTATGCTGCCATTTCCGAGTTGTTTCTTTATCCTGTACTTTATTTATTGCGATTGTTTTACGTCCTCTAGAATATTACCCATTCTACTGCAAGACACGTGTATTACTATAACTATCATATTATCCTCCTATCATATTATTTTTGGTATCTCAGGGACTTCAAAAACATCTTGAAACTTTAGTTGATAGACACATTCCAAGAACGTAAGTTACAGCAAGATTAGATTTCCTACAGCTGTCAAGAACGGTCTGATTTAGACCTATGAGGCTTCGTAGAAAATACCTGAATTGATGTCTCCAGAAAGACATGCCCTGTGTTGCGAATGATTTGCTGTAGTGACCTTCTGTCACTTACGACTCTGTAATGCTGCTACCGACCATAAAATAATAAAATGACTATGAAACTTGTGGTAACAAATCAGTGAAGAAACGAAAATTAACTTAGCATTAAGGAGGGTAACCGTTGACGATTCTGCATCAGTGGCGAAATATGTTTTCTAAACATTCTGCGTGGTGTCTGTTCTATATCGTGTCTCCCTACCACTTTCGCGCAACGACGCTCTGAGGGTTTTTTTAGGGAATTGAATAATTTGAACCTGGTACTTGTTGCTGGTAAGGAGACGCCAGACCACACATGGCATGTAGAATTCAGAAGAGTACAGTGAGACTAGCGATGATATAACCAAATACTTAATGATTTCAGTGTCAGCTCCACTGCACTCCCTGTAAAAGAATCTTAATACTAACTAAATTTAGTGGAAGGGGTTCAAGGCTTTCCTATTTTTAGTTAGCTGGTAAAATAACGTCGAAAAAGCAGTTAAGTTTACCATTGGAAATTTTATTCTACCCACAAAACATCGTTCATAAATTGCACTATTGATAAAAGGAAATGTTTTAATACAGGTAAAAACCAACTGCGTTCAACAAAAATGTGAACGAATATTCCCTGAATGGGTTTCCAAGTTCTACAATGGATCGAAGGATGACCTATGCCATATCACATCTATAATCTAGGTTTAAATTAAGTTTCACAGAAGAGAAAACTATCAAAATGGTCTACAGTGACCCTCAATTATCTTTAATTACTTATCTAACTTGTTGTGAATTACAGTGGCTGATGTGGCTTCTCAATAACTATATAACAGAAAAATCATAGCGTTTCAGATTTTTACTTCAAGTGGCAAATGTGAACACTATGAGCTTTAATTGACGATCGACACTAGTATTACGTAAAGGGGATGTAACAGATGAGACTTCTGCAGTTCTGAGTGAAGTCTTATGCGCTCAAAAATGCGGCATCGTGTGCGTTCATTACCTTGTCGGTGTTCGTCAGGGGGCGGCGGACAGCACAGCTCTGCTGACCTCGCTGTCTTGGGAGCAACCCTACCTAGCAACTCTCTCCTAACTTCTCCTTACTATAATTTACCGAAGTTGGTTTTTAAAAAAACTATCTGGCTGTGTTTTCATCTGACCAATCAGAGTCTCAATGTTAACCTTGAGCTCCGCCTACAAAAATTCTGTCTATCCAATGGGAAACGTTATACTTTTCGTGGTGGGGCAATGTTTTAAAGTTTGCAACGTAACAGAGAAGCGAAAAAGTCTGACGCTAAAACTTTCAGCTGGTGCGGTCCTTTTATCGTTATCGTAAGATATATACTGTTCTTCTGTAGGGCTCTATCTTTTAACATGGGCTGGGGGGTGGTCCTAATGTAACAGAGACGCGAAAAAGTCTCACGCTAAAACTTGCGGGTGGTGTCGTCCTAGCGGTTAGCTGGCGACGTGGGTGTCCGTCTGTCCCTTATCGTAGGGCCTTCCAGCTTAACACGGTTCTGCTCTCGGCTTCTGTTCTCGCTTCTCCCCTCAGAACTGCGTCTGTCTCACGGTGGGAAGGTATGACATGCATTTAGGTATTCTTGTGTTAGTCTGTGGTATTCCATTTGCTCACTCGTGACTCGTATTACTTTGGTTAATTTAATGTCACGATTTATTCGGAGCTATGTGACATACTACTGGATTTGCTTATCATGTCAGGGTTTTCATGGAAGGTGTTGGATTTGCCTGACACCTTACAGTGTGAATGAAAGAAAAATATATCTGTATTTTTGTATAAGGCGGATCACCTCTTCAAAAATATCAGCAATTTCTCATATCATTTTAATTAATGTTTTCAACAGTCATAATTAGCAAAAAAAAAAAAAAAACAAAGAAATTAGTTGCCGTTCTGCAAACAGTGTGTGTGAAACAAGGATATCGTCAGAGTGACTCGGCGAAATGTGACAGTACCACTCTTGTTATCTGACTGCATAAACGATCTGACGGATGAATGAGCGGCATTCTGCGACGGTTTTTTGAAGACGCTGTATTTTACGGGAAAATGTTGTTGCCGAAAAATTATCGGAGAGTACAGGATGCCATAGCTGGGACATCTGTTTGGCGTGGTGAGTAGCAGCTTGCTCCAAACGAAGGAAAATTTACGTTGGTGAAGATTTTTAGGAATAACAGTACCACAATGTTCGAATACATTATTACTAGTAGGCTGCTTGAGACAGTAACGTTGATTAAATACACTCCTGGAAATGGAAAAAAGAACACATTGACACCGGTGTGTCAGACCCACCATACTTGCTCCGGACACTGCGAGAGGGCTGTACAAGCAATGATCACACGCACGGCACAGCGGACACACCAGGAACCGCGGTGTTGGCCGTCGAATGGCGCTAGCTGCGCAGCATTTGTGCACCGCCGCCGTCAGTGTCAGCCAGTTTACCGTGGCATACGGAGCTCCATCGCAGTCTTTAACACTGGTAGCATGCCGCGACAGCGTGGACGTGAACCGTATGTGCAGTTGACGGACTTTGAGCGAGGGCGTATAGTGGGCATGCGGGAGGCCGGGTGGATGTACCGCCGAATTGCTCAACACGTGGGGCGTGAGGACTCCACAGTACATCGATGTTGTCGCCAGTGGTCGGCGGAAGGTGCACGTGCCCGTCGACCTGGGACCGGACCGCAGCGACGCACGGATGCACGCCAAGACCGTAGAATCCTACGCAGTGCCGTAGGGGACCGCACCGCCACTTCCCAGCAAATTAGGGACACTGTTGCTCCTGGGGTAGCGGCGAGGACCATTCGCAACCGTCTCCATGAAGCTGGGCTACGGTCCCGCACACCGTTAGGCCGTCTTCCGCTCACGCCCCAACATCGTGCAGCCCGCCTCCAGTGGTGTCGCGACAGGCGTGAATGGAGGGACGAATGGAGACGTGTCGTCTTCAGCGATGAGAGTCGCTTCTGCCTTGGTGCCAATGCTGGTCGTATGCGTGTTTGGCGCCGTGCAGGTGAGCGCCACAATCAGGACTGCATACGACCGAGGCACACAGGGCCAACACCGGCATCATGGTGTGGGGAGCGATCTCCTACACTGGCCGTACACCACTGGTGATCGTCGAGGGGACACTGAATAGTGCACGGTACATCCAAACCGTCATCGAACCCATCGTTCTACCATTCCTAGACCGGCAAGGGAACTTGCTGTTCCAACAGGACAATGCACGTCCGCATGTATCCCGTGCCACCCAACGTGCTCTAGAAGGTGTAAGTCAACTACCCTGGCCAGCAAGATCTCCGGATCTGTCCCCCATTGAGCATGTTTGGGACTGGATGAAGCGTCGTCTCACGCGGTCTGCACGTCCAGCACGAACGCTGGTCCAACTGAGGCGCCAGGTGGAAATGGCATGGCAAGCCGTTCCACAGGACTACATCCAGCATCTCTACGAACGTCCCCATGGGAGAATAGCAGCCTGCATTGCTGCGAAAGGTGGATATACACTGTACTAGTGCCGACATTGTGCATGCTCTGTTGCCTGTGCCTATGTGCCTGTGGTTCTGTCAGTGTGATCATGTGATGTATCTGACCCCAGGAAAGTGTCAATAAAGTTTCCCCTTCCTGGGACAATGAATTCACGGTGTTCTTATTTCAATTTCCAGGAGTGTATCTGGGAGTAACGTTGCAAAGCGATAAGAAATGGAACGAGCCAATACAGGGAAAAATGTATGAAAATGTGTCATCTGTAAAGGAGACATTGTAAAGAACTCTTCTTCCAACCATTCTCCAGTACAGCTCCAGTGCTTGGCATGCCCACTAGATGGAATTAAAGGAAGGCTTCGAAGCAGTTCAGAGGCGAGCTGCCAGATTTATTACCGCTAAGTTAGATCAACACGTGAATGTTATGGAGATGCTCCATGAAGTCAGATGGAAGTCCCTGCAGTGGAGAAGACAGTCTTTTCGCGAAATAATGATAAAACAATTTAGAGAACCAGCATTTGCGGCTGACTGCAGAAAAATCTTCTGCCATCGACGTACAATTCGCGTAAGTGCGGCGAAGACGAGAGCAATCAGGGCTGATACGGAAGCGTGTAGATAGTGGTTTTTCCCTCGCTCCATTTGCGAGTGGAACGGGTAAGCCAGCCGCCAGGAGTGGTACAAGATACCCTCCTCCATGCACTGTATGGTGTTTTGCGAGTATGTATGTAGATATAGATGTAGATATTGATAAATTTCTTCAAAAGAAGTGAAACACAAGGCACACACTTCTCTCGACGAATACACGTTTCCGTCGAGCGGAAGGACAATCTTCAGGAAACGAACGTACGTTTGTAGCACACACTGATGAGTCGAAACATTACGACCACTACCCATTGCAAGTTTGGATTCCGCCTCATGGTATTACGGGCATGTGACACGGTAACTAAAGCATGTACCATAAGTTGAGCAGACGCAGATGGGGTATCACCCTACCGAAGATGCGGACTATGGGGAAATGGATGGAGATAAGCGACTTTGACAAAGGGCACACTATTATTACTCAGAGCCTGTTAACGGCGAAGCTGGTCGAATGTTGACTTGCTACTGAACTGAGCATCTGCGGAAAGGGGTAGAAGGACAGTGAAATTACCACTAGGCGCTAAATCGTTGCACGTTCACGACTCTTCACCGAACGTGAGACATTACTCTACGGGAGACATTCTCCTCTGCTTGCATGTGAGCTGTGGTAACAATGGAAGACAGGCTCTCAGCTGCGAACAACCTGCATCTCTTCATGCTTGAGCCTTCCCCGACGGCGATGTCATCTTTGAGCAGTGTAATTGCCTGTGTCTCGGAGCCAGAACCGTGCTTCAGTTGTTTGAGGAGCATTATAGTCAAATCACGTTGATGTTTCACCCACCAAATTCGCCTGATGTAAATTCTATGGAAGCCAACTGCGTCGCCATCGGGCGCCATCACCGCTTACGCAAATCAGCGGCTCGCTATTTACGCGAATTACGTGACATGTGCGTAGACATCTAAACGTATACACCAACATGTACAAGATTACATAATTTTCTTTTATTGTAATTTTTATAATGTGACGTTTTATCGTCAAATTTGACGGACTGATAATTGTGACAGTTGACCAAAGATGCTGTATGATTACAGTCATCACTTTGAGCTGTATATCTGATCTTTGTAATCACTATGTCTGTGGGTAGTTGTATCTGTCCGTTACCAATTCAATAAAATATTATCTGAAGTGTTTATGTTTTTAATAGGTTTGTTCATTTAAAATATCATCATGGCGATGTATCGTGTGTTTGTAGGTTTCTATTGCGTCAAATACGCTCATGGTTAAACCTTTAGGTAACACGTGTAAAATTTTCATTAATAACAGGAGAAACCCACTAAACAGCTTATAGCATAAAGGTCATAAATCTATACCACATTTAAATAGAATACAAATTGGCAGCGACCACTGATAATACATGAACTAAGTATCAAATTTGTAAATCTGAAAGACATTGTAATAAAATAAAGAATATTACGTCACTTTCGCAGATGGCCTGATGTAGGCAATCCAGGCGAAATGTATCATCACAACAAATAAATCGTTTATTTTAGGACCAAATTGAGGATCCAATCTCCATCGTTAGGGAACGTGTCAGTACATGAAATTAAAACAGAAATAATAAATAAGACAAAAGGTTTATCAATTCTAAAAGACGACAAGATATAAGTGTATATAAAACAAGTCAACAATGTAACGAAGGAATTAGCTTACATCTCAGGGAACTGCTCACCGGAATAGAGGCAGTGACCTGTGAGGAAACTCTCCAGTGTGGATTCGAAAGAGCATGGATTACTCCTAAGATTTTTGAATTTTGTGGTAGCTTATTGAAAACTGAAGCAGCAGAATACTGCGCGCCTTTCTGCACAAGAGTAAAGAAGGTGGGATCAAAATGCAGATGAATTTCTGTCTAGTATTAACCAAATTGAAAGCTTCTAAATCTTTAGAATATGTTGTTATTGTTAACAAGAAACGACCTTAAGGAATATACATATTGGGAGGCCAATGTCAGAATACCCAAACTAATGAACAGGAGTTGACAAGAGGTTCACGAACTTACACCACTTATTGTTCGAATCACCCGTTTCTGACCCAAAAATATCCTTTGAGAATGGGAAGAGTTACCCCAAAATATAACACCATACGTCACAAGCGAATGAAAATAAGCCAATTATACTACTTCTCGTGTCGAACTATCACTTTCATCAGATACTGTTCTAATATTACAAATGGCAGCATTAGCTCTTTCAACAAGATTATAAACACCGGCTTTCCACGACAGGTTACTATCTATCTGAACACCTAGAAATCTTAACTCTTCAGTCACAGTAATCATATGCCCTTTCTGTGTAATCAGAACGTCATGTTTTCTTGAATTGTGTGAGAATCTGTAAAAACTGAGTCTTACTGTGATTCAGCGTTAGTTTATTTAGTCATGAAATGCACCAATGTTGCACACAATATCCTTCACCAAACATAGATATTGTTGAATCAACTGTAATACTAGAAGGCATACCACTTACATAAATAAGGAACAGGCGTGACTCCAGCACTGATCCCTGCTGGATTCCACATTTAACTGGGCCCCAGTCGCTCTCCAGATCATATCCCTTCTCAACACTGTGGATAACGACCATTCACTGTCTATTATTAAAGTAAGAAGTGGACCAGTTGAGCTACTGCCCGTACGCCACTATGGTCCAACTTCTGTAGCAATGTTTTGTGAAAAACACAATCAAACGTCTTCGTCAAATAAAAAAGATGCCTAACGTTCGTAACCTTCTATTTAATTCGTCCAGTACCTAACAGAGAAAAGAGAATACAGCATTTTCAGTCGTAAAACAACTTCTAAAACCAGACTGTACATTTGACAGCAAATTATGTGAAATGAAATGATCACTTAGCCTTCGTACACAATGTTTTTGATAACTTTAGCAAACACTGATGGCATAGAAATAATATTTGCTACATTATCCCTTCCCGCTTTTTACAAAGCAACTTTCTGATGAGTACTTTAAACGTTCAGGAAACTTAAACTATGTTGTTGTTGTTGTCTTCAGTCCTGAGACTGGTTTGATGCAGCTCTCCATGCTACTCTATCCTGTGCAAGCTTCTTCATCTCCCAGTACCTACTGCAACCTACATCCTTCTGAATCTGCTTAGTGTATTCATCTCTTGGTCTCCCCCTCCGATTTTTACCCTCCACGCTGCCTTCCAATACTAAATTGGTGATCCCTTGATGCCTCAGAACATGTCCTACCAACCGATCCCTTCTTCTGGTCAAGTTGTGCCACAAACTTCTCTTCTCCCCAATCCTATTCAATACTTCCTCATTCGTTATGTGATCTACCCATCTAATCTTCAGCATTCTTCTGTAGCACCACATTTCAAAAGCCTCTATTCTCTTCTTGTCCAAACTATTTACCGTCCATGTTTCACTTCCATACAGGGCTACACTCCATACAAATACTTTCAGAAATGACTTCCTGACAGTTAAATCTATACTCGATGTTAACAAATTTCTCTTCTTCAGAAACGCTTTCCTTGCCATTGCCAGTGTACATTTTATATCCTCTCTACTTCGACCATCATCAGTTATTTTGCTCCCCAAATAGCAAAACTCCTTTACTACTTTAAGTGTCTCATTTCCTAATCTAATACCCTCAGCATCACCCGACTTAATTCGACTACATTCCTTTATCCTCGTTTTGCTTTTGTTGATGTTCATCTTATATCCTCCCTTCAAGACACCATCCATTCCGTTCAACTGCTCTTCTAAGTCCTTTGCTGTCTGTGACAGAATTACAATGTCATCGGCGAACCTCAAAGTTTTTATTTCTTCTCCATGGATTTTAATACCTACTCCAAATTTTTCTTTTGTTTCCTTTACTGCTTGCTCAGTATACAGATTGAATAACATTGGGGAGAGGCTACAACCCTGTCTCACTCCCTTCCCAACCGCTGCTTTCCTCTCATGCCCCTCGACTCTTATAACTGCCATCTGGTTTCTGTACAAATTGTAAATAGCCTTTCGCTCCCTGTATTTTACCCCTGCCACCTTTAGAATTTGAAAGAGAGTATTCCAGTCAACATTGTCAAACGCTTTCTCTAAGTCTACAAATGCTAGAAACGTAGGTTTGCCTTTCCTTAGTCTTTCTTCTAAGATAAGTCGTAAGGTCAGTATTGCCTCACGTGTTCCAGTATTTCTACGGAATCCAAACTGATCTTCCCCGAGGTCGGCTTCTACTAGTTTTTCCATTCGTCTGTAAAGAATTCGTGTTAGTATTTTGCAGCTGTGGCTTATTAAACTGATTGTTCGGTAATTTTCACATCTGTCAACACCTGCTTTCTTTGGGATTGGAATTATTACATTCTTCTTGAAGTCTGAGGGTATTTCGCCTGACTCATACATCTTGCTCACCAGATGGTAGAGTTTTGTCAGGACTGGCTCTCCCAAGGCCGTCAGTAGTTCTACTGGAATGTTGTCTACTCCGGGGGCCTTGTTTCGACTCAGGTCTTTCAGTGCTCTGTCAAACTCAACTTAAACTACTATAGCAGCAAACTGGATTTTATTACATAATGTCTCAAAGAGATACTTTCACAGCCGCGGGCTCATTGGATCGTACATTAAAAAGTTAAGTTTATCTACATTTACATCTACATCTACAGGGTTCTCTGCGAATCACATTTAAATGTCTGTCAGAGGGTTCATCGAACCAGCTCCACAATTCTCTATTGTTTCAATCTCGTATAGCGTGCGGAAAGAACGAAGATCTATACCTTTCCGTACAAGCTCTGATTACCCTTATTTTATCATTGTGTTCGTTTCTCCCTACGGAGGTCGGTGTCAACAAAACATTTTCGCATTCGGATGAGAAAGTTGGTGATTGGAATTTCGTGAGAAGATTCCGCCGCAACGATAAACACCTTCCTTTTAATGATGTCCACCCCAAATCCTGCATCATTTCAGTGACACTCTCTCCCCTATTACGCGATAGTACAAAACGTGCTGCCCTTCTTTGAACTTTTTCGTTGTACTCCGTCAATCCTATATGGTAAGGATCCCACACTGTGCGGGAGTATTTCAAAAGAGGGCGGACAAGAGTAGCACGTGCAGTCCACTTAGTAGACCTGTTACATTTTCGAAGTGTCCTGCCAATACAACACAGTATTTCGTCAGCCTTCCCCACAATATTTTCTGTGTGTTCCTTCCAATTTAAACTGTTCGTAACTGTAATTCCTAGGTATTTAGTTGAATTTACGGCCATTAGATATGACTCATTTATCGTGTAACCGAAGTTTAACGGATTCCTTTTAGCATTAATGTGGATTACCTCACACTTTTCATAATTTAGGGTCAATTGCCAATTTTCGCAGCATACAGATATCTTTTCTATATCGTTTTGCAGTTTCTTTTGATGTTCTGATGACTTCAGTAGTCGATAAACAACAACATCACCTACAAGCAACCTAAGACAGCGGCTCAGATTGTCTCCTAAATCGTTTAGATAAAGAACAGCAAAGGGCCTATAACACTACGTAGAACGCTAGAAATCATATCTGTTTTACTTTATGACTTTGTGTCAGTTACTACGAACTGTGACGTCTCTAACCGGATATCACGAATCCAGACACATAACAGAGACGATATTCCATAAAAACGCAATTTCTTCACAACAAGCGGCTTGTGTGGTACACTGTCGAAAGTCTTCTGGAAATCTAGAAATACGGAATCAATTTGAAATCCGTTGTGAATAGCACTCAACTCTTAAGGAAATAGGACGTCAAACGGACGTCTATACTTTTACAAATAACTTCATAAAACTTTGTCGGCATGACCAGGAAGGATTCAGGATTCACACTCATAGCAGTGGAAGTTTAGAAACATATCAAAATATTTTTTTTACAGGTGAAATGTTATCATTTTTTTCACTTACTATTAGCAGCGTTTGTTGCTTTAGTTATACTTTTCTTCCATGAATTTATTTAATTTATGAAAAATGAATGAGCTGTTACATTTTAAACTTCATGTTTGGAAAAACTCAAATGTTATAGTTAATTGTCTTAATTTTTACCACAGTTCTTAACAGATTTGGAAAATTCTGGAGTTTCATACACCTGTAAGTACGGTTTGTATACTGTGGAAAATTCGTCGAAGAATCTCTCTTATTTATAAAGAAAAGTGACCTATAGCAAGAAATGCAGCCAATAGTAAGTGAAAAAATGACGAAATTTCGCATGTAAAAAAATTTATTTTGTTATATTTTTGAACTTCCACTGCTGTTAGTGTGAATCCTGAACGCTCCTGGTCATGCTGACAAATTTTTATGAATTTATTTGTAAAAGTATGGGCAGTAGAAATTAAAATGTCCTGAGTTGCCTCTTCTGCTCCAAGTCGGCCCGTTTGACGTACTAGCCCCCTTAACGAGAATAAAGAGCTAGTTGTGTTTCACAAGAACGATGTTTTCTAAACCGATTTTGACTGTGTGTCAATAGACCGTTCTCTTCGAGATAATTCATAATGTTCGAACACATTATGTGTTCCAAAATCTTGTTGCATATCATTAATGATATGGGCCTGTAATTTAGTGGATTACTCCTACTACCTTTCTTTCTTTTATGTCAATGGAGTCAGAAGCTACAGGCATTAATGTCATGCAGCCTGATGCATACAAACTCAGTATTCAAAACCTGCAGGTGAACTACCACTAAGGGTATTGGGCGTGCTGTTCTATGGGTAAAGTTCATGCCAGGACACCGAGAGATCGCGGGATAGACTATTTTTCTGACCACAGGTTTTCCTGAATTCAGCTTTGATCTCTCAAGGAGGTGAGAAGTTTCCAGGAACAACACTTGGTTCAGATTCGATGTTAATCTGTAGGCCGCCTTTCCCCGCTTGGGCAACAGTGGTAGGTTAGGAACATGCAAGTTGCCGATGTGGCATTTAGTAGGAAGTCTTGCACCAGGCCACTGAGCTACAAGAAATAATAATAGCATTATCAGTAATTGTAATAGTAATAATAATGATAATATTGATAATAGGAATAATAGTAATAACATTATCAGTTACACTAAAGAGCCGGAACATTATGAGCACCTACCTAATAGCCGATATGGCCATTTTTGGAACAGACATCGGCGGCAGCGAGTCCTGGCATGGAAGCAGTGAGGCCTTGGTAGGTCACGGGAGAAGCTGGCACAACATCTCCAGACACAGGTCACCTACTTCCCTTAAATTCTGGGGAGGAGGGAGATGAACTCTGACGCCACGTTCAATCACGTCCCTGATATGTTCAATCAGGTTCAGATCTGGCGAATTGAGGGGCCAGCCATCAATTAGAACTCACCACTATCTTCCTTGGACCACTCCATCTCACGCCTGGGCTCGTGACGTGGAGCATTATCTTGTTGAAAAACGCCACTGCCGGCGGGAAACATCATCGTCATGAAAGGGTGTTCGTGATCTGCAAGCAATGTGCGACACTCCCTGGCCATTGCAGTGCATTGCGCGGACACCACCGGAGCCATAGGTGCCCGAATGAATGTTCCGCAGAGCATAATGGAGCCGCAGCCGTCTTGTCTCCCTCCGCAGTACGGGTGTCAAGGAGCGATTCTCCTGTAGGACGATGGATTCGCACCCTCCCTTCGGCATGATAAAGAAGGTTTCGGGACTCATCAGACCACGCAACGCTCTGCTACTGCGTCAACGTCTAATGCCGACTGTGACTTGCCCATTTCATAGTTGCTGATGTCGTGGTGTTCACATTGGCACACACACGACCCGTCGTCTGCGAAGCAGATCGTTTGGAGTCTTCGGTGCGCTGTTTGTTCAGACAAACTTCGACAATGCCCGCCTTTAAAGTCTGACGTTAGTTCTGCCACAGTCCGCCGCCTGTCCTGTATGACCAGTCTGCCCAACCCATGACGTCCGACATATATAATGTGGGGTGGCCACCCAACTCCACCTTGGTTTCGCCACTTGAAGACACTCACCACAGCAGTCCTGGAACACCCGAGAAGCCTTGCAGTTTCCGAAATGCTCATGGCGAGCCACTGGGCCATACCAATCTGCATTTGGTGAAACTCAGGCAGATCATGCGCCTTCCGCATTCTACGTATGGACAGCAGGCTTACTGATACTACATACACGGTACGTGTGTCTGACTAGCAGTCATTCATCGCCTGGTGACCATGCTGGACTGGACTGGTTTATGTCGATAATAGCTCAGTAGTCATAATGTTCTAGCTGACCATTGTATTGTCATTGCTTTTAAGAACTTCGGTATCTGTGGGTTGTTAAAAGTGAAGGTGACAGCAGGTTGTGTTTGTAATGGGAAGTAATAAACCGTGACATCTCTCAGAACCGAAACGTAGAGACCCGTAGCTGCGGAGGCGGCGGCTGGTGGGGACTCCGCTGCGAATGGCCACTGCACGGTTGGGGAGGATTAGTTTGTCAGCCGAAGCGTATGCAAAGATGTGTGTGTCCAATTATGTACTTACTCATTGTGTATGCAGAACATGTTATGAGGAATGCGAGGCTAGATGAAGGAGAAACAGGAATTAAAATAGCTGGAATAATTATTGTGTTGGAGGAAACTTCTTAGAGTTCCATGGACTGCAAAGAGAACCAACGGATCAATATTGGAGCAAATAAAACCAGACTTCTCCCTGGAAGGTCTAATGTTAAAACAAAAGCTGACCTACGTTGGACACACAATGCGAAGGCATGCCTCGCTGGAAAAAACGTTAATGCTGGGGAAGATTGATGGAACTAGAAGAAGAGGACGTCAGAGGATGAGACGGATCGATGGCATCACGAAAGCAATGTGTTCCAACCTGGAAGGTCTACCGGAGAAAGTGCAAGACAGGAAAAAGGGGCGTGATTTGGTTCATGGGGTCACGAAGAGTCGGAACCGACTAAACGAATAGAGAGAGAGAGAGAGAGAGAGAGAGAGAGAGAGAGAGAAAGCTACCGAGACTGTAAACTGTCGTGTTGCCACTGTAGGTTTGACCGGCCGTAGTGGCCGTGCGGTTCTAGGCACTACAGTCTGGAACCGAGCGACCGCTACGGTCGCAGGTTCGAATCCTGCCTCGGGCATGGATGTGTGTGATGTCCTTAGGTTAGTTAGGTTTAATTAGTTCTAAGCTCTAGGCGACTGATGACCTCAGAAGATAAGTCGCATAGTGCTCAGAGCCATTTGAACCATTTGAACTGTAGGTTTGTCAGTGCAGCCAGTAACTTGACAAATGGAGATGTTCCAACTCAATAGTTTCTGACTGCAGCAATTAAATGGAAATAGTCACACAAGCCAAGGACGAACCAAAGCGAAACATGATCTACGTTTACAGCTACACTGACACTCCACAATTCACCTTACAACGCGTAGCGGAGGGCAACCCATACAACTAGTAGTCATTTTCTTTCCTGATTCACTCGCAAAGAGAGCGAGGGAGAAACGACTATCTACATGCCAACGTACGGGCCCCAGTTTCTCGTATCGTATCTTCGTGGCCGTTACGCGCAATGTATGTAGGAGGCAACTGGCTCTCTAAATTAATGGTTCTCTAAATTTTCTCAAGAGTGTTCCTAGAAAAGGACGTCACCTTTCCTCCAGGGATTTTTCCCAAGCATATCCGTTACAAGTGTTGCTCTAACTTACCAATAATGAGTGTAGCAGCCCACCTCGGAGTTGCTTCGATGTCTTCCTCTAATCCATCCTGGTAGTAATTCCAAACACTCTACACTACCAAAGAACAGGTTGCACTAGCGTTCTATATGCGGTCTTTCCTAGGATTCGCCCAATAAAGCTAAGTTGACCATTCGCTTTTCCTATCACAATCCTCACATGCTGGTTCCATTTCATATCGCTTTGCAACGTTACGCTCAGACATTACACGACGTGACTGTGTCAAGCGGGACACTACTAAAGACGTATCCGAACATTACGTGTTTGTTTTTCCTACTCATTCGCACTAACTTACATTTTTCCACATTTCGGGCTAGCGGCCATTCATCACACCAACTGGAAATTTTGTATAGGTCCTGTTGTATCAACCTAGTCACTTATCTTCGACACCTTAACATACACCACGGCATCATCAGCAAACAACAGCGTGGAAATTAGACGGCTGAAAGGTGTTTGATTTGACATACTTAACTTACATCGATCATATGTTGCCAGCATTTATTCTCATAACAGAAAGAAGGGGGTAAAAATATAGCGTAGCGGAAACATCACTTTGTTTGATACTGGCAATGTAAAATACGAAATTGTTAAACACAAAATTTACCACTCACAAATAATGTATCAGACCCTTTTAGCCAGTTCAGCAGTGTTACCTAAAAGTAAAATTTCCTTCCCTTTCTTGTACATCTTTCCCTGGGAAGCACTCAAGTTCTTAACTGAGTATTTTTTAAATGAAATCATTCCACCTTTTGGCTGTTAAAGCATTATTTAATGCAATTGCAATTTGGAAATGTTGTCATTTTCAAGCACTGTGGGATTTTGTAAGCCACTCAGTAATATAAAGCTGGAGCTTGCTGTGTAAGAGCGGTTGCATGAGGTGTACGTTTATCAGCTGCTCCATATACAAGGTGATTCAAAAGAAAGGGAAATTCTGAAATGTGTTGCGTCAACGCTGCAGGGTAAGTGGCGCAGAATACCACACATAATACTGCTCGCATTTCCTTTTAGTAAACAGAAAACACGGAGCAGTGGAACGGTATGCTGCGAGCCTTAGCGGTAAAATCCCGTTACAAAATGAAACTGTGGAGGCCAAGCGTCGGGAATTTTGACGTCATTTCAACATCGAAGGGCACGGTCGTGTTCTCTCAGCGCATGCAATCCCCATCTGGGTCCATAATTTTGAAGCAACGCGTGCTTCATTGAAGAAGTAGTCTGCAAGGAGACCCTGAACCGGCTTTGTGCGTAGACACCTTGTGTCACACAGCTCCACAAATCCACCTGCGAACTTTAGAATCGACGATACGCAGAACTGGTGGTATTTTGCCTTACAAAGGTGACCCAACTAGCTATTAAGCAGGTGGTTATAGTGTGTATGGGGCGGTTTTGGTTTTTGCTTGCTTATTCTAGAATTGAGAGCAACTGTTTGAGGTGAAATGACAAGTTTAATGTCGCAATATTTCTCACAAAACTACAACTTCCACACAGTTTCCAACTTGCCATCATAAAAACAGCGCAATGGATAATGCATCTTGCCAACATCAAAAAGTGAAGTACGTTTTTATACAACAATGTTAAATATTAACTCTCTGAAAGCACATCAGTTCTAAACACAATATTATGAAAGTTTAATTGGAAGTATCTTTCCATTAAACCTAAGCACAGTAATATGAACGTTTAATTGGAAGTTTCTTTACAAAACTGCTCCTATACATACGTTATGATGTTGGTCAGTACTACAAAAACCGTCAGATTCGGTACTACTTAGGATGACTGTCAAGTCTACGGTGGATGGTCAGTCAAGTTACAAATTTGAGCGCAAGATTACCCAAGGCCGCTCTAGTTTACAGCGGACGCAAGCTGGTGAACCAACACAAAGTTTACGACTCTGCACGCGGTATTTACCTTAAGCTGCGATGTGCTGCTGTTTTCAAGGCCGCTCTCTTCCCACTAAAATTCCTACAAAACTAATCTGGCCTTTGCTCAACTTTCCAGCAGAAGCTTTCCCTATGATTCTCATTATGCGAGAAAACATGTACTCAGCCCTAGTCTTATTACGTGGCCATATACACGCGCATGATTGGAGCAGCGTGCATATTGTAGTGCCCTCTCAGTTCTCGCAAGAACAGTTAACTAATTAGGCTGGTTTGTGCTACAGCTAATTCTGTAGCAAGAGTGCAGCCGCTGTGAACGCTGTGTCCACACGAATTTCTTCACTGAGTCGTACAGAGCGTTAAGTGCTCTGTTCCGCACTTGACGCCAGTTCAGAGAAGAGTTCCTCCTCAAAATTTCTCTCTTGACCTACTCATGGCTGAACTGCCTCCTTCCACTGAGGTTCCTTTTTCATATCATGGCTTTTTTAGACCAATAGGAGAATTTCTCTTACACTCCTGGAAATGGAAAAAAGAACACATTGACACCGGTGTGTCAGACCCACCATACTTGCTCCGGACACTGCGAGAGCGCTGTACAAGCAATGATCACACGCACGGCACAGCGGACACACCAGGAACCGCGGTGTTGGCCGTCGAATGGCGCTAGCTGCGCAGCATTTGTGCACCGCCGCCGTCAGTGTCAGCCAGTTTGCCGTGGCATACGGAGCTCCATCGCAGTCTTTAACACTGGTAGCATGCCGCGACAGCGTGGACGTGAACCGTATGTGCAGTTGACGGACTTTGAGCGAGGGCGTATAGTGGGCATGCGGGAGGCCGGGTGGACGTACCGCCGAATTGCTCAACACGTGGGGCGTGAGGTCTCCACAGTACATCGATGTTGTCGCCAGTGGTCGGCGGAAGGTGCACGTGCCCGTCGACCTGGGACCGGACCGCAGCGACGCACGGATGCTCGCCAAGACCGTAGGATCCTACGCAGTGCCGTAGGGGACCGCACCGCCACTTCCCAGCAAATTAGGGACACTGTTGCTCCTGGGGTATCGGCGAGGACCATTCGCAACCGTCTCCATGAGGCTGGGCTACGGTCCCGCACACCGTTAGGCCGTCTTCCGCTTACGCCCCAACATCGTGCAGCCCGCCTCCAGTGGCGTCGCGACAGGCGTGAATGGAGGGACGAATGGAGACGTGTCGTCTTCAGCGATGAGAGTCGCTTCTGCCTTGGTGCCAATGATGGTCGTATGCGTGTTTGGCGCCGTGCAGGTGAGCGCCACAATCAGGACTGCATACGACCGAGGCACACAGGGCCAACACCCGGCATCATGGTGTGGGGAGCGATCTCCTACACTGGCCGTACACCACTGGTGATCGTCGAGGGGACACTGAATAGTGCACGGTACATCCAAACCGTCATCGAACCCATCGTTCTACCATTCCTAGACCGGCAAGGGAACTTGCTGTTCCAACAGGACAATGCACGTCCGCATGTATCCCGTGCCACCCAACGTGCTCTAGAAGGTGTAAGTCAACTACCCTGGCCAGCAAGATCTCCGGATCTGTCCCCCATTGAGCATGTTTGGGACTGGATGAAGCGTCGTCTCAGGCGGTCTGCACGTCCAGCACGAACGCTGGTCCAACTGAGGCGCCAGGTGAAAATGGCATGGCAAGCCGTTCCACAGGACTACATCCAGCATCTCTACGATCGTCTCCATGGGAGAATAGCAGCCTGCATTGCTGCGAAAGGTGGATATACACTGTACTAGTGCCGACATTGTGCATGCTCTGTTGCCTGTGTCTATGTGCCTGTGGTTCTGTCAGTGTGATCATGTGATGTATCTGACCCCAGGAATGTGTCAATAAAGTTTCCCCTTCCTGGGACAATGAATTCACGGTGTTCTTATTTCAGTTTCCAGCAGTGTATTTTGTAGAAGGACACTCTACCGATCGCAATGTCCCTTCTATCAAATTGCGTCGAAACTTCAGTATTTTTCTCCTTCCTAGTGCGTTCCCACAAATCGGGCGCTTTGTGCCCGTTCTAGACACCTAAAGTACATTGACCTTTCCATGTGTCACACTCGCTGGACGAAAATGCGTCACTCTTTTGTTCGTATCCTGTTGGAATTCTGAAACACAGTTTTCTGAAGCTTCTTCTCTGCCCTTGCGCAGATGCCTCGCTACAGGCGGTCCTCCGGCTTGCATCACGTGGCCCGGGATCGCTGTCCTCCTTCCTGCCACACCTTTAAGTGGTTTCTGGCGTAACTTTCACAGCATGGCTTCGCTATATCGTTATGGAGCTGGCTTTTCAAAACTAAAAGTGACTCGACTCACGTTCCCTGTTCTACCTTCCACTCAGAGACATGCATTATATAGGAATGGTGTGTTAATTACCATCGATTGACTGTCATCTTCTTTTGCATTATATATTGATAGGCAAATGTTCTCATAACTTCTGATTTACGTTAGGTGTCATCTCCATGTTCTCATTGTAATTTGTAGAGGTCTCATGTAAGATGTGAATCTGATCATTTACTCTGCCACATTATAAATGTTTTGGATCGTCAGTGTATATTAAAAACAGCGGGTTTATCCATGGGACTGCATGATGAATGTGGAGGATTTCCCTTTAATTTCTTTTAAGTCTGAAATGCATCTGGAATTCATTCCTCTGATAGTCGGCGGGGAGAGAATGTGTGGACCTCAGAGTTTTCAGTCGCTTCGCCTTGCCCACAGCGAGTGAGACGAGTGAGTCAATGCGCGTGATCGAGGGGTGAACACTGGCCGCCCAAGACCTCGAGACCAGCCGCCCACTGTTATATTCACTGCAGCATAGGGCGGCGTGCAGCTCTGACAAGATTCGCAAAGCTTGGAGAAGAAAGCGGTTGTGTGCTGAGTTCAGACAAATCACCAAGTGGCCGCTGTAGTGGCGAATTTACACTGATGAGCCAAAATGTTATGACCACTTAACTAATAGCCAGTATGGCCAGTTTTGCCACAGATAACAGCGGCAACACATCGTATGATGGAAGCAGTGAGGCCTCGGTAGGTCGCTGGAAGGAGTTGGCACAACATTTGCACACACAAGTCACCTAACTCCCATAAATTCTGTAGAAGGAGGTGATGAACTCCACATTCTATCACATCCCATATGTGTTTGACCGGGTTCAGATCTGGCTATTTAGGGTCCATCTCATCAATTGAAACCTGCCATTTTGTCCCTCAAACAGCTCCATCACAGTTCGGGCCTCGTAAAATGGTGCATTATCTTGTAGCAAAATGTCAGTGCCATCGGGAAACTCGATCGTCATGATGGGGTACACGTGGTCTACAACCAGTGTACGATATTGCTTGGGCGTCATGGTGCCTTGCCTGGGATCCACTTGACTGAGCGATACCCAACTGAATGTTTACCAGAGCATAATGGAGGCTCCATCAGCTTGTCTCCATCCCACAGTAAAGATGTCAAGGAGCCATTTCCCTGGAGGACTACAGATTCGCGCTCTACCATGCATGATTAAGATGGTATCAGGATTCATCAGACAATGTAACGCTTTGCCATTGCGCCAACGTCCAGTGCCGATGGTCATGTGTCTGTTTCTGATGTAGTTGCCGACGTCATGGTGTTAACATTGGCACTTGCATGGGTCGTCGCCTGTTGAGGCCCATAGTTAGAAGTGACTGGTGCACTGTGTGTTAAGACATTTGCAGTCTTCTCAGCATTGAAGTCTGATTCTAGTTCTGTCACATTTCTCCATCTATCCTGTTTTACCATTCTGCCCAGACGTCCGACGTCCGCCCAACCCCACGACGTTTGGAGGTGTTTCACGTTGGTTTTATTATGTGTTGAAGACACTCACCACAGCACCCCTGAGCGGGCGAGGTGGCCAAGTGGTTAGCATTGGATTCGCATTCGTGAGGAGGACGGTTCGATCCCCCATCGGGCATCCTGATTTAGGTTTTCCATGATTTCTCTTAATCGCATTAGGCAAATGCTGGGATGGTTCCTCTGAAAAGTAATGGCTGCCTTCCTTCCACATCCAATCCGCTGGGACCCATGACCTCGTAGTCTCGTCCCGTTCCCACAAATCACCCAACCAAACCAACCAACAGTACTCCTGGAACACCTGAGAAGTGTATACTGACTTTTCCAAAGTACACGTGCCGAACTCCAGACGATCACAGCCTGCCTTCAGTCGAGCTCTGATAGACCGTGCACGCCTTTCCCATAACACATTGACAGCACGCCCACTGATACTACATGCACCATGCGTGTGTCTGACTAGCAGTCATTCCTCGTCAGGTGACGTTGCTATCACCTGGACGCGTTTTATCGATAGCATGTCGGCGGTCATAATGTTCTGGCCAATCACTGTATATGCGTAGTTTTCTCGAAGGGCACAAATTACCTATGCAGACGGCGTGCTCCTTACGATAACGTAGCAGTGTTGTGAAGCAGCGACGTGGCGCTTTTTGCCTCGTGCCGGGGGACCGCCCGCACATTAAGTGTAAACATCGAGAAGGCTAAGTTATAGAAAGCTTTGACGGGATGCCCTTTGATTGGTCGTAGAACACCATCTTTGGGTGTGGTGATTTATCGTAGGGCGACACTTGCAAGTTTTTGGAATTAAGAATCGGGATAGGTCAGCGTTCGCTAACGACCGAGAAGCGACACCAAACATGCGAGAACAAGATTTGTCGGAGTTTCCGGATTGCAGAAGGGAAGTAATTACTGACGTTTAACCAGAGTACACAGCTACGATCCCCTTCTGTTTGCTTACTCACAGTTGAATTACAAACACCTGTGCTGTAGTTAGGGTCTTGCACCTCGGGTAGTGGGGATACTCTCCATTCGCCTTGGTGGGTCCTCATTTGCGTGTAACTGACGAATAAAAATAAGAATTTAGCGTGAAACGCAATAGCCTTAAGTAATATGAAGTACAGAGAATGGTTGTGTGTAATGGGTAGGGTAAGGCAATCACGTATGGGAAGTAGTGGGTTCGAAACTCGACGGGTGAATGAACTTTCTTTTATATTTTAAACCTGTTATGACTTTTATCATTGTTTTTATTGTCAGACTGGTTGAAATGTAACTCTTTATTTCCATTCCTTTCTCCCAAGATTTTTCAGTCATGGAATGAACTTTTTCAGTTATTTGATTTTTCTTTATGTCCTCCTTCTTCCACTCGGGATTTTAGTGAATTTGAGTTCAATTATACTTGTGTGTTACGATGTTCAATTATTTAAAAATTTCGATCTATCATTTAAAAAGTAAAAGCCGAAATACTCTACTTATATCAACTGTGAAATGCAGTGAAGAACGTTTTCTTTGTTACAGGATGTGCAAGTTCTTTTGCACTGTAATCGTCATACACACACTTGAAACATAACTGAAACACATATTAGACTATGGAAAAAAGAACATAGCTAAGATTTCAACGAAAGAAGGTTTTGTAAGTAAAACAATATTCAAACAGAATGATGAATAGGTACAATGAACGCAATAACCAGACAAAAAAATAGAATGATAAAACGGAAGAAATTTAATCTAAATTACTAAACGAAATTAATTAAAAACACATGGACCAAAACTTTTGAGGAGAAAAATTGTGGTAGGAAGAGAAAGGAAGAGAAAGAGAGCAAATGAAGAAGCTGACGTTTATATTAAAATTTGGTGTAAAAGGAATGGAAATACAAAATTGCGTTTAAATCAGTAAACAATAAAAATGATGATAAAAGTCATTTCGATAAAAATTTAAAAATAAATGAATTTAACTTCCGTACGAGATTCGAACCAGATAACTTCTGCATTTGAACGCCATTAACCTATCCACTACACCACACAATGAGTCCAAGTAGTACTTCTTCAGTAAAGTATTGAGTGTCACGCAAAATTTCGAAATTTTTTTCATCCATTACATTCAACTGTGGACCCAGCAGGATCTTAAGGGGGGTAGGAAGTCAAACGTGCCGACTTGGAGCAGGAGAGGCACCACACGACATTTTAATTTCCACTGTTATAGTCTTACAAATGAATTCATAAAACTTTCTCAACACGACCAGGAAGGATTCAGGATTCAAACTCATAGCAATGTAAGTGCAAAAGTATAACAAAATAAATTTTTTTACGTGTGAAATTTCATAATTTTTTCACTTACTATGTAAGGAGTCAGGCAAGTCCAAAACCATCCATGAAAACCCTGACATGATAAGCAAATCTAGTAATATGTCACATAGCTCCGAATAAATCGTGACTTTAAATTAACCAAATTAATACGAGTAACGAGTGAGCAAATGGAATACCACAGACTAACACAAGAATGCCTAAATGCATGTCACACTTTCCCACCGTGAGACAGACGAAGTTCCGAGGGGAGAAACGAGAACAGAAGCCGAGAGCAGATCCGTGTTAAGCTGGAAGGCCCTACGATAAGGGACGGACACCCACGTCGCCATTTAACCGCTAGGACGACCCCCCAGCCCATGTTAAAAGCTAGAGCCCTCCAGAAGAACAGTATAGATCTTACGATAACACAAAAAAGGGCCACCCCAACCGCAAGTTTTAGCGTGAGACTTTTTCGCGTCTCTGTTACGTTGCAAACTATAAAAACATTGCCCCACCACATAAAGTATTACGTTTCTCATTGGATGGACAGAATTTTTGGAGGCGGAGCTTAAGGTTAACATTGAGACCCTGATTGGTCAGCCAGATAGTTTTTTTTAAACCAACAAGGTAATGAACGCACGCGATGCCGCATAACAGCGCATAAAACTTCACTCAGAACTGCAGAAGTCTTATCTGTTACACCCCCTTTTTGCGTAATACTAGTGTCGATCGTCAATTAAAGCTCATGGTGTTCACATTTGCCACTTGAAGTAAAAATCTGAAACGCGGTGATTTTTGTGTTATATAGTTATTGAGAAGCTACATCAGCCACTATAATTTACGACAAGTTAGATAAGTAATTAAAGATAATTGAGGGTCACTGTAGACCATTTTGATAGTTTTCTCTCTTGTGAAACTTAATTTAAACCTAGATTATAGATGTGATATGGCAAAGTTCATCCTTCGATCCATTGTAGAACTTGGAAACCCATTCAGGGAATATTCGTTCACATTTTTGTTGAACGCAGTTGGGTTTTACCATCCTGTATTAAAACATTTCCTTTTATCAATAGTGCAATTTATAAACAATGTTTTGTGAGTAGAATAAAATTTCCAGTGGTAAACTTAACTGCTTTTTCGACGTTATTTTACCAGCTAACTAAAATTAGGAAAGCCTTGAACCCCTTACACTAAATTTAGTTAGTATTAAGATTCTTTTACAGGGAGTGCAGTGGTGCAGACGCTGAAATCATTAAGTATTTAGTTATATCATCGCTAGTCTCACTGAATTCTTCTGAACTCTACATGTGATGTGTGGTCTGGCGTCTCCTTACCAGCAACAGGTCCTAGGTTCAAACTAGTCAATTCCCTAAAAAACACGCTCAGTGCGTCGTTGCGCGAAAGTGGTAGAGAGACACGATATAGAACAAACAGACACCACGCAGAATGTTAGAACTATTGGCTGCATTTGTTGCTATAGGTACACTTTCTTCACAAGTAGGAAAGATTCTTAGAAGAATTTTGCACAGCACACAAACCATACTTACAGTGTATGAAACTCTAAATTTTATTAAATTAATGGTAAAATGAATGAGCTGTTACATTTTAAAATTCATGTTTAGAAGAAACTCAAATTTTATGGTTAATTATGTCAATGTTTAGTTTTTAATAGATCTGGAAAATTCTAAAGTTTCATGCACCTGTAAGTATGGTTTGAATGCTGTGCAAAATTCATCAAAGAATCTCTCTTACTTATGAAGAGAAGTGTACCTATAGCAACGAATGCAGCCAATAGTTAGTGAAAAAATGATGACATTTCACATGTAAAAAAAAATATATTTTGTTATATTTTTGAACTTCCACTGCTATGAGCGTGAATCCTGAACCCTTCCTGGTCATGCTGACAAAGTTTTATGAATTTAATTGTAAAAGTATAGACAGTGGATATTAAAATGTCCTGTGGTGCCGCTCCTGCTCCAAGTCGGCCAGTTTGACCTCCTACCCGCCTTAACCTAGATAATCGAATACACGGTTTCATAAAGTCAATCGCACCGCTGGGAACCTCTCCTTGTCAGTACATGTCGGTGGCACTTAGAGCCTTAACTGCAATGGCGCCTTGCAACTGTACTGACTGTTCTCATTCGTTTGTTCCCGCAGACGGGGTTTGCTCGAAAGAAATGAACAACCCAGCAGGTACCTAAAACTGCGGCTGATTCGGCGGGTTGTTTCCATTCGGCGCTCGCCGTCAGTGACGCCGACCGCCGACGCCGCTGTGCTTTGCGCGCTGGCGCTGCAGCCTCACGACCGCCCAGACAGTGTGAGTGAGAGGGGGGTGTGGTGGTGTGTGCCCGCAGTGCCTGGTGGGCAACAAGTACCTGCCGTACGCGCTGCTGCTGCAGCCTCGCGGCCTCCCAGACAGTGTGAGTGAGGTGTGTGTGGGGTGTTGCGTGCCCGCAGTGCCTGGTGGGCAACAAGTACCTGTCGTACGCGCTGCCGCTGCAGCCTCGCAGCCGCCCAGACAGTGTGAGTGAGGTGTGTGTGGGGTGTTGCGTGCCCGCAGTGCCTGGTGGGCAACAAGTACCTGCCGTACGCGCTGGCGCTGCAGCCTCGCGGCCGCCCAGACAGTGTGAGTGCGGTGTGTGTGGGGTGTTGCGTGCCCGCAGTGCCTGGTGGGCAACATGTACCTGCCGTATGCGCTGCCGCTGCAGCCTCGCGGCCGCCCAGACAGTGTGAGTGAGGTGTGTGTGGGGTGTTGTGTGCCCGCAGTGCCTGGTGGGCAACAGGTACCTGCCATACGCGCTGGCGCTGAAGCCTCGCGGCCACCCAGACAGTGTGAGTGAGGTGTGTGTGGGGTGTTGCGTGCCCGCAGTGACTTGTGGGTAATAAGTACCTACCGTACGCGCTGCCGCTGAGCCTCGCGGCCGCCCAGACAGTGTGAGTGAGAGGGGGGTGTTGTAGTGTGTGCCCGCAGTGCCTGGTGGGCAACAAGTACCTGCCGTACGCGCTGCCGCTGCAGCCTCGCGGCCGCCCAGACAGTGTGAGAGAGGTGTGTGTGGGGTGTTGCGTGCCTGCAGTGCCTGGTGGGCAACAAGTACCTGCCGTACTCGCTGCCGCTGCGGCCTCGCGGCCGCCCAGACAGTGTGAGTGAGAGGGGGGTGTGGTGGTGTGTGCCCGCAGTGCCTGGTGGGCAACAAGTACCTGCCGTACGCGCTGGCACTGCAGCCTTGCGGCCATCCAGACAGTGTGAGTGAGGTGTGTGAGTGGTGTTGTGTGCCCGCAGTGCCTGGTGGTCAACAATTACCTGCCGTACGCGCTGGCGCTGCAGACTCGCGGCCGCCCAGACAGTGTGAGTGAGGTGTGTGTGGGGTGTTGCGTGCCCACAGTGCCTGGTGGGCAACAAGTACCTGCCGTACGCGCTGCCAATGCAGCCTCGCGGCCGTCCAGACAGCGTGAGTGAGAGGGGGGTGTGGTGGTGTGTGCCCGCAGTGCCTGGTGGGCCACAAGTACCTGCCGTACGCACTGGCGCTGCAGCCTCGCGGGCGCCCAGACAGTGTGAGTGAGGTGTGTGTGGGGTGTTGCGTGCCCGCAGTGCCTGGTGGGCAACAAGTACCTGCCGCACGCACCTGCCGCTGCAGCCTCGTGGCCGCCCAGACAGTGTGAGTGAGGTGTGTTTTGTGCCCACAGTGCCTGGTCGGCAACAAGTACCTGCCGTACACGTTTGCGCTGCAGCCTCGGGGCCGCCCAGACAGTGTGAGTGAGGTCTGTGTGGGGTGTTGCGTGCCCGCAGTGCCTGGTGGGCAACAAGTACCTACCGTACGCGCTGCTGCTGCAGCCTCGCGGCGGCCCAGACAGTGTGAGTGAGAGGGGGGTGTGGTGGTGTGGCCCGCAGTGCCTGGTGGGCAACAAGTACCTGCCGTACGCGCTGGCGCTGCAGCCTCGCAGCCGCCCAGACAGTGTGAGTGAGGTGTGTGTGGGGTGTTGCGTGCCCGCAGTGCCTGGTGTGCAACATGTACCTGCCGTATGCGCTGCCGCTGCAGCCTCGCAGCCGCCCAGACAGTGTGAGTGAGGTGTGTGTGGGGTGTTGTGTGCCCGCAGTGCCTGGTGGGAAACAAGTACCTGCCGTACGCGCTGGCGCTGCAGCCTCGCGGCCGCCCAGACAGTGTGAGTGAGGTGTGTGTGGGGTGTTGCGTGCCTGCAGTGCCTGGTGGGCAACAAGTACCTGCCGTACGTGCTGGCGCTGCAGCCTCGCGGCCGCCCAGACCGTGTGAGTGAGGTGTGTGTGGGGTGTTGCGTGCCCACAGTGTCTGGTGGGCAACAAGTACCTGCCGTACGCGCTGGCGCTGCAGCCTCGCGGCCGCCCAGACAGTGTGAGTGAGGTGTGTGTGGGGTGTTGCGTGCCCGCAGTGCCTGGTGGACAACAAGTACCTGCTGTACACGCTGGCGCTGCAGCCTCGCGGCCGCCCAGACAGTGTGAGTGAGGTGTGTGTGGGGTGTTGCGTGCCCGCAGTGCCTGGTGGGCAACAAGTACCTGTCGTACGTGCTGGCGCTGTAGCCTCGCGGCCGTCCAGACAGTGTGAGTGAGGTGTGTGTGGGGTGTTGCGTGCCCGCAGTGCCTGGTGGGCAACAAGTACCTGCCGTACGCGCTGGCGCTGCAGCCTCGCGGCCGCCCAGACAGTGTGAGTGAGGTGTGTGTGGGGTGTTGCGTGCCCGCAGTGCCTGGTGGGCAACAAGTACCTGTCGTACGTGCTGGCGCTGTAGCCTCGTGGCCGTCCAGACAGTGTGAGTGAGGTGTGTGTGGGGAGTTGCGTGCCCGCAGTGCCTGGTGGGCAACAAGTACCTGCCGTACGCGCTGGCGCTGTAGCCTCTCGGCCGCCCAGACAGTGTGAGTGAGGTGTGTGTGGGGTGTTGCGTGCCCGCAGTGCCTGGTGGGCAACAAGTACCTGCCGTACGCGCTGCCAATGCAGCCTCGCGGCCGTCCAGACAGCGTGAGTGAGAGGGGGGTGTGGTGGTGTGTGCCCGCAGTGCCTGGTGGGCCACAAGTACCTGCCGTACGCACTGGCGCTGCAGCCTCGCGGGCGCCCAGACAGTGTGAGTGAGGTGTGTGTGGGGTGTTGCGTGCCCGCAGTGCCTCGTGGGCAACAAGTACCTGCCGCACGCACCTGCCGCTGCAGCCTCGTGGCCGCCCAGACAGTGTGAGTGAGGAGTGTTTTGTGCCCACAGTGCCTGGTCGGCAACAAGTACCTGCCGTACACGTTTGCGCTGCAGCCTCGGGGCCGCCCAGACAGTGTGAGTGAGGTCTGTGTGGGGTGTTGCGTGCCCGCAGTGCCTGGTGGGCAACAAGTACCTACCGTACGCGCTGCCGCTGCAGCCTCACGGCGGCCCAGACAGTGTGAGTGAGAGGGGGGTGTGGTGGTGTGTGCCCGCAGTGCCTGGTGGGCAACAAGTACCTGCCGTACGCGCTGGCGCTGCAGCCTCGCAGCCGCCCAGACAGTGTGAGTGAGGTGTGTGTGGGGTGTTGCGTGCCCGCAGTGCCTGGTGTGCAATATGTACCTGCCGTATGCGCTGCCGCTGCAGCCTCGCAGCCGCCCAGACAGTGTGAGTGAGGTGTGTGTGGGGTGTTGTGTGCCCGCAGTGCCTGGTGGGAAACAAGTACCTGCCGTACGCGCTGGCGCTGCAGCCTCGCGGCCGCCCAGACAGTGTGAGTGAGGTGTGTGTGGGGTGTTGCGTGCCTGCAGTGCCTGGTGGGCAACAAGTACCTGCCGTACGTGCTGGCGCTGCAGCCTCGCGGCCGCCCAGACCGTGTGAGTGAGGTGTGTGTGGGGTGTTGCGTGCCCGCAGTGTCTGGTGGGCAACAAGTACCTGCCGTACGCGCTGGCGCTGCAGCCTCGCGGCCGCCCAGACAGTGTGAGTGAGGTGTGTGTGGGGTGTTGCGTGCCCGCAGTGCCTGTTGGACAACAAGTACCTGCTGTACGCGCTGGCGCTGCAGCCTCGCGGCCGCCCAGACAGTGTGAGTGAGGTGTGTGTGGGGTGTTGCGTGCCCGCAGTGCCTGGTGGGCAACAAGTACCTGTCGTACGTGCTGGCGCTGTAGCCTCGCGGCCGTCCAGACAGTGTGAGTGAGGTGTGTGTGGGGTGTTGCGTGCCCGCAGTGCCTGGTGGGCAACAAGTACCTGCCGTACGCGCTGGCGCTGCAGCCTCGCGGCCGCCCAGACAGTGTGAGTGAGGTGTGTGTGGGGTGTTGCGTGCCCGCAGTGCCTGGTGGGCAACAAGTACCTGTCGTACGTGCTGGCGCTGTAGCCTCGCGGCCGTCCAGACAGTGTGAGTGAGGTGTGTGTGGGGTGTTGCGTGCCCGCAGTGCCTGGTGGGCAACAAGTACCTGCCGTACGCGCTGGCGCTGCAGCCTCGCGGCCGCCCAGACAGTGTGAGTGAGGTGTGTGTGGGGTGTTGCGTGCCCGCAGTGCCTGGTGGGCAACAAGTACCTGTCGTACGTGCTGGCGCTGTAGCCTCGCGGCCGTCCAGACAGTGTGAGTGAGGTGTGTGTGGGGTGTTGCGTGCCCGCAGTGCCTGGTGGGCAACATGTACCTGCCGTACGCACTGGCGCTGCAGCCTCGCGGCCGCCCAGACAGTCTGAGTGAGAGGGGGGTGTGGTGTTGTGTGCCGCAGTGCCTGGTGGGCAACAAGTACCCGCCCTACGCGCTGCCGCTGCAGCCTCGCGGCCGCCCAGACAGTCTGAGTGAGAGGGGGGTGTGGTGTTGTGTGCCGCAGTGCCTGGTGGGCAACAAGTACCTGCCCTACGAGCTGCCGCTGCAGCCTCGCGGCCGCTCAGACAGTGTGAGTGAGGTGTGTGTGGGATGTTGCGTGCCCGCAGTGCCTGGTGGGCAACAAGTACCTGCCGTACGCGCTGGCGCTGCCGCCTTGCGGCCGCCCAGACAGTGTGAGTGAGGTGTGTGTGGGGTGTTGCGTGCCCGCAGTGCCTGGTGGGCAACAAGTACCTGCCGTACGCGCTGGCACTGCAGCCTCGCAGCCGCCCAGACAGTGTGAGTGAGGTGTGTGTGGGGTGTTGCGTGCCCGCAGTGCCTGGTGTGCAACATGTACCTGCCGTATGCGCTGCCGCTGCAGCCTCGCAGCCGCCCAGACAGTGTGAGTGAGGTGTGTGTGGGGTGTTGTGTGCCCGCAGTGCCTGGTGGGAAACAAGTACCTGCCGTACGCGCTGGCGCTGCAGCCTCGCGGCCGCCCAGACAGTGTGAGTGAGGTGTGTGTGCGGTGTTGCGTGCCTGCAGTGCCTGGTGGGCAACAAGTACCTGCCGTACGTGCTGGCGCTGCAGCCTCGCGGCCGCCCAGACCGTGTGAGTGAGGTGTGTGTGGGGTGTTGTGTGCCCGCAGTGTCTGGTGGGCAACAAGTACCTGCCGTACGCGCTGGCGCTGCAGCCTCGCGGCCGCCCAGACAGTGTGAGTGAGGTGTGTGTGGGGTATTGCGTGCCCGCAGTGCCTGGTGGGCAACAAGTACCTGCCGTACGCGCTGGCGCTGCAGCCTCTCGGCCGCCCAGACAGTGTGAGTGAGGTGTGTGTGGGGTGTTGCGTGCCCGCAGTGCCTGGTGGGCA